>NC_065419.1:14174427-14500791 GCF_024362695.1 Pectinophora gossypiella
ACAACGAAGATGCCGTTCCCAGGAAGCGACATTCTGCTGATTTTCCCAACTTCAAGTGGACAACATCAACAATATCAAATGATTTTAGTTTTCCTACCACTTCCCGAATAACTACATATTAAAACTTCACTACACTAGATCTTCACACTTCTTAGATTGATTTTCTTCAGTAATATGCACAAATTTAGAGGTAAATTTAACAGAATTCAATGGAAATTCACAATTTGATTAGCAGATTCCATCACGATCATGTTGACGTTTCAGAAATTTAGTACGGCTTCTGTCCGCTAGAGGGCCTATCATTATCAGTTTTGGTATTGAATACTAGTCTTTTAGCCAAATATTGTAAATATGGAAGTGGTGGTGTACAGTTAGATATTTTTATTTCTTCTATTTTCAACTTTTTAATTTTATTTACACTTGGCAACATCGCCAATATGTCTGACGGCCGTGGTTTACTTTTCTGACCAAAAATTTTTAGAAAATTGGAAATTTACAACGTTTGCGACGTTCTAATACATCTCTGTTCGCATCGTATGTAACTGTAAGTAACGAACAATTTTAATAATAAAGTTTTTGCACCGTGATACAATTCTTGTTGGACTTTCGCGATGAATGTGCGTTGTCACGCGTGCAATGGCTATCGACACAGATTTGTCATTTTTCTCTTTTTGTTGCTGTGCTATTCTTACAAAAGTATCTCGTTACGTATTGCAGGCAGTCCGCTGAGTGAATTACAGCGAGAATGGTCAAAAAGAAGAGACAGAGTGACCCGGGGGAGAACGGAGACGAATCCACGGAGTCGTGTGACGAGAACGTCAAGTCCGCATGTCCTCACGTCGCCAAAGCTGTCGATCTCACCAGGCTGAAGAAGGCACTGAAGGCCGGAGGGTTCGACAAGGAGTGTGCCGAGTGCAAAAAGGCAGGGAAGAATGAGGTCTCTGACCCCGATTTTGAAGAAGATCTCAGTTTGTGGATGTGCCTGCGTTGTGGCACGCAGCTCTGCGGCCGAACACGTAACAAGCACGCCCTCAACCACTTCAACACCCCCCACTCCGACTGCCATGCCCTCACTGCCAACACTACTACCTGGGAGATATACTGCTACAATTGCAACAATGAAGTGACAGCTTCGAGTGCCAAGAAACTTCATGAATGCATAGAATATCTTAAAAAGCAAGCTGTTGCTGGGGGCAACCCTAAGAATGCTAGTTTACCACCAATAGAATTATTTTATGATCAAGTTAAGAGCAATGATCTCCCTTCACCAACAGATAATGTAATAAAAACTGAGTTATCCTTATCCAAGGGTAAAGACAAGGCAATGGCATTAAACCTGCCACGAGTCAGGGGGCTCTCCAACTTGGGGAACACTTGTTTCTTCAACTCTGTGATGCAATGCTTAGTCCAGACTCCTTATCTTCTCCAAGTTCTTCAAGAGATGGCGACGCCTGGAGAGAGGTTCACCTTGCCGGGTGGCAAGCTGAAACTTAAAGGAGACGGGGATGAAGTTAAGGAGGTGGATCTACCTCCAATTACTGGACAGCTAGCTGAATGGGGCTCCTTGACTAGAACTTTAGCTGAGACTTTAGCAGAATTGCAAGCAGGTAAGATTATTTTTTTTAATAGCCTCCATAGAGTGGCTCAAGCCTCAATAAAAATTTGAAAAAAAAAAACAGTCTCCTTAATCTAATGATAAGGGTTAGGCTCACAATCTGGAGGTCCAGGTTTGATTACCAATGGGGACATTGTCCAAAACACTTTGTGAGACTGTCCTTTATTTGGTAAGGACATCAGGCTTGAATTACCTGTTTGTTTGAAAAATTTTGTGATATTAAGCCATTGATCCTGGCTATTAGCTGTAAAAACACCTCCACTATTCCACAGTGGAGCAGCATGGTGTAGTACGCTCCATACCCCTTCCGGTTGATTGAAGGGAGGCCTGTGCCTAGCAGTGGGACATATTATATAGGCTGTTTATGATATGATTATGAAGATTATTTTCGACTTTTCATACCCCTTATTTTTAAATACCTATTAACTTCTTCCGTGTTTATTTGGTACATTAAATGAGTGTATAAAAATAATTAATAATTACCTTCAGAAAGGCTAAAGTTGATCAGAACAGAATTCTTATGGAAATTCCAATAAGAATATTGTTGAATGATTGATGAGTTTGTCCTTGTAGAATTATTGTTTTTGTCCAGTTATTTAGTACTTCTTTGTGTACAATAATGATAAATTATGGACACATTACGAAGTTTTCGTAAGGCTATTGTATTATGTTAAATTCACAGAAATCATGAGAAAAATTGCTTTATTTAGAACACACAATTGCATACCTAGTTGATATTGATGTGTAGTTATTACATGAGACATGTCAGAAGCCTTTGGTAGCACAATAATATCCCTGACACGATTTTTGTGATATATACCCACCTGGATTCTGTATCCATCTCAGGACTTCATATCAACAGTGGCTGCAAGTTTTCTTTGATTACTTGTGGCTCTGCCGACCTCATTAGGGATAACGGGCGTGAGTTTATGTATGTGTGTATGTGGATTCGAACCTGGGACCACCGGATCAGCCCAATGCTCAACCACCGACCACAGAGGCCATAAATAGAACAATGAAGAATAAATTACTTGTCAAATGATGCTATTACTATAGTATACTTGCAGAGTCGAATTACGTACTGTATAAGGTAGGTAAATATTTTATTTCAATTGGGGTAGTCAGAGCACATTCATCGCAAGATGAACTAAGTACCAAGTTTTTCTTTTTTTATAATGCTGTCTGTAAAAGTTTAATATGTGTTGCTGTATGTGAACCTAAATAAATAAATAACTACCCACATCTCACCAAGCTTTCTGTTACACCAACATGATAGGTGGCGTATCGCCGTCTCGAGCTAACTGTGTTAGTGAAAACCGCACATGATAAGATAAATTAATAACAGATTTGTGCAAGTCTGGTTCTGGGTAACCGTTTGAGAAGCAAGCCTGTGAACCACAGGGCCACAGTGACTTCTAACTGTATAATGTTATAATTATAGGCGAAGGCGGTGTGTACACTCCTCGGAAGCTGCTGTCGGCGCTGGTGAACAAGCTACCGCAGTTCGGTGGCGGAGACCAGCACGACGCACACGAGCTGCTCCGACATCTGCTCGAGGCTGTCAGGTGCGTTATGAAACTATTTTTTTTTCCGTTTTTATCTGCGATCAGTCAACTATAAGCAGATCAGGTGTTGGTAGGGCAGTGCAGAGATTACTTTCCCAATGGAATGCTCTCTACTAAAATGACTGAACTACAATACAATACAAATACACTTAATTGCACCAAAATAAAAATAAATAATTACAAAAAAGACTCTTAACTAAGTACATGGCAATTGGCGGCGTTATCGCTTAAAGCGATTTCTTCTCTTTCATAAGGTGAAAAAAAGGTAGGTGAGGTGGTGATGTGGAAAAAAGTAAAAATTGAAAGATTGCACTACTGAACCACTGAACGTTTTCTAAGGACATGCAATCAATCAATCAATGTAACGTCACGAGCATTAATATGTATACACTTTGGTACCATGTCACATTAACTTTTTTGACAAATTGAACTGTAAGTCTCACTAAATGACAAATATGTTAGTGCGACAGAGTCCTGAAGTGGGTACATTATATTGCTCATGACTGTATGTCCTTCTAGGTTTTGTCCTGCCAGTCCCACCACCTACCTAACTAACCACCAACCTCAAGGGTTTCAGATTCGTGTTATCACCACCATTATCCTGTAGGAAATATTGTCACATAGCCATCTGGACACAATCCTTATCAACAAACGTTGAAACGCATGCTGTGCGCATCCAGCTTTAGTCTTATCATTTCTTTATGAATTTGCACATATCAACCAGTTTTGACGTTTATGAAGTAGATATCACGTAATATTCTTTTTCTTCTTATCGTGCGGGTTGTAAAGTAGAATACCAGCTCATTCATCAACCACTACATCACTAAATAGTAGCTGGGACCAACAGCTTAACTTGCCTTCCGGAGCACGGATCATCTTACTTTCGGACAATCAGGTGATCAGCCTGTAGTGTCTTAACCAAACTTGGGATCACAAAGCGATTTTTGTGATATGTCCCCACCGGAACGCCTCCGTGGTCTAGTGGTAAGAGCGTTAGGCTCACGATCTGGAGGTCCGGGTTCGATTCCCGATGGGGACATCGTCGAAATCACTTTGTGAGACTGTCCTTTGTTTGGTAAGGACTTTTCAGGCTTGAATCACCTGATTGTCCGAAAAAGTAAGTTGATTCCGTGCTTCGGAGGGCACGTTAAGCCGTTGGTCCCGGCTATTAGCCGTAAAAACACCTCCACCAACCCGCAGTGGAGCAGCGTGGTGGAGTATGCTCCATACCCTCTCCGGTTGATTGAGAGGAGGCCTGTGCCCAGCAGTGGGACGTATATAGGCTGTTTATGTTTATGTTTTGTCCCCACCGGGATTCGAACCCGGGGCCTCCGGATCGTGAGTCCAACGCTCAACCACTGGACCACAGAGGCCGATATTACGTAATAATTTCACTTCTTCGTCCACTATCTAGAGGACGATGACTTGATAATGCTAATAAATGACATGTTATGAGTGTTGTAAACAATAGCATCTTTACTTATACCAATTAGTACTGCTATCTTTTAATAACTACATAGATAAACTCATGCCTATCCCCACCGGGGTAAGCAGAGACTATGGAATTCAATTTTCTTCGATCCACATTCATCAATCGCTCAGACATGCTTGCCCGTTCAGAGTAGATCTTACTGAACCTTTTCTAAGGGCTTCTCCAATTGGTCCTAAGATGGATAGGACCAACAGTGGCTGCAAGTTGTCTTTGATTACTTGTGGCTCTGCCCACCCCATTTGGGATTACGGGCGTGAGTTTATGTATGTATGTATGTATGTCTCCAATTGGTTCGTATATTAGGTTCTAGATAAATTATGAAATTTTGATTACTAAATAAAGACAGATCTAAAACTGACGAAACACACATGTTTTTTCAAACAAATTCCATTGTAATTTTGTTTTCACGTTTAGTAAAACGTAACTGATTTGCCTAGTTGGAAACTAGCCTATTTGGTCAATCTACGTACGTCTTGGTACCTAACTTGGTCTTGGTGCTATAAATAATGCTTGGTCCCTGGATAGTTGCAAACCTCTGTTTCAAAAATGTAACGTGTTGCCCTTACCTTGCATGTACATAAAAGATGCCTGCATTTTTGTAAAATCACAAAAACATTATTTCAAAAAATGTAGTGAAGTAAGTACAAGACAACTTAGAAGACAATACGCGAACGTACTATACCAGCCTCCTTGTCGTGCGTATATTTATAAAAAAAATGTTTATAACATGTGTGTCATAATTTTTAACAATTTACCTGAAAATTTAAAGGAATTAAATATGATAGAATTTAAGAATGATTTAACGAAATGGTTATTACATATGTGTTTTTATAGTGTCAACGAATTCTTTAACTATAGGAATAAGTCTTAATAATAATATAATTAGATATGTATAAATATTTGCACACCTGCTTGCAGGTTGAATACATGCACTGTTTTACTTAGAATAAGATCTTTAACTTTGTGTTCTTGCAAATAAATGATTGATTGATTGATTGATTGATAATGTATCTTATAATGTAATGAATAAATTACCGTCTTAATTTTTTTTAATTGCGTTTTGAGGTAATACCTAACCAGGATTGGGCTGGTTTTTTTCTTTGTGAGTTGGAAGGTCAGACAGGCTTCTGTAAAACGGGATAACGCTAGGAAGATGGCAGCCACAAAAAATTGGACACTATCATGGACACCGCCAATTGTTTTCTTTTTTAATTATCATGGCTTCACACAGACACACATGCACCTTAATTTTAGTTTTAAAAAAATGTCATAGTAGCGAACTCGAGTCCTAATAGGCTACTTGACAACCCAGTCAAATAAGATACTTTTTACGAAACGTCAAAACGAAAGTTTTCTTTGGAGTTTGTATGGAAATACTGTCCTGTGACGTCATCAATAGATGCGGTCAAACGTCGTCCTTATTGTTACTTAATTCATAAATAAACATACATACATACATAAACTCACGCCCGTTATCCCTAATAATAATTCATAAATAAAATTCGAAAATAAGTCGAAAAGTAAAATGAGATTGATTTTTGATCGTCTTAGACTGGTTTCTATTTATAGATTAGCATTTTATAATTTATCTTAGATCCAGTCAAATACTCAATTATATTATTACTCTACTACATTAACATCATCATTATGATTTTTACATAATATTATTTTCTGTCTCTCTCTTTACTGCGCTCTTGTCGGTGGAGTAATCGCCATTCCTCTTCTTCCCGCCAAACCTTCACCTCCTGATACGACACGAGCTGCACCTTCTCTTTTATTTGTTTCATAAATGTTCTCCTAGGTCTACTACCCCTTCCTCTCTTCCCTTCAATTTTTTTTAAATATTATTTTATGTTACATAAAAGAAAAAAAATGTAAACAGAACAAAGAGCGCATGCGTGCGATTCATAATAATGGTTGCAGGAAAAGGAAATAAATAACAACCGCTATTACGTTCGGTTCGGTAATGTGGACCTTGGCACGATAAACGAGGTTTTCACGATTTACGCGCCACGAAGGTTGCATTGTGTGAGACTTAACATTGTACGCATTTTTTAGACGTGTAGCTACATTTTTTTAGGAATAATTTCCGGCCAAATAGTTAATGCCATCTGCGGCAAATATACATTAGTCACGCTAAAAAAAATTTGGAAAAAGTTTAGAGCTGGGCTGGGTTATTATTACACTTTATTAAAATTCATAAACAAGTTAAATAGAAAAAAGAAAACGTTTTTTGTCACCTTTAGTTCTGTCTTTCTTTTGTAATCAGAATTTCATAATTTGTCTTTGACCTAGTAAACTACCTAATTGACATTATAAATCTTTAAATGGACTTGCGATGTACCTGACTAATTGACGACCCCGCTTTACAATAGCGTAACAATTTAAAAAAAATAAAAAAATAAAATAAAAATAATGTTTACTTCTCTCACTAGCTTAGAACAAAAAAAAAAAGACTTAATAATAGTACCCGTCATGAAGCACCCAATGCGTGACAATCCGTGCCCACCGCTCAGGGTGCATGCGACAAACATGGCGTGACGACTTGGACGCTTGCCGGAGGGACTGGCCGGAGTACGCACAGGACCGCGAAAAATGGAAAGAGGAAGGGGCCTTTGCCCACCAGTGGGATCTTGTAGGCTAGATTAGAATAATAGTACCTGAACTACAACAAAACCCTTCATGATTACAGATCGGAAGACCTCCGGCGCTACCAGTCGGTGATACTGAGTAGCCTCGGCATGAACTCGAAGGTGGACCCTGCCAAGGTAGACGGCGAGGTCAAGCAGAAGGTCAAGTTCTACGGACAACAGGCTTCAGATACCATGTTGAGGCCAGAACAGGTGTGATAACCATTTTTATCTCATTCAATTTCTATAATCATATCATATATTATCAGCGTGTATACTACCCACTGCTGGGTACAAGCCTCCCCTCAATCTACCGAAGGCGGAATGGAGCATACTCCTCCACGCTGCTCCATTGCGGGTCGGTGGAGGTGTTTGGGTTAGTAGGCTGGGGCCAATGGCTTAATACCTACCGAAGCACGGAGTCATCTTAACATACTTTTTCGATCAAGGAATTTGTATGAATAACCAATCTATGACGTCATAGAAAAACGTGATAAAGTGTCGCACCTATTATTAAATTCATAAGTAAGTTAAATAGAAAAAGGAAAAGTTTTTTGTCACCTTTCGATCTGTCTTTATTTAGTAATCAGAATTTTATAATTATCTTTGACCTAGGAAACCCAATTTACGATCCAAATTGCAGGTGTTCCGTGGCTTCCTGGTGTCGACGCTAGAGTGCCAGGAGTGCTTCCACCACTCCGACCGCTCGGAGTACTTCCTCGACCTCTCCCTCCCGGTGGCCGCCAGCCGCCCGCAGCCGCCCGCCGTCGTGCGAAGGAAAACTCCAAATGGTATGTAGTGTTGACTATTGTAGTGTGTAGCTGGGCACCTTTCATCAAATAGTTAACTCCGTTAATCCGGTAACTTCGTTAATCTGTCAACTTCGGTAATCCGTTAACTTCGTTAATCTGTCAACTTCGGTATCCGTTAATCCGTCAACTTCGTTAATCTATCAACTTTTGTAATCCGTTAACTTCGTTAATCTGGCAACTTCAGTAATCTGTTAATCCGTCAACTTCGTTAATCCGTTAACTTCGTTAAAGCGTTAATTAACTTAACCTTAACTCGTGATAGAAATTGCATTTTATATGACGTTTGCGTTAGTAATTTAGTTATAAAAAAGTTGATATGCGTTTTGGTAGTTTCAAGACTTGAAAATTTTAAAAGATGGGTGTTTTGCGAATTCTCTAAAGGTGGGTACTGACCGGTGTTACGAGGCGTATTGTACCATTCGCAGCGAGCATGATATGTTACGTCATGTGCATAAAATTAGTGTTGATGCTCGCTATGAGCGCCTTATTTCCCTGTATTGACAGCACGAACGCTCGCTGTGTAACACATTACATTACGCCTTTTAAAACCAGTCAGTACCCACCTTAACACGATTGCCTCGACTATAATAGACGGCGATACGGCTCACCACCTATCACGTTGGTCTAACAGAAAGCTCGGTGTGGTGTGGGTACTTAGTTCGTCTTGCGAAGGATGTACCTCTGGCTACCCCATTAGGATATAGTCGTGAGCTTTTGTTATCTTATGTAACATCTAAAAGGTCTTTGTCCGGAGTTTTGAGGGTAGTTTTAAATGACGTATAAAAATAATCTGTTAACCAATTAACAACGACTGTTCGTAACAAATGTTATGTGCAGTGATGTGCCGTTCCGGGTATCTTCCCAAAATGGGAACGTTCCTATTATAAAAACGTATACTGACGCTGGTGCTGATTCCTGTAGACACTGGCCCCGATTCCTGCAAACACCTCCCAATTTTACTTTAAGTTATACCTGTCATTTTCTTATCCGCCGAAAAGGAAAGGGACGGATGATTGACAACTGTTAATTTTAAAATGAATGAATAACCCGGGGGAATAAAATAGGCATCTCGCTCATATGCAACCCATTTGACGTGTGCTGTCAACTTTATTCTATCGGGTTATTGGCCAATGAGTTTGGGAAGGTTTTTAAAATTCCTGCCTAAAATTGACGCGTATTCCATAAATGTTATGCCTGTCGATTATCCATCCCTTTCCTTTTCATCGGATAAGAAAATATGACAGGTATAACTTAAAATAAAGTAGATAGTGGTGCTAATTCCTGCCTGCAGGAATCGGGGTCACTGGCTGCTTTTATTTTTAAGTTGTCTTTTCTTGAACCCTGGTCCTATTTGCCTAAAGGTTAGGTAATGAAGTTCTTTTTACATAAGTGTTGCACATTTTTATTTCCGGGAACGACACCACACTGGTTATGTGTGCATGAGTTGGTTATATGTGTTGGTGTGTGTGTGTACTGTGTATTCATTATGTGTTGATAAGAGATAAATATGTGAAATCAACTATAGCGCCACATTTCGTGGCCTTATAGCGAAAACCTCATAAGCGCCTTTTTGAAAAATCATATTCGGATGCAGGAGCGGGATCCATCTTTTATGTCCTAAAGGGGGGTGGGTGGGGGGGTCTCCAGGTCGCCGACAACCTATTTCCATGACCCAACCTGTCGCTCTGGATCTGCCCATGTTCGGATGCGGCTTTTGTTAACAAAACCTCACAATAGACACGCTAGTTTCAATCCAGGTAAAATATTTTGATCTAAATGATTACTCCGAATAAAAAAAAAGTTTATTTCGGACAAACTTCGACACACATATATTCACATATAAAAAAAGATAAATAAATATCGAAGTTTTGTTGAAGAAAATTATATCAGAATGTGATTTTTCAAAAAGGTCAGCTATTTTTTAATCCTAACAAGACATTGGTAGAGAAGTGTATTGTACTGTTTCCTCTTAACTTCATTTGCTTGTCCAAATACTGTAAATAATTGTATGTGAACGATGCCCCTAGGGTTCGATAATTATCGAGATTATCAGGATAATTATCGAGATTATCAGGATAATTATCGAGATTATCAAGATAATTATCGAGATTATCAAGATATTTATTGAGATTATCAAGATAATTATCGAGTTAATCAAGATTATCTTTATAATTTCGAACTCTGGTTCCCCTTGTCCCGGGCTGAACGCATGGACTGATTTGTGAATGAATTTTCAGAGGAAAATATGTACAATACTCAAGAAGAGAACAAACCATCGAAACATCAACTGAAGAAGGAAAGGATAGCTGCTAGGAAGGCTGCTCGTAAGAACAAAGGTAGTAATGGCATGGTTTCTTTATATTATTAATCCTTTTCACAAATCACATGGGTCTTTCTTCTTTTTTATCGACAATAAAAAGACATTTTCACGATATATCGGATTTAACATCTTTAAAAGTATAACGGCGATAAATATTTTAAAACATCATAAAAAGATAGATGTCTAAGGACTATTTAGTGTTTCTCTTTATTTTGGTAACACACTTTTCTTTGCTGGGGCATTCCAAAATCTATTGTGATAAAGTGGCCCTTTTCATCGGAGACAGCATTTCGATTTACCACTCTGTTACAGAATTTTGACAATCAAACAATCAAGCTACGTTAATCACTAATCGAGGAACCGAGTAGCATTTCGCTAGTATAATATGATTAACGAAATTTTTGGACAATGAAAAGATTAAATAAAATTCTAAAACATATAACTTATCAGAACGAAGGACAGATCATTGTCGATAAAAAAGAAGAACGACCCTAATACGTTTTGCGTTATCGCACGGTGTAACACCCTGACATTCCATACAAAAATCTCACCACTTTATCGCTTAAATGCGAGCGAGCGAGACAGACAATCCGCACGCGCTCTCCCTCACTCCTTAGCTGCTTACGGCCATTTCAACTAAGCCATAGAGTAAAGAATAATACGTATAGAACGGTAACTCTCCGCTCCGGACCAATTCGTCTTTAGTTTGAAATGACAGTAAGCCGGTAAGGAGTTAGGAGGGCGTGGTCTGTGCCTCCCTCGCAGTTACGCGTTATGCAGTACGGTCACGAGTACTAATATGTAAACACTTTGATACTATGCCACATTAACTTTTTGACAAATTAAACCGTAAGTCTCGTTAAATGTCAAATATGATAGTGCGACAGGGTTCTAAATTGGGTACATGATATTACTCTAGAATGTACACGGTATGAATGAGATTTTTGTATGAAGTGTGACTAATGTAAGATCCAGAGGGGGTGAGGTCGGCGCCCGATACGCATTGGTGCGGGGTGGAGGGTTACCGTCCTATTGAAATTATTCTTTATTCTAGGGTGCGTAGGACAGTTATCAGAATAGTAAGTTTTCTTTTCTTAAGTTCTCTGTCGCACTAGGCTGTACTTTATATTTCTGTCCTGCTGTCAAGCTGGAGCGCACGAACTAACTTAACCTAAAGATTGATATTTAGTAGGTCTGGTTGTGGTTGGGTTAGAAGAGGATAGGCTAATCCAGAAAAAAGTAAGCTCGGTATTAAATTCCGTTATTCATGACGTCACAGCTTGCGTTTTTGGGCAGTAAAAAGTAACTAGTTACTGGATGCTACCCTATTGTCCTACTGCCCTAACTACATTTTCCCTTGGCTTCTGCTTATCTATGCTACTGTGCGACACGTACTTCTTCCATCTCTTAAGTTCATCTCTATTGTGCAAAGTATCGTCTTTGTCTTCCTCTTTAACGAGACTAGTTATGAAAGACAGGTTCTACCTATTTAATCTCTGCTTAACATTTTGCAAAACTGAGCTTTTGAACTTCACACCATAATTTCTTAATCGTATCAATGATCGTATTGCGTAACATGATTTCTTCTTTCCAGGTAACTCCACTAAGGACGACGGAACCGACGCCAACGGTGCCAAGGAAGACGGTAAGTCCTCTTCAGAATCTGACGCGGATGTGGAAGATAATCTAGAGGACATGCCGCGCCAGGCCGACACGCACACAGTGTCTGTTGGCACCCAGGCCATCGCCCACACAGCCGCCAACTTCGCAGCATACCACATGGAATCAGGCTACAACTCTGAAAAAGTCATCAGTTCAGACTCAATCAGAACCAGCCCTGTAGATATGGACAAGGAAAAGGCAGACAACACCCCCGAACACGCCGACAAAGATAAAGTAGAATTCGCAGACTCGTCCACCTCAACAACGGCGATACCCCTCGAATACAAACCCTTAATTTCATTAGAGAATTTGTCCAATCCCGATTCGGGAGTAGCAAGTCCGGAAGCGACGAAACACAACTCCACGGAGACTGTCGACAACGTGGACTCACCGACGAACGGCAAAGAACTAGGCAGCCATAGCTCGTTATCTAGCGAGATCAACCTAGAGTTATCGAGTCCCCAACACAATAAGTTATCGCCAGTTAAGACAGAATTCGAAAGGCCTATCTCAAGGATATCCCAATACAACGCTCCAGAGTACTCCAATGAGGTTGTCTCTCGAGGCATCAGCGTGCAAGGTTGCAGAAATTTGCTCGAACACAGCGGGGAGAGTAGTTACGAGTCACTGCCAGAGAGCAAGCCACAGGAGAACGTGTTTAACGACCTCGGAAACCTCCCAGATATAGCGAACAAACTGGACGAGCTGAAGCTCATCATAAACGACGTCAAGAATAAGAAGCCGTCGTACCCGTCGCCCGTGACGACCAACGACAGCCCCGTGGACCCGCCGCCCACGGTGCCCAGGCCGAAGGTCAACAACGTCGACCAGGACAAGAACGTTCTGAGGGATTACCTCTCGTTCTCGCGGCAGAGTCCGCTGTCGCCGCGCTACGTGTGCGACGAGGACGAGTGCAGCATCCAGTCCTGCCTCAGTCAGTTCACGGCGCTGGAACTCCTCACCGGGAACAACAAGGTCGGCTGTGAGACGTGCACGGAGAGGATCAACGGCAAAGACGGGAAGACGGTGTACACTAACGCGACGAAACGCTTCCTCGTGTCGAGTCCGCCGGCGATCCTCATCCTGCACCTGAAGAGGTTCCAGATTGGGCCGCGGTGCATGTTCAGGAAGATGTCGAAACACGTGGACTTCCCCACCGTGCTGGATCTGGCGCCGTTCTGCGCGATGGACAAGCTGAAGAAGCTGCCGAACGTGGCGCGCGGGCAGAACGAGCTGCTGTACTCGCTGTACGGCGTGGTGGAGCACTCGGGCGGCATGCACGGCGGGCACTACGTGGCCTACGTGAAGGTGCGGCCCGGCGTGGCGGCGGCCGACCCGCGCTGGTGGTTCCTGCCCAAGAGCGCCAACGCAAGCCCCGCGACGCCAGCGCACGAGCCCGACCACGACGACGAGTCCGACCTCTCGGGCTACGAGTCCGGCGAGGGCCCCGCCCCCACGCCCAGCGTGCCCCCCGGCAAGTGGTACTACGTGTCCGACAGCATGGTCTCCGAGGTCAGCGAGGAGAAGGTCTTACGGGCGCAGGCATACCTCCTCTTCTACGAGAGGATCCTATAAAACCCCGGTCGGAATGTTTTTATGGAGTGGCATTTAAGTGGAAGACTGACGCTTGTAAAGTCGGATATACGTAGGGAGGATCGCATGACGTTTTAATGTTATCGCTGTAAATAGCTTCGGCTTCGTAATTATAATTTTTAACTGGCGGTTGTGAGACCGCATTTGTTCACGTGACTACTTATGTTATGTAACTTATATTTACTCGTTTAAACCTCTTTTCATGATTACTGTTTGTAAAATATATCCGCATCTGTCAATTTTTGTTTTATTTTTTCCTTTTTGCTAAATCGCGAACAAAGTATACGGTGTTTCACCATTTTACCATGAGTCATTAAAATCATGTTGGTTTACAATCAGTAATCGTGTTTCATAATATTGTATTGTTGAACTTAGCCCCATATTATTGTATGCAATATTTTGCAAGCGTTAGCCTGGTATTTATCTTTAGCATTGTTATAAATAAAATAGAGTTCGATTTCATTCAGTCATTCTTGGACGAAAGGCATCCCGTCTTTAAAAAGCTTTACTAGTGCTACAAGTGATAGGGGCTCTCTAGATATGGCTTATCTACCAACAATTTTATATCTTTGCGCAATTATACATACATATACCAAATGCTTTGCTCGCCTTCACCGTGCGAACATATATTGCTGTTTCATCTTTCTAATGACAAGTTCTGATGTGCTATGTGAAATGGGTATATTTTCGAACGTGCGTTGAAAGCGAGCTATTCAAAATAAAGCCAAAGTAATTACGTAAAAACAAAAAATATATATACATTGTTTGAGGTTTACGCGGTTATTGTCATAATGAAAACACATAATACCTTCCGGTTCTTACTTTTTCCGGTTCGTTCTTCTTACTATACCGGTTCCTACCGCGGTAATTAGGGATACCTGATTTAAAATATGTATAACTGTACAAGATACAGGCTTATTTGATAAAGCTAATTGGAATTTACAGGCATATGTACATTGGTCATATCTATCAATATAACGTGCCATAGTCCCAACTTTCAGCTTTATTATGTGAGCTAAATGTGCTTTAAACCATTGACCTCGTATATAAACAAATAGACTCCCAATCTCTGTAAAAAATTGTCCTCGGCGTATCTTATCACTAAGCGACGGCGCCGGCGTGTCAAGATTTAATTTAGTCGTAGTGGGCGTAATGACGACACTGTACAACCGATATTGCTCTTTATTTTAACAGCCATAACATCTTAATTTGAGCGAACGAACTTATACGTATTTACATGATTCGGACACGTTTTTAAAAAAACTTAGCGAATGTGAGCCTATTTCTTTATACGATGTCATTGTTAAAAACACAGATTTTCAGTATTGTACCAAATATTCCATTTTACCACATCCATCGTTCATTATTTAAAAGATATCATTTCAATAAGTTTAAATGTGTCATGCTGTAAAATTTTAATTTTTAGGGTCTGTTTCTTGCTGATAAGTATCTGCCATAGCCTATCCAGAGTTTATCCGACTGATACTACTTACTACTTTGTCTAGTCCCTTCCACATGTTTTAGATTTAATACCAATGTTCGCCACCGGCGCTTTTTTATAGTCTGGGTAGGGACCGTGGTGTATTGTTACTCTATTTCGCCATTGAGTAACTAGATGCTAACCGTATAAGCTTACATATGGAAATGAGTCCCATCTAGTGGCGGCGTGTCGTATCATTATGAATACTTTGACAGTTAGTACCAATGCTGGCCACCGGCGCTGCGTTTAGCGACAACTTTCCTAGTACGGCGAGGGACCCTCTGTATAATCATGATCATACACTTATCCAACAGATAGGCTATCAGAGAGTTTATCAGTATGTATTGCACAGTGATCGGATATTCAGGAGCTAATTTAGCTAAAGTTCATAAAATCCCACGAAATGCAATGGAAGTGGCTTCTTAAAACATGGATCGAGTGAAACATTACGAGGGCGTAAAATGTTATAGGTTTCCATAAGCTACCAGTTATTGTCAATCTCTGTTTTTGCGGGCTTTTTTCAGTGCTATCCATATGAGGCAAGCGAACTTTAGGCTAAAAAAGCGCCCGAATATCTGATTACGAGTGATGAATCAGGCCCCGTATTAGGTATTTATTCGTTTTTTTGTCTTATTTTAATGTATAGGTTCAAATATTATATTGGCGTTAAATTAAGCCCTATTTTATGTAATGTCCGTTTGAGAATAATGCATCGAATTTGCGTCATTTTAAGTTTGATAGTCGATTTTATCGTATGCTAGTATTTTGTAGTAGACGCGTTTTGAAAATATTACAGCAGAGAACTGTCAAGTTACTGGTTTCGTCCGCCAGGTGTATTTTATACGCAAAAGCGGCGCCACCAGCGCATTAAATTTATTTTCAACAGTCCGTATGTGTTTTATATATTATCTCTATAATATTCATAAGTCATTTGCTACAAAATATTAGTCTCTAAAGTCGTCTATAATTTTCAATAGTATATAGTCTTCCATTAAAGTGTCAACATTTACCATTTAGTCTACATACAACTATTATATTGTAATTATTGTTTCTTGAATGAAATATAACTTATTTGAATTGTATCTTGTGGCGTTCCATTTAGTTGAGGACTTTCCAGCTTACGTTTAAAAATAACATAGATGACGTTGTTCATTTTTTTTTGTTTTGGTTTTCCCCGAAGGGTAAGGCAAAGGGAACTATGCCCATACAGCCATGTCTTACGTATTTTTTTCTTGATGATTGATGAAATGATGAAAGATGATGATGATGATGAAACCTAAGCCCCCACCCTCGGAGTAGACTCCTACTCCGAACCCCAAACGAATTAACTCAAAAGTTCGCATAAACTTTCGAGTTATGAAGCGGCTTCCTGCCACGAAGCGAAAATAGGCAGATACACTTTGTTTATTGAATACTCCTATATAATAACACTCGCGAATGTCTTCCGACTAACTTAATGCGATCATTAACCACAAAACACCACTTCGTATTAATTATTTAGATTATTCAATGAAGAAAGCAACTGTCCCGTTCCCGTTTCCCGCCAAAAAGCCATGACGTTGTTCAGTTTAGGAAGTTGTTATAAACCAGCCTTTTTTTTGTTACTGTGTCCGCCCGACATGCAAAGGGAACATAGCCCATACAGCCAGTAAACCATAGCCTGAAAATAAATCGTAGAAAAAAAACTGGTTTCTAGCAGCCAAATCTTCATTTAGAGCGGGAACAGAGTTTAATACTTCAAAGTCCATAAAAAAGCAAATACTTTATGACCAAAGAGAATATCAACACTTTATAGTTTTTTTTTTACTTTGATCCGCTAGCCGTACTGACAGTTTTCTAAACTCAACAACGCCATCTATGTGATATTCAAAGAACTTCATCTGGAAAGTCCCTCATTGGTATAACTTTTTATCGCTTCGAAAAGCCATAAGCTGCTTCTAAGATTTTACTCACAATACAACATTGGTGCCTATTCGAGCGGACACAAACTTAACCTAATTTTAGTTTGACAGCTCGTAAATTAGTGCCGTCCTTCACTAACACTACGTGCAAGAAAGAGATGGAGCTAGTTATAATCCTGTCAAATTAAGTTAGTGGTTGCCCGAATCCACTCCACACACATGTCAATAAGTCTATCCATATCAAATACATATAATATACCGTTTAAACAAAGCTAAATACACGTCATTTATTGATGACTTAACTTGCCTATTTGTGTAGTCAAGTTCTGTAGTCTAGAAGGTTACATTTACCGCCTTAATAAAATTGACAGGTGGTGAACGTGTGTATAGTATTTGACAGCCAAGCTAAAATGAATCCAATTATCAAAGAATACCATTATATGTGGTGTTGTGTTGTCCTGTTTCAGGAAATGTGTGATACCTTTGTCGACCTTTGGACGCACTTATAAGGACATTCTCTATGGACAAATGTGGTTCCTGTACGTATGGTTGTCTCTATGACGACCGGTTGCCATACAACCATAAAGTTGAAGTTGAATTCCATTGAACTTTTGCTTGCCTGTCAAATACTTAAGCACGTTCGCCGCTTGTTTAGTTTTTATGTCAAAGCTGGGAAAGTCACAATGAGGATAAAAACTAGAAGGCAAATATAGGTGGCAGCACTGTTGAGTATTCAAAATTTTGACAGTTCTCCATACTGTGCAGCTAAAATTTATGTTAAATAACTATAAAATGTGGAGCAACGTGGAGTGTATCCCATTTGAAGGATGAGTTACGCAAAAGAAAACAGCCGTCAATTGGAAAATGCCAGTTTTGATTGAAAATAAGTTTTTCCAAGTTTTCTTCTTCAGTTAAACGCTGCGCAAAGGGTTATAGTGTAAAAATATAACCAAAACAATATGTTTATTTACTCAAATATTATGGGGAACTATCAAAATTTAAGAACACTCAACAGTAGCGACACCTGGTGGTAAATGGGCAGTTTTTATCCTCGTTCAAATAGAGAAAATCGTATTTTTATACTTTCTCTAGAGGAAGAATGCGTTGCCTTTTGCCGTCAAGTTGGTAGACGTACTTCAAGATTCTTTGCAGAACAAGTACTTTAATATTTTTGCCTTCGAAATGATCTCCGTAGCATAATACCACGGATAGACAACAGTGCTACAGACTGTGGTAGAGGATTTATCGAAGTAAATAACGTCTTAAGTAACATACTAAAGCCAATTATCTTATGATAAAATGCCTATTTATTAGAGATACTTTGATTCCTATAAACGTTTGATTTACAACAAATAGTAGTTGCGTCAGTTGCAAGGTTTTCCGTATGATATCAATGCTATGTTGCTGTCATGGTAGTTTTACTATATCTAGTGATATGGTGCTAATTCCTGCAGACGCCATCTAATTTTATTTTAAGTTATCCCTGTCATTTTCTTATCCACTGAAAAAGAAAGGGACGAGTAATCGAGAGGCATAAAATTTATGGAACACACGTATATTTGAAGCAGAAATCTAAAACAACCGTCTAAAAATGTACATTGGCCTATAACCCGACAGAGTTAAGTAGACAGCACGTCAAACGGATTGCATACCAGCAAGATGCCTGTTTTATTCGCGCGGGTTATTCATTCGTTTTAAAATTAACTTGTTGACAATCATCCGTCCCTTTCCTTTTCAGCGGGTAAGAAAAAGATGGGTATAACTTAAATAAAATTCGGAGGTGTCTGCAGGAATCGGGGCCAATAACTTACTCAGTGTAAAGAATCTTAAGGCTTACAAAAGATACAAAGTATCTAATCGAAGTCGCTTAGCCAGTCGTCGAAGTATTTAACATAATGGGCATTATAAATAACGTCCACTTTATAAGGCAGTTCCTGCGTTATAGAACGCTAGCGTACAACATTTAGATTGGTGAAATGCCGTTCCCGGAAATGTTCCCACTTTGGGAAGGCGCAAACTCTATGTAAAAAGAGTTTTATTACGTAACCTTTAACGGAGTAAAAGAACAACTTAAAAAAGAAAAGAAGCTAATGGTGCTAATTCCTGTACACACCGTCTAATTTATTCTAAAGTTATATATGTGTCATTTTTTTATCCGCCAAAATCGGGACGGGTAATCGACAAGCATAAAATTTATGGAACACACAAATCAAAACAACCATGTAAACATTTTACATTGGACTATAACCCGACAGAATTAAATTTGCATACCAGCGAGATACCTATTTGATTCGCCCGGGTCATTCATTCATTTACTCATTCTTCCTAAAATTTACAGCTGTCAATCATCCGTCCCTTTCCTTTTGGGCGGATAAGTAAATGACAGATATAACTTAAAGTAAAATTAGGAGTTGTCTGCAGAAATCAGGACCAGTGTCCTAATTAAGAGTTATAACGGGAACATTCACGGGGAACGGCAAATCGCTTGATTATCATCAACACTATATTTATATAGATGTAAATACGATGTTTTATACAATTCTTAGATTTTAGCCGGTCGTAGGACCGGCTTAGGGCCCCAACCAATGTCGGATTAGCAACGAATGCCGCCAAATATAGATTAATTTGATAGTTCACATGTTTCGTTTTATTATTAAACATTCGCGTTGTATAAAGTATGAATTTACATGTAATAAAATGTGGCTAAATCAAGAGCAAAAAAAAAGGTAATTTGTCCTCCATGAATTAAATTAAACCCTTCTTTCAGCAGCCAGTGTTGTCACCGGCATAAGTAATTTAAAATTAAATATATTCTTCTACTTTTATAAATATAGTCAGAAGTTGAAACATTAGAATTTCAAGTTATAAACTTGAATTTATTGTTCTGTAACTTTATCGAAACTGGTCTAGTATTTGGCGGTCTATCTATTTGTGCTGTAAATATCCTATTTTTAGTACGTTTTAGCTATTGTCACATATTTAAGTTCCAATTAATTATGTATTCATGTGAGTGCTCAATTTCGTTATGGCTTTATTTGCGTGTGGCTTATTTTATTCATCAAACAAGAAGCTCTGGCACTAGATGGTTGGTTTGGTTGGTGATACTAAACATGATAAGAATGGCTTTAATTGTGATTTCAAATCCAAATAATGAATTTTAGCTGAAATGCATTTCAAAATTTATCGTATTTTTTATTGTACTTTTAAACAAATTGGCATAAGTTATTTATTATTTTTTTCAATAGAGCGGAAAGAGATGTGAAATAAATCCAATTTTTAAATATTTAAAGGTTTATGTGGATAAGAAATATGGGAATGAGGTATGGATCATGATGGTCTTTGAATAATTGTTACGGTGGTGTTGACGGTATTGTTAGAATGTGAAGAGTCGACTATTGTATATGTTTAGTCGTTCTAGTGTTACCAGCTTCGCGTTATTTTTTTAATGTTTGCATTTGCCAGGACAATGACCTCCTGTAGCCTATGTTGATTATATTGATTTGATATTTTTTGTATATTGAACTCCACACTTTGCGTTATAAACAGGTATATTAAATGAAATATAGTTGTAAAACGTATCGCTCGCTCTTTTATTTTTATTCCTACCTTCTTTTATTGTAAATTTGACAATGTTTATAAATCACCAATGTTTATAAGGCACACCATCCCATACTCTCGCCGCCTGGAAGACATTTTTGTATAGCATTTTTTATAAGGCCACCAATTGGATCTTGTACTAGGTTCCAGAAAAAAATATGAAATTCTGATTACTAAATACAGACAGATCTAGAACTAACAAAAACATGTTCTTTTTTCTATTTAACTTATATTTAATTTATGACAATCGTAATAATAAGTCCGACATTTTGTCGCGTTTTTCTGTGACGTCCCAGGTTACTTTTGATACAAATTCCGTAGTATTTTTGTGTTTTGACATTTAGTAAAAAGTAACTGATTTGACTAGTTGGAAACTAGCACTGGAATCTAGCACTGTAATCTTTCCTGTGTATAAAGATATTTATTGTGTATAAATTTAGGTACAGTTATAAATTATAGTTGCAAATTACGTCTCACTAAATATTGCCTTTGCAGACATACACATTTCACATAGGCAATGAAATAACATGAGTATGGTTAAACTGTTGTATATGGGCAATAAAGAATATTTGATTCAATTAAACTGATTCACGGCAGGCCTTGCCCAGTAGAGAGCCGAACTTATTACCCTACTACAGAGTAGCAGTGATACTACATGGATATAATGAATAAAGTTCAAAATCACAGATGTACATTTCAATTTCATTTACTTGTATAAAAAACATACATAGCTGGAACTTGTTGGAATTATACAGGGCGTTAGTGACATCGTAACGAATACTGAGGGGGATGATTCAGACCATGATTCAGAGTTGATATCAAGTGGATTTTTCCGTCGCAAAATTATAGAACGGAAAAAAAAACACAAACTTTCAAGAATTTTCCAACAGGATATTCCACTTGATATCAACTCAGAATCATGGTCTGATTCATACCCCTCAGTATTCGTTACGGTGTCACTAACACCCATGCCTACTTGTATGGCTACCGTATGTACTTGTACGGGGTGTAAGTGACATCGTAAGGAATACTAAGGGGGATGATTCAGCTGATTATTTTGAATTATTATCAAGTGGAATTTTCCATCGCAAAAGTATAGAATTGAAAATAATTTATAAAACTAATAAAAAATCATGAATTTTGCGACGGATAATTCCACTTGATATTAACTCAGAATCTTGGTCTGAATCATCCCCCAGAGTATTCGTTACGATGTCACTAACACACTGTATTTACAAACTTGGTGCTGTTTCCTACGGTCACCCAATTATTTTAATTTATATCTGTCATTTTTTAATCCGGCGAAAAGGAAAGGGACAGGTGAATGTCAGGCATAAAATTCATGGAACACACATCCAAGTTACAGCTGAATTTTTTAAACAACCCTTTTAACGCCATCTAGCGAGAACGTAGTCTGGAAACTCCCTCATTACAATTTAGGAAAATAATTATTTCAATAATTTATTGAATTTAATAAAAAAAAAATGCTATAATCCGCTACCCTGTATTCTCTTCTGTAACATGTTTACGTGTATGCCCTCGAATGGTATGAGACATGTTATTTTTGGCACTTCTAATATTGTGAGCTCTATAATGCAATATAGTACTTGTAGAGTGTCCCTTGCTTTCTGTAATGCCTGTAACAAATTATGATCATGAATGGTATTATAATATATGTACATATCGTGGCCATATCATAGAATTGATCATTTCATGAAATGGTCGTATTTCATGAAATAGAACAACATTCGTTGGCCACATCATGATGTAGTTTGGCTAGATCAATGAACACAAAACGTTTAACGATATGACCAATGATTACTTCATGATATGGCCAAACGTTAGCGATCATATCGTAAAATAGTAACAGTATCCACCGGTAGTGGCGCTGGTGTCGCTTTGTTTTTGTTTTGCATAATGGCGGCGGACAATAATTATTCTTTTGTGAACGCGAATAATACGAATAATAATGAGCAAATACAAAATAAAAGTGCAGTGAAGCAATGTTTTGACACTAAGGTGAAAAGAAAAACTCGTATTAACAGTAGACAGCAACTTTATTTTTATTTTTAGGTTATATGGCAAATAATGAAGGTCGAGTGACCACGCTACGTAAATCAATGGACTATTATTGGATTTCAAAATATGATATAATTAAAACTGCGAATGAAGCGATATTAATTTAAAAAAAGAAAAATATAGACGATCCTACTGTCCGTAAAGTTTCTTTTTTTTGACGTGACTTATTGTAGATTTGCCGCAGATGGCATTAACTACTTGAAACGGGATTCTATTAAAACGCATAAATGTTTTTGTCATAATTTAAATTATCATAATCCTTTTTTTATAATTTTTACAAGGCATAACAGTAGGTTAGGGTGCGGCGGGGGTGGCCCTTGGGCCACCCCTACGCCGCCAGTATGTTTATCTTACACACGAAAAGTATACTGAATGATGACCAATGGCATGAAATAGTGTCAAAAATATGACGACGACTTCAAAGCGAGATGCAGTTACGGCGTATATGTCAACTACATCAACACTCCGTTAATCGAAAATGACTTTTTAATTTTTATTTGAATTTTAAACATTTTTGTACTTTGTACTAGAGTAATGTATTATTTCCTACCTTATTTCGCGTTTTTATTACACCACTTATCATGGACACCCTACATTAATGATATGGCCAAACGTGGATGGAAATATCATTAAACGCTGACGTTTAAACGATATGATCAGTTGAAGTTGGCCATTTCATGAAATACGACCATTTCATGAAATGGTCGATCATTTCATGTAATGGTCAATTCTATGATCTGGCCACGACATACACAATTAACACGTGTTTGATGTTCGTGCATCACCCAACAGGGTCCACATAATATCAGCGTCGTGGTTCACGCCGCGACTTGTGCTGAGTGAGGTCCTTTTATCTCAGGACGTCCACCACCACCTTATGATCATTTCGACAAACTGGAAATTTGATATGATGTTGTCTTTTTTTGTGTGTGGCGCCCTTTTATAATAAACTAATTCTATTCTAATGGTTACTTTCTATCAAAATCCGTGATAGCCTAGTTCGGAAAACGTGTGACTTACATCGTAGTCACGGGTTCTAATCCCGGCCGGGTTACAAACTTCCAAACCACTGAATTCGAGTTTATGACTTTCAATTCATGTCTGGTACATAGGTAATTTATATCCCACTAGCTTCTGCCCGCGGCTTCGCCCGCGTTAAATTCGGTGTACCACGGGGGATCCGTGTACCAATTTTAATTAGCTTCCTGTCTTGAAAACTGCGAAGTCTCTTATCAAATTTCACCCCCTCTTTGAAGGGGTTGGGGGCAGATTTAAAAAAAAAATGATGCACAATTTTTTTGTTAGTCACAATAGTCCGCATCAGGGGCGTAGCTACCGCCGTATTTGCCGTATCAATTATACGGGGCCTCCGGGCCACGGGGGCCCCCAAAGTGTGTAAGGACGGCTGTCAGACATCTCACTATTGTCCATAGAGGCAGAAACTTTAGAAAAACTAAAATCATCATCAGCCATAAATGATTTAATAAATCAGTTTACCGAAAAAAAGGCAAGGAGAGTGAATATTTAAAATTCGATTTTTATTTGTAAAATGGGTAAATTATGTGATAAATAAATATTTCTTCTCACATTTTTTTTTCTGTTGTGAAAAATCTTTACCTCCATATAAGGGCCTCCAAAAAATTTTTATACGGGGCCCCGACAAGGCACGCTACGCCACTGGTCCGCATACCAATTTTTAGCTTACTACCTTGAATATTGCGGAATGCTCCATACAAACTTCTAGCCCCCATTTTAAGTGGGGTGTTAGAAAGTCGAAACAGAAAGACAGACAAACAAACAGACAGACACACACATACACTTTCGCATTTATAATATTAGTATAGATGGTTTCTTGGCTTTGTGCTCGGTTGCTATTTAGCAATAAGGCCGCTTATTGTGCTTATTTTTTTATTCGTATGTTTATGTCCTGTGTATATGTCGTTGTGCAATAAAGTATTATTGATTGAAAGGCAATAGCCCCTTGTACATGGGACTTTAATATAGACACCATGGGATAGACAGACACCACAGGATTCCATCTCGTAACAAATGAAACCTTAAAAACAAAAACATGTTAAAACTCACCGAAACAGCCTTTTCCTTCAACTCAGGTTTTGTCATCATTTGTTTCTTCAACTGGTTCATCTCTTGCGGAGTATACCCGACCAATTTCGATAGCACATTGCTTGTGAACTCTACATCTATAGTCCCCGTACCATCCACTAGTGTACATCTTAAACTCCACCCGTCTTTCCCAACTGATAACTTTGATAGTAATTTGATTATTTGACCTTTTACTTTGAATACTCTACCAGTTTTATCTTCATTGCTCAGTTCATTAATCTGTTTTATATATACAAATGGTTCTGCTGATATGTTAATAGGAAATTTAGGCTCAACTTTTGATTTTGACGAGATTTTAGCAGCTCCTTCAGCAGCATCGAAATTAGCTTCCATTTCTCTTAAATATTCTTCATCTTCATCAAATAAATCATCATCGTTTGGATAGTCATCTGTCGTGTTAACAGTGTCCATTTTGATTTTCTTTTCGGGTTTCGAGGACTTTTCTGAGGACGGTCTTTTGCCAGAGTTGTCGAATTGCGCCTCTATGGCTGCTATTTGGTCTATGTCTATGTCGTCTTCAGCGAATCCGTTGGTGGAAGTAGTTTGGATGTTAGTACTGCTAGGAGTAACCCTTGCAACGGGTCTGGTTGTAGAGGAGTCTTCGAAATGAGGAGTATTTTCCATTCGCGGTGGCATCTGTGTGTGTGGTGTTGGTAAGTTTGTGTTACGTTGGATTATGGTCGTGTTGTGGTCTCCCGGGTCTGAAAGTGAAGAACTCTTCAACTAAATGCAAAATTATATTTATTTTATTGCCGACATCACCTGCCGGTGTTACTATTGAGCCGCCAAAGGCCCCTGACATGGCTCATGTAACCACTTAAGTAAATAGTAGTTGCGACCGACTGCTTCACGTGCAAGGTCGCTGGAAGGTGGTGCGCTGAAGTCAGGAGCTAAGTGCGCGAGTTTGGGCGGCGCTTCAGGAATAGTGTGGATCCCCGCTCAGAATCCTACCTGGTGCAACGCATATTGCTGGCTATTCAACGCGGAAACGCAGCCAGCATTATGGGTACATTTGCGCCAGGTACGATTGGAGTCGGGCTTTTTAAGTAAGGTTTAGTGTAACTGTTAATTGTATATAATTTGTTTTATTTTTAGTTTTATTTAATTTTATTTTATATGTTTAGTCTATTTCTATATTGTAAGTAACTTGTTTTGTTTATGATGTAGTTTGGTTTATTGATTTTTCAAAAACGCGCTTATGTGGTGTTCGGTCACGAGTATTAGTATACACTTTGGTACAATGTCACATTAACTTTTTTGACAAACTGTCTCACTAAATGTCAAATATATTAGTGCGACAGAGTCCTAAAGTGGGTACATTATATTGCTCATGACTGTTCATTATTAGGTGACGATATAGAAACCGAGTTACATGGTTAGGCCTCTGCCTATCATCGTCTAATGCGTTTTTTCGTATTTACCGACCTTGGGTCATCTCGACTCTCACTTTGAGGTCGCAAGTTCGAATACCAGCACAGGCCAAAACCAATATTGACTGAATTCATGTTTGGATCATAAATGATTATCACATGCTCAGCGGTGAAGAAAAACATCGCGAGGAAACCCATATTCCCGAGAAATGCATTTCGGAGTTATGTGACCTAATCTGTATTGGGCTGGTTTTACCTTCGCGAGTTGGAAGGTCAGATAGGCAGTCGCTTCTGTAAAAAACTGGATTTGTCAATTTTTATGTTAGGTCAGCAAAGCCTGCGAAAAACAGGATAACGCTAGGGAGATGATGACCCACCTTGCGTCATTGGCAGCCCAAGTTTGGTGGAAAGCAGACCAGCCAGGCAGTTGGAGACGGCTATCTCCTGCACCTCGCCGCCCAGCAGTTCGATGTTGCCCTCTGTGAGGAGCAGCATTCCCCGACGGCATTCCAGGGGACCTGAAGAATGACTTAGGTCAGACTGCTTTTTGAAGCTGGGGGTTGCAAGTTTGCAAGCAAATTTCTTGCACTGTATCACTGTGACCAGTAAGATCTATTGTGACCGCCGCCTTATGTTAAAGTTCACCTCTAAGCCCTACCCTACTGGGTTTTACTTTACTCTTAAATGGCCGTAAGGTGCTAAGGAGCAAGGGAGACGGCGCGTCGGCTGTTTCACTCACACTAACTCATTAGGCACACTAGGAATTAGTTTTTGTAAGCAGTGCCTGGGGTGTGCTTTGTAGGGTCAATGACCAATTATTCTGAGTAATAGAATTGGGTAGTTTCCTAAGTCAAAGATGAATTATGAAATTATGATTACATAATGACAGGTTTAAAACTGACAAATAATATTTTCTTTTTTCTATTTGTTATAAGTTAATTAAGTGCGACATATTGTCACGACTTTCTATGACCTCACAGTGTGCTTTTTCATACTAATTTTATAGTAATTTCGTGTTTTGATGTTTAGTAAAAAGTAACTGATTTGACTAGTTAGGAACTAGCCTATTGTGTAATAGGTACCTTTAATAAGAGCTTTACACCCAGGAGTGATGTCGCAACTCAAGTTCCTCATAGGTTTGTACTCAATAGCTGTCACCTCCTGCACTCCATCTGTCAAGTACAGTTTTATCATCCTGAAATAATAGAAATATACACACTAATTTTATTTTAAGTTATACCTGTCATTTTCTTATCCGCCGAAAACGAAAGGGACGGGTAATCGACAGATATCAAATTTAAGGAATACACGTCAATTTTAAGCTGAAATTTTAAATCCCCAAAATTTTACATGGCCCTGATTCCTGCATACTCCTCTTAATTTTATGTTCAAACCCGTTATTTTCTTATCTGCCGAAAAGGAAAGGGATAGACAATTGACAGTTAATTTTAAAATGAATGAGTGAATGAATGAATAACCCAGGCAAATCAAATATGCATCTCGTGGATATGCTACCTGTTTGACGAGCACTGTCAATTTATTTCTGTCGGGTTATTTATCCAATGCAAAATTTTGAGAACTTAGGTTAGGTTTTGAGAACTTAAGTTACTAGTTGAACTGTCTAGGAACTGATATTCGGCAGCCAAATTAATGAATTTTATAACAACATATTATGTTTTTTTTAAATATCATTCTTTTCCCTTGCCATACAGCTTGTGAAAAGCTGCAGTATTTTTAGGCAGATGAGACATTCTTTATGTAAAAACTAGTCACTTAAGAACTAATAATAGAAATCATTTATTTATTTTACCTGTGGCTTGGAATTTTATCATCATAGTTGGTAGTGACCTCAATGTTCTCTGTGTTCACTTTTTGCAGTTTCAAATATTGCTGGTATGCTGGGGTACCTTATGAAATAATATAATTATTATAAGTATGAGCATAGACTTAGGATTTAACCACATCTTTCCTATGCTTCTATTCTTTTTTGTTACTTAGAACTGTCATTTGCTAGAGCGAGAGAGAACGACCCGACGCGGCCGAATCGACGAGGGGATAGCGTGCGGTCGCTTTCTCATACAGCATTAAAATGTGTTCCCAACTTCACATTTGTACAATATTTACTATTTAAAACACATATAGGCTAAACTACAACTAGAACTCTTCTTGAGAGTTGGGTAAAAAAAGTTTAAATGTTAGTTACTTTCAATATTAATTAAAACAAAGTATGAGTAAATGAGTCAACGAGACAATGTATGAGTTACCTATATCAATAGCAGCATTAATTTGAAGTGTGAACCGTCCATCCAGCCTGGTCTTTTGCATATTTTTTAAATTTCCTGGCAAAGAACCTGGACATATGTCTTTCAAATCATTCAGCAACCATTGTTCTCTGGCCAAAGATTTTATCTCTGTTTCACTGTAACTATTGCTGCTATCTTCTGTTAAATATTCTACACACCTGAAAAATATAATATTTGGGTAGACTAATTAGTTTTCATGAATATTTTGATGATATTAATACAAATAAAATCATTGACAAAATCAACAAACCCCGATAGCCATTCGTCGTCGACCAGCATATGTTGGGAAGCCAGATAACTCCGCACGGAATTTACTAGAGAATTAACAGACATTTTGTAACACAAAAATACTATATTTAGTGCCACTTAAAAGGAAATATTAATAGAAAATTGCGATTTTCCATCGTAATCTTCCCTCTATTTACATGTTAATGTCACTTTGATAAACCGAATTAAAACAAACTACATATAGCAATAGCTTTGTTGAAATGAGGCACAACATAACAAATTGTATAGCTTTATCTCTCTCTATAATTTCGTTAGTGCTACGTGTCCCAAAAATAAGTAGAAGTAGAGATGCACCAATATGATATCGATAAAAATATAACGTTATTCATTAATATTCGTTATTTATTGTAAATATAGCAACACTGATCAGTCAGTTTAGTGTTACTAGATCTAACATTTTTCTACCCTACGGTAAATTTGAAATCAAGTCTGTAATTTGAATCGTAGATATTGAATACAGAACTAGTATTCAGTTTAGTGGTTTTTATATAATAATAGTTCATTGTTGCTTTTTCATCATTTATAAATACTCTCACAACAGTTTAACAGTTCGTAGTAGTTTTAAAAAGTGTTACTGTGGCAACATAATTATGAGTGAACGCAAAAAGCTTGCCGATATTTCATCCATCTCCCTCGTAAATTCTGTAGGCCGATTGACAACAAAAGGCGATATTTTGAGCATTGTTGTTTTAAATGTTTCTCTATAAAGTGTCGTGAACGGACAGCCTATATTTGTGATTTACAGAGTGGAGGAAAAAATATGAAGAGGCGAAATGCCGAAACTGGCAAGATGCGGCGCCCAGTAAAGCGCACCAAAATCACCGAAGGAATGTACGGAAAGTGAGTGGAAACGGCTTAGTTTCGATAAAAATGTATTCTTGGGATATTCCAGGAGGTGCTGATATTCAGGCAATTTGGTATCGGGCGGTAAAGAGATGAAAAACAGGGCAAATGTGTGTGGGTAGTACACCATCTGGTTTCGTGCTCATGATATGATGACAAAAAAACACGATTGAAACAGTTCGCACGTGTTTATATTGCTCGTTTTACCTACTCAAGATGTGTAGCACACATGGATTCAGTTTCACATGTTCTATGTAATGTGAGAAAGCAGTATTGTATGTTTATTGTGAAGATAAACCATGTTCCTACATTTCTAAATTTATGCAAAGCTTTCATGGAGAAATTTTAGTTTCTGTATTATTGTTATGTTATTTTAATTTGCATTAATTACATTGTGTTTGCATAAATTATTATTAGTTGAAAATGCAATATAATGTAATGTAGTGTAATAAAATATTTAAAATTCATACAGAACATACATTACAAAAACACTACTAACAACTTTCACATATCATTACAACAATATGTTACCATTTCAATATTGGTAGTTTTATCATTTATAATATCAATACAAACAGAGAAAAGGAATACCTAGTTGGTACAATACATTATTTGAGGTTTATACAATTACCATGACCACATACTATGATCATGGTATGACATCCCATGTGTGATCATGGCATTTGCAACAGCGTTGAAATATCGGCAGTCTCATATTCTTGATTGTAACATGGTAAGAACCTGGTACACACTCACTCACACAGGGACTAACCTGGAACCTGACAGAGGGCAGCAGTAAGTGTCAGTACTATTTAGATGTGGAGGACAGGAGTCGTAGTAGCTATCTCACTTGCATCAGGCAAGATACTGGGGGTGGAAGGCAAGAGGAAAACCACTAGTCTATTTTTCCCTAAAAAAATAGCATGGAGAATGCTACACCGACAAGACCATGTCTTTTAAATTAGTGATGATGATAAAGAACCCCGTATTATATGTTTTAATTATGTACAATACATTAAAGAAACTCTATTAAATAGTTACAATAAGTAAAAATGAAACAATATATATATTTCATTATGCATTGATCCTTTATAAAACTTCTATAAACATCTAAAGGTATACTAGCTGAATGAAATATAAGTGGAAATTAATTATAGTGATACTATTATAGATATTTAATAGCCTAAACGGAAATAGGCAATCAATTACTTATTAAATATGCCTATGAGAAGTACCAGGTGTTGTAGGTGTTTATCAGTTCAATGAACTATGAATAATTATATTAAACATAAAAGACCTTTAATGTTAACACTCCAATTGCATATAACACATAATATGGTAAGACTTCATAATTAAGTATAGAATTATCTATTCAAGAGTCTCTGAGGGAGCTGTTTAAAGAAATTAATGTACTGACTATTGCCAGTCAATATATTTTATACTTGCCAAAGTTTGGCCATATCATGAAGTAATCATGCATTTAATTGCTCATATCGTTAAATGTTTTGTGTTCATTGATCATGATGTGACCAACGAATTATATTCTATTTCATGAAATATAACCATTTCATGATATGATCAATTTTATGATCTGGTCACGACATAGGGTGTGCAATAAATGCTTTGACTTTGACTTTATATGAATATTTATATATTCTGTGTCTATTGGCCCATACATGCAATTGGTAAACAGACCATAAGCAATTAATATGACTTTTTTTAGTGGTGTGTGCAGGCAGTAGTAGGTTGTGTCTTGGGGTGTGCCTTTTGAGGTGTTACTCTTGACATTTATTACTAATACTAATTGTCACAGGTAATTAATCAATGATTCAATGAGCATTGATCTGATAACAACTAATCAATTGTCTCACATAATGTATATCATTTTTCAGCCCATACCTCTTGCTTATTAGCTTATTATTTTTAGCTTATTATTAGATAGGGGAAGGTACTTCTCCATATTACGAACCGTCTTACACTTAAACACACCCGAGGACCCAATCAGGGTAGGCAGACTCATCATCACACTTGCTATTGAAGCACAACCCGCACATTCCATACACAATCTTATTGTTACCGTTTGCCGCTATACGGCGTGAGCTTACTCCGTTTGCTTACGGCCTTTTAGACTAACGTAAGACCCATAGGGGGTGAGGTAAATCCAGCCCAGTGTTTGATACGAATTAGTGCGGGGCATAGAGTTACCGTTCTATACGCAATAGTATTATTTGAGGAGTGGGTGTATTGTACACATTAAAGACCTCTTCATAATGCTGTGGCTCTATCTACCCCCTTAGGGTAATGTGACAGATATGACTGTATGTAACTTTCTAGGATCATATTTCGTCTCATACTTATTTAGGTGAGACAGTCCTACTTTAGAACCCTATCACACTAACATATTTGGCATTTAGTGTGATTTACAGTTTAATTCGTCAAAAAGTTATTGTGACATGGTACATTGGTTAACTATTATCACACCACAGACATTGCATACAAAAAAAACTCCCTTTACACAAACACTACACATTGATGTTGTCGTACACACGCATATGTGTGTGACGTCTGACGCTATACGATTGGAGACTAAAGTAAAACCCAGGGGGGGTGGGGTAAACCTAGCTCAGCCGCTGGTGGGGAGCGGAGATTGGCCCTTCTATACGTAGTATTATTCCTTATTCTAATTAAATTGCCTTTGTTGCAGCTCCATGCTGTACCTGAAGTTCGTGATGCTGTGGGCGACAGTAGTGCTTGCAGACTATATGCTGGAGTTCCGGTTTGAGTTCCTCTGGCCTTTCTGGATGATGCTCAGATCCGTCTATGACTCCTTTAAATATCAGGGACTTGTAAGTGTTATACATTAGTGACACCGTAACGGAAACTTTGAGGGATGACTCAGACAGGATTTTTTGTTTGAAAATTTCATTTGATTTCAACTCAGAATCATGGTCTGAATCATCCCACAAAGTGTTCATTATGTTGTCACTAACACCCTTTGTATGGCTACTTGTATACTGGGTGTTAGTGACATCGTAACGAAAACTTTGAGGGGTGATTGATGCCATGAATCTAAGATGTTATCAAGTGGAATTTTCCGTCGCAAAATTATGGAACTGAAAATAATAAAAAAAAACACAAAAATTTTCATGAATATTCAGATTGAAAATTCCACTTGATATCAACTCAGAATCATGGTCTGAACCATCCCCCTCAGTATTCGTTACGATGTCACTAACACCCATACCTACTTGTATGGCTACCGTATGTACTTGTGCGGGGTGTAAGTGACATCGTAACGAATACTGAGGGGGATGATTCAGCTGATTATTCTGAGTTAATATCAAGTGGAATTTTCCATCGCAAAAGTATAGAATTGAAAATAATTTTAAAAAACTAAAAAAAAATCATGAATTTTGCGACGAAAAATTCCACCTGATATTAACTCAGAATCATGGTCTGAATCATCCCCCTGAGTATTCGTTACGATGTCACTAACACCCTGTATACAAGTATTCGATTCATAGTATTCATATGTAGTATTCGTTTCGATGTCACTTACACCTCGTGCAAGTACGTACTTGCATGTGGTGTAAGTAACATTGAAACGAATACTCAGGGGGATGATTCAGCTCATGATTCTGAGTTAATATCAAGTGGAACTTGAAGAAAAAAATCATGAATTTTGCGGCGGAAAGTTCTACTTGATAGTTACTCAGAATCATGAACTGAATCAATCCTCTCAGAATTCGGCACGGTGTCACTAATGCCCTGTGTACTTTTATTTTGTAAGATACAAGAATATTTCTCTGCTATGTTTGACTTACTGGAATTTACTTGTTTCTAATCCCTGATGATATCCGATACCCGTCGGTTTGCGAAAGCGGTAAATAAAGCGAAAGTTGATGGTAGGGCTGGCGGAGGAAGACCTGGAAGGACTTATATTGAAAAATTAGAGATGTCCTTAGGAAAGGTTTAGTACGATCTACTCTGAACCGGCGTGCGTGTATGAAGCGATTGATGAATGTGGAGGAAGCAAGAGAAGTGTGTCAGGATCGAAGCAAATGGAATTCTATAGTCTCTGCTTACCCCGGTAGGAAATAGGCGTGAGTTTATGTATGTATGTAATTCCCTGTAACAGACTGTTCTCTTCTCTGTTAATATATTGCTTGTTGTTTGTTTCAGGCGTTTTCAGTATTTTTCATCTGCATAGCGCTCACGTCCGACATGATATGTTTCTTCTTTATTCCGCTACAGTACATATTCTTCGCAGCCAGTACCTATGTATGGGTGCAATATGTCTGGTATACATGTAAGTATAAATTTCTACTTTTTTGGTTTTTGTAATGGCAACACTCGGACGGCACGCTCAGGGTTGAAGTACTCATGGTATAAGAAAACCGGGTATGCTCAAAAGTGACAGCTAACATTTCAAGGTTAGCCCAGCTAACGTCCGTCATCCCACCCTGTGTTGCCATTTCGTAAAAAATAAATTACCCACGACCAATGTTTCTATATTTACTTTGCAAGGAAATTTTGAATTTTTAGGAAAATAATTATTTACAGTTTTAATGATTTTTATATATGTGACAAGTAATAAAAATTAAATACATTAGTCAGTAATTCACTTAATTTTCAATAATAAAATTTACGTCCTTGGAATGTTGGAGATACCAATTTAATGGTAACACAGTGATACCACTTACGTCATCAAAGGCGGACAAGGGGACATTGTCGAAATCACTTTGTGAGACTGACGTTTGTTTGTTAAGGATTTTTCAAGCTTGAATCATCTGATTGTCCGAAAAAATAAGTTGATTCCGTGCTTCGGAGGGCACGTTAAGCCGTTGGTCCTGGCTATTAGTTGTAAAAACACCTCCACCAACTCGCATTCGAGCAGCGTGGTGCAGTATGCTCAATACCCCCTCCGGTTGATTGAGGAGAGGCCTGTGCCCAGCAGTGGGACGTATATATGCTGTTTATGTATAATGTTTAAGGCCCGATCTCCCTATCCATCCTTAGGGAAGGCCCGTGCCCCAGCAGTGGGGACGTTAATGGGCTGATGATGAGGACTTAAAACTAAAATAGGAACTAGTTCGGTTGATGTCGTGTCGTATACATTTAGTATGTGTCTGCGCGGGTCGGTGTTCGGATCACGAACAAAATATAAAAATGAAATGGTTTTTGTTACTATAAAAAAGGTATTGTCATAGACAAAAGAGACTTCCTTCTTAGCATCAAAAATGGATGCACAATCAATATTTTTCTTGTGTTAAAAAAATAATTCAACCAATACTAAAAGCATGGTGTTTTATAAAACATTAATTAATAATAATAAGAGTGTAAAATGTGTGAATAAGTGAGAAAACAATAAACTTCAAAATATTACTTTATGTGGTCGTTTAATTACCAGCACACCACTCAACCATCACATCTAGAACACCAAAGTCGGTGTTAGTATAGTTTACGTAATTTTTATGGTCATTACGTCACTAGTTCTATTTCGAACTAGCGGTAATTAATTAGGTTGTTTACTAAAACTGATAAAATGGCTTTTGGCGTTATATTATTGTATGTTTGATTATTATTGGGTACGTACGGTCATGAGTACTACTTCAGGACCCCGATACCGACCCCGCCGGCGTGGTCGACGATTTCCCTCATTCAGCGCTTATCGCTATCGACCCACTAGGGTCGATTAATTCTTTCAAATATGTTTCCTCTTAGACGACGCCCTGAGCCGAGGTTCGCGCCCAACTGGGCACCCTCAGGCCTGTTGTCTTAAACGTTGTACCGGGTGAGAGCCTTCAGCGCTCCCCATTTGTCCGGCCAAGTAGTTAATGCCATCTGCGGCAAATCTACAATAAGTCACGTCAAAAAAAAAAAAAAAGGTCACGAGTACTAATATGAATACAGTTTGAAACCATGTTACATTAACGTTTTCAACCGTGAGTCTCATTAAATGTCAAATATGATAGTGCGACAGGGTTCTAAAGTGGGTACATGATATTGACTGTACATAATTATGTTTTAAAATAGTTATTAAATATGTTATGGCGGCGGCGTCGGCGCGGGGCTTAGCAAGAATCACGATACTTTCTCATTTCGCCATCAAACGTAACAGTTGGGCGGGTTAATATTGTAAGAAATAAAATTGTACTTACCAATTTAACAATAAAAAAAAAAAAAAATTTAGTGACATTTAAAAGCAGGAAATGCTTTGGAATATGCAGGGTGTTAGTGGCTCTCTCTCTCCTTGGCATTTATTATTCCCATCTGATGGTGGGGTCTGCCTTCTTCGTACTTCTCTTCCACTTCGCTCTATCGGACGTGTCGTTCTCGGAGACATTGCACATACACAGGTCCTTTTTAATAATATAATATAATAATAATTTATTTATTTCACGAAACATGTCTCATATGTGTTAGTAAACTTATTCTAGATGTTAGTAGCTTTATCTAATATTAGATGCTATGACATGCAAGTCACAGCATCTACGCAGATACGGGCAGTCGAGTCGCGCACTTATCATCGAGAGGGCGGGGGTGCATCGCTTCCTCATAGTCGTATAAAAGCAGTCGACGCGAGAGACTTTTTGACCACATCCGCCCATCTTCTTTTTGGTCGTCCTCTTGGTCTAAGCCCTGGTATGTTTAGATTGGCTGTAACGTTACCCACATAATCTGGAGGTCTTCTTTTTACGTGCCCAAACCAACGGAGCCTGCTCTCTTGTAGCTTTTCGGAGATGTCGCGTACGCCGAGACTGCCGCGCACGTATTCGTTACGGATTTTGTCGAGCATCGTCACACCGCACATCCACCTAAGCATTTTCATCTCAGCGACTTGAATGGTCTGGACTTGGCGCTGCGTTACTGCCCACGTTTACAGGGTGTTAGTGGCATTGTACCGAATACTGAGTTGAATGATTCAGGCCACGATTCTGAGTTAATATCAAGTGGAATTTTCCGTCGCGAATTCCGCTTAATATCAAATTAGAATCATGGTTTGAATCACCCATGAAAATTTTCGTTACGATGTCACTAACACCCTGTATAGCACTTGAATATTACATAAACAGCCTATATATGTTGGGACGTATATAGTGCTGGGCCCAGGCCTCCCCTCAATCAACCGGAGGGACCGGAGCATACTCCACCACGCTGCTCCACTGCGGGTTGGTGTTTTTTACGGCGAATAGCCGGGACCAACAGCTTAACGTGCCGAAGCACGGAATCATCTTACTTCTCACTTTAACTTTTTTATATATTTTTTTATTTATTTGATTATTTTTTTATTAACTTTTGAATCGCTCCTCAGTTGCAGACAAAGGCGTATGCCTGCCCACAGTAGCGATATGCTGCGTGCTGGTGTACGTGGAGGGCGCGCTGCGGGCGCGCACGGGCGGAGGCCTGGAGCTCTGCCGGCCGCTGGCGGCGCACTGTGTGGGGTACCCGGTGGTAAGGGACATCACCCCTATATCGTACCTTTTTTATTTTATTTATGGACCACGGAGGCCTTCTATATTCTTATTAATGTGCATTGTAGGTGACGCTCGGGTTCGGCGTGAAGTCGTACGTGGGCCACCGGCTGCGCCTGCGCCGCCAGCGGCAGGTCCGCGCCGAGAACCAGTTCTACTTCCAGCTCATGCGGGACGCGCTGCCGGACACGGAGCTCGAGGTCAGTTCTTGTGGGGTCAATGACCGATATCACCAACCCTGGTGCTACAATCATTGATTAAAGCCAGATCACTTCCCCTTTTGTGGGTTGTCAGGTGGAGTATCAACCCCATCAACCCTGGTGTCAGGGTTACTATTCAGCCGCCAAAGGCCCCTGACGTAGCTCATGTATTTATATGAATAGAAGTTTATTGCAGTCACAAGTTATACAAGGTGTTGTAGTAAATATGCGTGTAAATATGTCTACATGTAAATATATATTTACATATAATATATATTATAATATATATTTACATATAACATGTGACGCCCTGCTAGAGCACAGCAAACAATAGGGGCAACTAGTTGCCGATTACTTAAAAAAAAAGGAATCTAAGAAAGAAAGAAACATTTATTATTCTATCTATAACTAACATATCTTAAATCTACTCTTTAGGAACTTTTACACTTAAATTAATGACCTATAATACCTATTTATTTAGAACTATTGAAGCGTAACTACCTACTATACAGGGTGTTAGTGACGTCGTAACGAAAACTTTGATGGATGATTGAGACCATGATTCTGAGATGATATGAAGAGGAATTTTCCGTCGCAAAAGTATGGAACAGAAAATAATAAAAAGAAAAACAAAAATTTTCATGAATTTTCTGACTGAAAATTCCACTTGATATCAACTCAGAATCATAGTCTGAATCATCCCCCTCAGATTACAGAACAATATTACAGATTTTTTTAATGATGATATAAACGAGTATTCGTTATTTATTTATTTATATCATCATTAAAAAAATCTGTAATATTGTAATAACATTTACTAATAAGGAATGTTTTTAGTTTTTTATATTTCTAGTTTACTTAAATAATTTGTAATCCAGCAGCAGAGTCAAACAAAAGAAGAGTCGCGCCCCGCCACGAGCCCCACCAGTAACGGGGAGTGCGCCCACGCAGGCGACACGCGGCATATGAACGGCTCCGTGCGCCGCCGCTGCAAGGACGCCAACGGGATACTGCACGACCTTACGCAGGCTAAGGTAAATTCAAATTCAAAAATATCTTTATTCAGTAGGTGCGGATTGGTGGTTATTAACGACTGCTGATGCAGCCGGGACCAACGGCTTAACATGCCATCCGAAGCACTTGATATTAACTGATAATAATGAGCTGAATGATCCCCCTCAGTATTCGTTACGATGTTACTAACACCCTGTATATTTTGTTACTTTTCTCATCTTCGTTGTTCCCTCACTGCTAAGGATCGCGAACACAGGTTATGGTTTTCCACCCGGTACGGCTATATGCTGCGTGGACCGCCTTCTGCATGCTGCCGCCCATCGTCTCAAATTCAAATTCAAAAATATCTTATTCAGTAGGTAACATAGTTACACTTTGAATCGTCAATTTTCACATAACGAACGTCTCATCCGCCTAAAACTACTGCAGCTTCTCACAACCTGTATAGCCGGGGAAAAGAAGCTGCAAGAAAAACCTCGGCACAGGGGCCTGACACAACAAACCATATTGGGAGTCCGAGGCTACAAATGTAAGCCAGGTTCTAAGGAGACGAGCCGGCGCCTTGTAAATACATTCCCCTTGTAAATAGAATATTCAAATGTTTTTTTTTTTAAATTCAAATATATCTCTATTCACCAAAAAAAATATATATCTCTATTCTATTTTAAGTTTTTTTCTTGACGGACTTACTTATACTATTTACATAACTAAATGTATACATATTTAGTATCATTGTTTTGTTGTATCTCATCAGTCATCCCGTGATCATGGCACTTGCAACAGTGTCGAAATATCGGGTGTCTCATATCCCCATTTAAACGCGGTGAGAACCCGTTATTATGTGTTTTAATTATATTTAGTATCTACCACTCCTGTTTGGCTTAACGTGCCTTCCGAAGCACTAATGAATGTGACTCGCGCCCCCCAGTTAGAGAAGCTGGAGAAGCAGCTGTCGCGGGACAAGCCGGCGCACGCGCACAGCAACGGGGCGCCGCCCGGCGCCGCGCCGCCTGCCGACGACGACAGGCACGACCACAGTAAAGGTGACACAAGGCACTACTACCACAAGCTTTCCCCAGATTCTCCAAGGGTGAACCCTCCAACGCCATCGTTAACCACGGACTTTTTAAAATGACATCTTATCGTGTGGGAATCAGAATCGGAATCATTTATTCAACGTAATTATCATGGATAAACTTGTTGAAGGTCAATGTAACATTTTTGAATTTACGTCATTTCGCAAGGTGTTATGGCTGAGGAGAAGAAATGACAAGAAACTGCAACAGCAACACATCTTTTAAAAACCAATGAGGGTATACATTACAAGTTATTTAATAACTAGAGGAACACATTCAATACCAGACATTTTTATCATGGGTTGTAAGGTAGAATACCAGCCTCATCAACCCTGGTGTCAGGGTTATGATTGAGCCGACAAAGGCGCCTGACATGGCTCATGTAACGATTACTCACTTACATCAGTAAGTAGTTACCGGGACCAACGGCTGAACGTGCCTCCGAAACACGGATCATCTTACTTTCGGACAACCAAACTAGGGATCACAAAGTGTGCTGCCTCCGGATCGTGAGTCCAACGCTCAACCACTGGACCACAGAGGCCGTTGACATTAAAAATTACATAATACTAAAGCGTCGTGGTTCACGCCGCCTCTTGTGCTGAGTGAGGCCCTTTTATCTCAGGACGACCACCACCACCTTATCGAGAGAGGCTGGTATCTTTGTTTGTAATTTTTATTTTTATTGTAAGATCTTACTGTTTTTTTTTCTTCTTCTTTGTTTTTTGCTTGGTTTTTGTGTGTGCAGTTTTGCAAAATAAACATTTCTCTCTCTCTCTCTCTCTCTCTCTCTCTCTCCCTCTCTCTCTTATCATTTCGACGAACATCCTTTTTGTTCTGTGAAAATTTCAAGTGATGTTATTGTCTTGTTGTTCTTTAGACGTCTTTCCACGTTCTATTGAGCTTGCCTTTGCTTTGCTTTATTATAAGTTTTGTTTTTTACATTGCAGGTAGTGCAAAGTCATCGAAATGTGAAAAGAAAGAGGCTAGTACATTAAAAGAAGAAAAGAGAAAGAATAAAAACAAAGATAAAGATAAGGATAATCATAGCGATAGTCATAAGGGTACAGAGCAAAGTGAGTATACAGCTTTTAATCTTTCTAATACTAGAGCCATCCTTCTCTTACAATAGGTGCAAGAATGAGATAGAGCTATTTGTAGGTCTGCCTTTTACAGACTGCAAATATATATTTTTATTATAAATGATATTAACCACTAAACCACGGAGGCTGTTTAAAAAAAAAATAACTGTACCAACCAAATGTTTATTTTTATTTCCAGCAAAAGAACAAATAGTTAAAGAAGTAGAAAGTACAAAAGAGAATCATATAAGAAATCACAAGGACTGCAACAGTGTCAAGGAGAAGGAGAAGGAACGGGAAAAGGAGAGAGAAAAGGAGAGGGAGAGAGAGAGAGAAGCTAAAGAGAGGGAGAAGGAGAAGGAACGCGAACGAGAGAAGGAAAGGGAACGCGAGAGGGAAAGGGAAAGGGAGTTGGTAAGTAGAGATTTTGTTTTTAAATAATTTAGGCTCGCGTTTGACCACAATCTCCCCCGATACCGACCCCGCCGGCGTGGTCCACGATACCGACCCCGCCGGCGTGGTCCCCGATACCGACCCCGCCGGCGTGGTCGACGATTTCCCTCATTCAGCGCTTATCGCTATCGACCCACTACGGTTGATTAAATCTTTCAAATATTTTTCCTCTCAGACGACGCCCTGGGCCGAGGTTCGCGCCCAACTGGGCACCCTCAGGCCTGTTGTCTTAAACGTTGTACCGGGTGAGAGCCTTCAGCGCTCCCCATTTGTCCGGCCGTCTGTTGTTAAGCCGTCCAGGAAATGCCTGTATAGCTTTGGTGGCCATAATATTTTCATCCATGGCCAAATAGACATATGGTTGAAGGTTACTCGGGGCTCTAAATCAAGTAGGTATAAAGTTACTTTTCAGGTAGTACACACACCTCATATTCCATTGTTGTCCTGCAAAGCTTGTGTAGATATGGGTTTGGTTAAATTCTGTAAAGAAGTAAAGCAAAATCACCATCTGCGGCAAATCTACAATAAGTCACGTCAAAAAAAAAGACCACAATCTCACCTGATGGTAATTGACGATGTGGTCTAGGGTGGATCACTCTAGCCATGGGTTCTCATCGCGAACATTAGGAAACATTGTTCAAAAAAATTTCAATAGATGACGCTAATAGTACCGATTTGTAATTAAAGTTTCTTTAAAAGCCAATAATCGATAAATAGGCACTAAAATTATGTTTTATAATTTAAAAGTTATACTCCAACCAAAAGTTAATCAAAGATATTGGCATTTAATGGAGATTTTTATATTTTTAAATTTAGTGGTTACTCTAGCGGATTTACGTCGGAACTACGTCGAGTATGGAGCTTGTTGAGGGGTTGAACGTTCTCGTTTTTATTAACGCCATCTATAATTATGTGTAAGAAGCTCGCTTAAAGTTGCGCCATCTATCGTTAATTATTGCAACATCGATCTAGCTTTGCCACAGATAATAAAATATTACGTTTTTAAAAGATTGTGTTTATTTGCAAAATACATTTTATTGAATTAATTAAATGTTTAGTTGTAATTCTCATAAATTATGGGAGATACAATATCAAATTTAAAAAAAAAATATAACCTGTATAAATATCATTTAAAACTAAATTTGAGAACAAAAAAAAACGCAACTTTCAAATAACGTACGGTAGGTTAGTAACCTACCTATGTTTAAAAATGTTTGTTTTCGTTTGAATTACGAGTCGAACGCGCCTTCTACGTTTTGTGTATTGTGGTTTACAAACTAACCCTGGACTGAAATCGGACTTTGATTTGGCTTCATGAAACCTGCTTTCACGTAGCGGCACAGGAACAGTGGTTATAAAAAATGACTGCACACAATTGTTCTTATTATAATTGTACAAATTCTTCGGAACAGAAGTCAATGTTCCGTTTTCCGTGGGATGACGTCAACCGCCTAAAAGTATGGCTTGAGAATTGCGGTAAGTAGTTAAATGTTTACTTTTATTTATTTTTAATATTAAACTGCAAAAAGTTATCAAACAAACAATTTGATAGAATCAATGACAATCAAAACTGGAATAAAATAAAAAGAAATACCTAATTAACATGGTGGGAAAGTTATTGCCACTCCCCCTACTTGCTAGACTATTATTTTGGTACCTAATCGGTTTATCATTTGTCACCATTTATCATTTAGTTTACCATAATTAATGTAATACTTAAACTCAAGCTGAGATCAACAGTTTAGAGTAGTAGAACAGTTTTTTCTGTCTGAAGAACATAATATAATTAGGTATTGTGCTCAATGTCAATTTGGAATTATTAAATTAACTTTTGTACAATTGGGTAATTTAGCATGGCATATAGATATACTAATCAAACTTGAAAATCATAATTAGTGATTTTTAACATATTCTTACTGGGAACTCAGGGCCTCCAGATTCTGAACCAATTGCTATAACTACTAAAGCACTGGAATAGTCAAAAACTTGTAAAGTACCTACTATATACCAATACTGTATGCGATGGATTTATATTTCCAAGTGAACTGTGGAATAAAAGGGACAAAAGTTAAAAAAAGTCAATCAAGTACATAATTATTGCTGAATTTTGGACTGTTTTATTGAACATTTTATAGACCAGGGCGGTTAAAATAGCCACATCGAAGCAATTCATCTAAGAAAGCAATATTGCAGTTTCACATTTGTGCATATAAAAGTAAGTGTGCGATGCAAACAAATGTCAAATAGCAATATTGCTTTCTTAGATGAATTGCTTTGATGTAGCCATTTTGGCCCCCCAGATATCTACTTACACATTTACTTTTAATTTAAGATGAAAATAAATAAAAATAAAACATTAATTTATTTCTTCTTATACAGTCTTAATAGATACCTAAGATAAACTACTATCTACCAAACCTACAGTTTTGTACCAATTTCACACATCGGGACTGTGTACAGAAGCCAGGAACCCAAATGAGGTATACCTAGTATCTTGGTCTCGCTCACACCTGACCACCTTTCAGCAGGTAACAATCTATACATACATTATGTATAGGTAGGTACCTACAAGAATTTAATAAGACATGTCAAAAGTTGCTGTTTTAGTAGATTCTGCCTCTGTGTATTATTGATTAGAACATTAGGCTTATGATCTGGAGGTCCGGGTACTGTTTCTGATATTATCAAAATTACTTTGTGAGATTATTCATCACAAATCAAATATTTTTAATGATCACAAACAGTTAGAACATACAAAAATTTATGCAACATACCTACTACAGTACACATGGGAGGCCTGTTTAAGCAATTTCTTCCAGGGAACCACTACCATGATCCAACCATTAATCTTTGTTTAGTTATGACATTGCGGACTAAGTCACTTAATTGTCCGAAAAAGTAAGAGTAAGCTTTGCTTCAGAAATTATATAGTTGGTCCGGGCTACCACCAAAACGATTACCTCCTGTTATTTGAGGGTAGAGACGATCCAGCAGTGGAACATCTATAGGCTATATATGTTTTATTGAAAATTATATTCTTTTCTTGTAGGTAATATGAACATTGCCCACTTGCCTGCAGAAAATTTGCGGTCAAGGTATTTATGCATTGACCATTTCAATATCAAGTATGTACGAAATGAGACTGGTCATAGAAAAAGACTCCAGAGAAGTGCAGTTCCAGAACCATATCAGACTCAAGACGTTCAAAATCGCTCAAGCACTTCCTCACCAGGTAAGCACAATTAATTTGTCAAGTTATTACCTACAATTGAGTAGGTAGGTACTTACCTACCACTGAATTAATACAAATACAATCAAATTTTTATTGTAGGTTAGGTACCTACCTATTGCTTGAATATCTACATAATATTGGGTTTTAGTATAGTGATAGTGAGTTATTACCTACATGAATGATACCTACCGACCTTGAGTTTTTTTGAAATGTTAGGTACCTAGCTAATTACAACTTACCTACTACTTAGATGTAGACAAGTTAATGTAGGTACCTACCTACCTAGTTAAATGTTTAAAGTAGGGGATAGGTTGTTTGTATGAAGTGTCCGGGCTGTGATGATAGATAGGTTCGATAGGTGCCTATAGACGTCTCGATTCCGAACCATTTTCAGTAACTAAACTATAATAAAGCCGTATTAACATAAATTGTAGGGTTTAAAATAATTAAAGACGTAAAATATTACTTTATTGTACCTATACCAAGATACCTACCTACTATCTATAATACCTACTTAATACCTTAATGACAAATTGACAGCCTCCGTGGTCTAGTGGTTAGAGCGATAGGCTCAAGATCTGGAGGTCCGGGTTCGATTCCCGATGGGGACATTGTCGAAATCACTTTGTGAGACTGTCCTTTGTTTGGTAAGGACTTTTCAGGCTTGAATCACCTGATTGTCCGAAAAAGTAAGATGATTCCGTGCTTCGGAAGGTACGTTAAGCCGTTGGTCCCGGCTATTAGCCGTAAAAACACCTCCACCAACCCGCAGTGGAGCAACGTGGTGGAATATGCTCCATACCCCCTCCGGTTGATTGAGGGGAGGCCTGTGCCCAGCAGTGGGACGTATATAAGCAGTTTATAATACCTTAATAGGTAAGTGGCCCCGATTCCTGCAGACACCGCCTAATTTTATTTTAGGTTATATCCGTCATTTTCGTATCCGTCGAAAAGGAAAGGGACGGATGATACACAGCTCTTAATTTTAGGAAGAATGAGTAAATTAATGTGTCGGGTTATTGACTGACGTAAAATTTTTAGACGGTTGGTTTAGATTTGTGCTTAAAATTGACGTGTGTTCCATAAATTTTATGCTTGTCGATTACCCGTCCCTTTCCTTTTCGGCGGATAAGAAAAGGACAGATATAACTTAAAATAAAATTAGATGGTATTTACAGGAATTAGCACCAGTATCTACCTAGGTAAGTTAGGTAGCTATAGGTAGAAAAGTAGCTTTTCGCTTTCAACTTTACGCAGACGGCGATTGTCGTAGATGGGTAGGTAATGTAACCTACCATACCGTAACCAGTTGTTTAAGCCTGAAGGGGTAACAATGGGTAACAAACATACAGGCAGATTTACCTACATACCTAGGTACCTACTACGCATCGCATCGCATCATACGTACGGTACGTACCTATCATTTGCGTTTGCGCGACTCAGCCAGTAGGTAGGTACCTGCCTACCTACTTACCTACAATCGTAATAACACGTGACCTCGCGCAACGCAACAAGCTAGAATGGATCTTATCTTTATAATGACATAAAGTCTATAGTTGCTCGACACACGGAATTGAGACGTAGTTGTTTACAATCTTGTACAAAACAGTGCACCGCGCTTACAGGGCTTATAGGTATATATTATAGCGGTTATTAAACTACCCAAACGCGATGCGTCGAGATCGCGGGCTCGGGCATCAGGATCGGGCAGTGTTATAATAAACAGTTCATTGGTGGGCGACCCACGATTTCGTCATACATTTTATAGGTAGGTAGGTTACATTGGTACACACGATGACCTGACGCATCGTGTGTGGCAGATGAATCGAGTTAATGTAGGTAATAAAGCCTTATCATTCCACTTACTTAAGTAGGTAGGTACCTACTATGTTTGTGGCTCTTTCACGCAAAACCTATACCGCAGCGTAGCTACCTAAAATCATATAGGTACGTAAAGTAAGGCCAACCAGACGAGATACAAAAAGGTAAACAAACGGACCATTACTGAGTTACATTGCGATAACCAGGGATTATCATCTCTGTCCTTATCACTCGTACGCGCAGTTATGGCGTCAGTTGGTCAACGACAGCTGTCATTGTGTTTCGTGGTAGGTACAGGAAAGCAGTCGGTACTGCAGCTGTCAACATTTGGACCGCCATTTTATGAACATGTTCATTTCTGTTTGGATTGCGTTCGAAGTGATACATATTTTTTCGTCCCCGTATTTACCTACTTAGATTTTTGTTCTTATTATTCCGTTTCTGTTACTTTTATTTTTGATTTTTGCTGGTATTATGAGTAGTTGTTGATTTAATCACAGTATTGACAACATGATTGATAATACGATAGATAGTTTTATCATAAACACAGCTGACTCGGACTCTTCCGACGAATCATCTTTGTCTAGTACAGACGACAGCGATTAAAATTCGAACTTTATGATAATTTATTCAAATATAAATGTTTTGAACCTCTGAAACTTTGTTTACATTCTATATCTCGTCTGGTTGCCTTTAACACGTCAGTAATCTAATCATTATTTTTATTTATTTTATTTTAAGTTATATCTGTCATTATAATTAAAATCTATTTATTCAAACAAAAACAAAACAAACACACCCTATAAATAAAACACCTCCTCCAATGCGTCACATCGAGGCAAGGTGCCCAACAGGCTGGCAGCATTACCCCTCTGAATCGCCAGGCTAATTCTCTGACAGAAATAACTACCAGCCCTAGCATCCCCCGAAGCCCCGATAAGACGCATTGAGAGATCTGTCATTATTATTTTTTTATTCTATCTGTCATTATAATAATATTATAAAACAAAGCTCCCACGCCATTCGCTCGTCTGTTTGTTGGCGGCTATCTCAAAAGAAAAAAATAATAATGACAGATATAACTTAAAATAAAGTTAGATGTGTTTACAGGAATTAGCACCAATGTCATGACTTACAAGAAGTGTTACATATTTTTTTCTTTGAGCTTCTATATTTGCAACTTTTTACCACGCACTTTGCATGTTGCCAGTTCGGCGCCTAATCGCGCACCGCGGAGAAATACTGTCACGTCGCTATATTAACAGTAACTTTGCGTCCCACTTTTTGAGCGCTGATGTTCAATCTATGTCCGAAAAAAATCAAGACTAGTGGGAGCTTTCATCGAAAAAGCTGCCTAATGGTTTTGAGATATAACAAAACAATGTATTGTGGTTTTTTATAAGTACCTACCTATGTCTATCTTTTAGGAATCACTTATCATACACATTTTAATATTTATAAAATGGCTACGTTAATACGTTAGTTACCTACCTACTTTAATGAATGTTATAATTGCCCTTTTCTTCCTTTATGTTAGGTATTGTTATCTCCAACAACTTTGCTTTACATTCATCTTTTGGGGCCTTTGGCGACTCAATCATAACCCTGACACTAGGGTTGATGAGGCTGGTATTCCACCCACGATAAGAAGATAAGATTCACGACATTATTTAATACATACTATTTTTCGTTTTAGGTTCATCAGGTACTTTTAAAGTACTGACACCGAAAAAGGTGTACAAAAATAAACGGCTTCGCGACTGCGAACTTGAAGAGCTCGTGGAGCCGCCAGCATTAGCATACCAGTGCAACACGCCGAAGAGAAGACGGTTGTCAATTACTGAAGACACGCCAAAATGCAAAGTGTTAAAAAAGAAATTAGTATTGTATCTAACAATAACAAAATGTAATACCTTTTGAATTAAAGAAGTAGTTTAATTGAATATTTATTGTATTTTCATTCTAGTCATTAAAAAAAAATCCAACTTCATTAAATTTGTTAATTTTAATAATCAAGTAGGTATCTTAATTATAATATACTAATACTACTTTTATATAAATTGTAATGAACAATTAATTATTTATAGTTACTTTAAATGATATCTATCTATGTAATGGAAAGGGGATAGTAAAATAAAAAAGACACATTTCTATTGTTTAGTTATTTATTCAAAACCATACACAAACTCAGTTGAATCAGAAAAGCTGGATCAGTGTTTTTCCCAGGAAAACCTAGGTAACTATTTGGTACTCAACTAAAACTCATTTAAACAGGCACATTATTGCCAGATTCACATTCGGCTGTTTGCACATCCTTTCCTTTACTACTTGGGCCACATTATCTTTCCACTTATTTTATATTATCTTGACTCAACCAGGGTACTCGCTATATTATGTCACCTACAAATGAAAATATAATAGTTTTTAAAAGAGCACATTAATTTTGATCGGCAATGATATTCAGAACAAAACATTTCTACCACCCATTAGGTATTATAGGCATTAGTTTATCTATGTATCACAGATAATATAATAACATAACATAAGCAAGATCTTGCATCCCATTGAGGTAGTCAAAGTAACATTCATCACAAGATGAACTAAGCACACGCACCTCACGAGCTTTCCGTTAGGCTAACGATAGGCTGTATCGCTACCTATAATGGTCAGGCCAACTGTGCTAGATGTGAACTGTTTAAATTAAATTAATGCAAGTCCGGTACCAGGGTTTGAACCGGGTTCATCGTTTGAGATGCAAACAAGTCTACCATTATGACCTATTTTATATTAGAGTAATAGTGACTATATAATAATAGTAGGTATATTGCAATGTATGACAAAACTTGTGTGCCAAAACTCTGCTCTGTCCGCCCTGAGAAGGAGAGTAAGTGTGAGTTAATACTCTCATATACCAACGAGTAGTAATAGTAGGCTCTATTTTTTACATTTAGACACATGGATGACCTATTACGCATGTAATCCGATGAGTTTGAAATTTATCTACTTTATTGAACATTTAGATATTCGGGCTCAAAGAAATGGGTTAATGGGATAATAATTTAAGCATACATACCTGGCATAGTGCGATTCTCATTTATGCAGAACAGAAGTCAGGATTAAGTTTTCACTATAATACCTACAACTCCAAAGAAAATATTTTTCTTTGAAAAGTAGTGTGGCTTTCATGAGGTAGACTTGTATCATATTCATCACTTGGTCATGGTCAGAAAATTGTTGATATGTGGTTCAAATAGCCTTTGCATGTCATTCTTCATAATGGTTATCATCGTCTTTAGAGATCTGAAATAAATTACAGGCTTAAATTCACAACACGCTCACTGCCTAACTAGACTTATTTAACTTTTTTTCAACAAACAGTATATTATGATTTGTACCATAGATAGGTGACAGCTACACAAAAAAGTATCTACTACATACATACTTATACTCACGCCTGTAATCCCGATTAGGCTGGGCAGAGCCACGAGTAAGCAGAGACCAATTTGGAAGCACTTTATACAAAGTCCTCAGGTGCTTAACCGGTGGTCCAATGTAATGTTTCATCATGCTAGAAAAGACTTGTCTTTCATAAAGGTTCTCCTCAGTCGGGTTTACGACACGCCCGGGATGATAAGGGACGATTGCGTTCTAGGTAGGACCTTAGCTATGTTTTTAATTATCTTCCAGTTTTAGTAACTAATTAGATACTTACAGGAGTTGGAGATATATTTTTGCCAATACAAAATGAAGACGTAATCAATAAACCCCACCAAACAAAGACCTTGTATTCTTTGCCCACCAAACATCAGATATAATCGTATGTCAACTAACAACTGTCACCTTGACAATGTCACAGATCATTGTCACAGATTATAATACTAACATGTCAACGTTGAGAAAAAAAATCCGTTTGCGCCATCTATTATCTTAATTTTACTCTAACTCTAAGTAAATATATTGTGCTTGCAATAACTTGCACTCAGTAAGCTGAAATTTCACTAGATGTCGCTCGATTCGTTCGATCCCATCAATAAATGACCACTAGATGCCGCTAAAAAAGGGGCGTTTTAGCGGCATCTAGTGGTCATTTATTAGAACTAAAAATAGCCCGAAGAATTGCCCGAGTTAGAACGGCACAGTTTCGTTGTATGACGTGAGGCATCTGTACGTTAGTATTATATGATCTGTGCTCTAGCTTAGCAAATGCCTATTCACCCTAGCCTTGAATACTCCCCAGATCTTCTTCTATCGTGTGGGTTGTGAGCTGGATTACCAACCTCATCTAACCTCGTGTCAGGGTTATTATTGAGCCGCTATGTGACTCCAGTAACAACTACGTACTTACATCAGTGAGTAGTAACCGGGACCAACGGCTTAACGTGCCTTCCGAAGTACGGATCATCTTTTGGACAATCAGGGGCCTGTGTAATAAAACTTACAATTGTAAATTACAATGACAATTTGAAGTACATTGCGGGTGTGTGATCACGAATATTTTTCAGTTTCATATTAGCTACGTAATGAACACCAAATTGTCGTTGTAATTTACAGTTGTAAGTTTTATTAAATAGGCCCCAGGTGATCAGCCTGCAATGTCCTAGCCAAAGTGGAATCAAAACCACTTTTATAATTTTAATTAAAATATTTTTTATTACTAAAATCAGTGCAAAAAAAAAACATGTTTGTACATATTTATTTATAAGAACTGTAATACCAATTGTGACATGCAATAAATAAAAAAAAAAAAAACGATCTTTTTAGAATTGGCTACTTGACAGTTGTAATAATAAAATATGTTGGATATGGTAGTTTATTATGTAACGACAATTATCCGATAGTCTTTTTATTAAGATAATTTTTAAATATTTTATTTTTACAAAATGAGGATGTGATTTTTTACCTTTGTATTACAAGACCCTAAACACGAGCGGCCATGACCAAGCTTCGTGTGACGTCACATTTCACAAAATGAACAGAAACTTCTTTGTTTATTGAAATGTGACCTCCCTGGCCAAAATGTCACGTGACCAACCGTTTTCGCGCGAAATTTGAAATTAATGAAGAAAAATATCCTTTTTTTCTATGATATAAAGCTTTTTTGAGAAAAGAATTAATTTAAAAGGTAATTTTTAAAATACTTATCCGAAAACTGTCAAGTAGCCAATCATGCAGCACGGCGCAAGTCCAATGCATCGGTGATCAGTACGTTCCGTATGGTAACCCCGTTCCCCCGCAGAAGTGCGCGCGCGAGGTGTCGGAGGAGCTGCGGCGCGTGCGCGCGGAGCTGGCGGCGGCGCTGCGCGCGGAGGGCGAGGCGCGCCGCGCGCTGGCCGCCGCCGCCGCCGCCGAGCGCCAGCGCCGCGCCGACCACCACCACCTCAAGCAGGCGCACGCCACGCTGCAGCACAAGTACGCGCCATACCACGCACGGGGAATTACACTTGATACACTTTTATCAATCGCTTCGATGTTGACTTTCTAACCCCCCTGTAGGGTACAGGGTATACCGACGGGGATGATTCGGCTCGTGATACTGAGTTAATATCAAGTGGAATTTCCGGCGCAATTCATGTTGTTCTATACAAATACTAGTTTAGTTAGTTATTATTAGCCAGTTTTGAACTATCCAGTTATATGGCTAAATTAAAACAATAATCATTTAATTTGAATTATATGAATGTAACCGTACATTGATGTACACCGTGCCCCCCCTCCCCGCAGAGTGTCGGTGTGGCGCACGCAGGAGCGCGCAGCACTGGAGCGGCGGCTGGGCGAGGAGCGGCGCGCGCGCACCACGGCCGAGACCATGCTGCAGCGGGCGCGGGCCGCCACCAGGACGCCCACGTATGACACGACTATGTTATTTCTCTCGTCCATGGTATAATACAACCAAGTATGCTCAATCCTATGAAAAGCCTTGATGACGTAAGTGCTACATAAGTGTTACCATTAAATTGGTATCTCCAAAATTTAAATAAGAAAAAAGGAGTTAAATATTATTATTGAAAATTAAGCAAATTACTGACTAACGTACTTAAGTACTATCACTTGACACAAAATAAAAAACATTAAAACTGTAAATAATTCTTTTACTAAAAGGTCAAAATTGCCTTGAAATGTATTGAATTAGATTTTTGTATGAAATGTCCGGGGTGTGACCACACGAAATAATGATTCGTTGCAAAAGGGTCAAACCACATTTGTCAGCACCACATCGCACTTCCTATACTTCTATCCTTTTTTGTTACTCAGAACTGTCATTTGCTAGAGCGAGACAGCGACCGTACGCGGCAGAATCGACGAGGCGGTAGCTCTCTCTCGCTCTAGCAAAGGACGGTTTTGAGTAACAGAAAAGGATATGCTGCCAGACCAACCTAATAAACCAATGTTGTTATTCAGGGGCGAGTGTGAGAACGAGTGGTGTCGCAACCGGCGGACGTCCATGGACGGCGAGACGGCGGCGCTGCGGCGAGACCTGCGCCGCGCCACCGACAGGAACGACCAGCTCACCAGAGACCTCAGTCAGGCCAACGAACAGGTACAAACCAATACACTGAAGATTAAGCTTACCTGGTACCTTAACGTTTTCATTGCCATACAGACGGAGGCATAGTTCACTTGGTCACAGTTTAACACCTCTTTAGAATTTATTACCTACTAGATCGATTTTACTATCTACTGCGCCGAATTAAATATCTATCTATGTCTGCGTCGTGGGGTGGATATATATCTGGGTATAATTTGCCACCTACTGGGACGGAATTTACTATCTACTGGGTCGGAATTTACTTCCTACTGGGTCGGAATTTATATCCTACTGGGTCGGAATTTACTTCCTACTGGGTCGGAATTTCCTTTCCACTGGGTCGGAATTTACTACCTACTGCGTCGGAATTTACTTCCTACTGGGTCGGAATTTATTTCTTACTGGGTCGGAATTTACTTCCTACTGGGTCGGCATTTATTTCCTACTGGGTCGGAATTTATTTCCTACTGGGTCGGCTTTTATTTCCTACTGGGTCGGAATTTCCTTCCCTCTCTCTCTCTATTTAAGAGCTGCGCTCTTGTCGGTGGAGTAACCGCCATTCCTCTCTTCTTCCCGCCAAAACCTTCACCTCCCGATACGACACGACCTGCACCTTCTCTTTTATTTGTTTCATAAATGTTATCCTAGGTCTACCCCTTCCTCTCTTCCCTTCAATTTTTCCTTCTATAATGTTTGTTATAAATGAATCGTGTCGTATCAGGTGGCCAATCATATTTCCTCTCCGGTTCTCTATAGTCTTCAATATGGTTCTCTTTTCTTCAACTCTTTCCAGCACTTTTTCATTTGACACCATTTCAGTCCAGCTTATACCCTCCATCCTTCGCCAACACCACATCTCAAACGCTTCCAACCTCTCTCTGTCTCTCTGTGTCATAGTCCACGTTTCACTTCCATAGAGTGCAATGCTCCAAATATATGATTTAATAAACCGTTTCCTTATTTTTAATGATATGTTTTTGGTTTTCAAAATGTATTTTTTCCTGTTAAATGCTTGTTTGGCTATTGCAATTCTGGCTATTATGTCTTGTGTGCATCTAGAGTCACTATTTATTATACTTCCAAGATATTTGAAACTATCAACTCTTTCTAATATGTTGTCATTCAGTTTAACAGGTCTATAGTTTGCTGGATGTTTGGATGTTGTCATTATTTTAGTTTTGCTCGCGTTTATCTTTAACTGAAATTTTTTGATTACAATGTCCATGGTTGTTATCAGATTTTCTAATGCTATTTCATTTTCTGCGAATGCAGCAATGTCATCTGCGAATCTTACAAATTTGATGTTTTCCCCATTGATTTTAACCCCCCCTTCCGAACTTTCCTTGATTTCTTTAATGGCGCACTCTATGAATATGTTGAATATCAACGGTGAAAGGGGACAACCCTGTCTAACTCCTTGTCGTATTCTTGCTATTCCCTTTTCTTCTCCAATCTCAATCACTGCTTCTTGTTCTCTATATAATTCCATTATTACTTTCCGGTCTCTGTAATCCACTCCAATGTCCATAAGTGCTTTCATCATCAATTTCCAGTCCACCTTGTCGAACGCTTTCTCTAAATCTATGAATGCTATATGTGTGTCTAACCCTAAATCCATTCTTCTATCAATTATCATCCGCAACGCTAGTATACCCTCTCTTGTACCTTTTTGTTGTCTGAACCCATATTGGTCGTCTCCTACCACTTCTTCTGCTTTAGGTCTTAGTCTATTCTGTATTATCTTCAAAAGTATCTTGGCGGCCTGAGAAATAAGACTCAGTGTTCTGTGCTCCTCACATTTGAGGGTGTTCTGTTTTTTAGGTAATGTTACCGTTTTGCTCACTTTAAAGTCTTTTGGCACCTTCCCTTCTTTATACATAAGTTGTGTAATTTCGAACAATTCGTCAAGTATTGGTGGGCATACGACGTATTTTATGAGCTCAATATAGATACCATCTACTCCTGCTGCTTTTCCGTTCTGTATACTTTTTATAGCTTCGTCAAATTCCTTTCTTAATATCGTTGGTCCTAACTTATCTTGCTCTACTTCACTTTCTTTCTCAATATCTTCCTCTTGCAGTCCTGCCCCTTCATATAGTTTTTCCATATACCTCTTCCAGCGTTCGACTATGGTTTTGTTTTCTATTTCTATCTGTCCGGCTTCATTTAATATGGCGGTACTCTTAGTTTTATGTCCTCTATCTAGCCTTTTAATGATGCTATATGCTTTATCAATTTTTCCCTTCTTCATATATTTGTCTATATTATCACAATCATTCTCTAAGTCTTTCTCTCTGTATTCTCTACACTTTAAAGTTATTCTATTCGTTAGCCTTTTATATTCTTTAGTACTTTTATCATCGATTTTATTTCTGTACTTTCTCCTTTCCAACATTATATCTATTATTTCTTCATTTAACCACTTTTTTCTGGGAACTATTTTCTCTCTCTGTAAGCATTCCTCTGCACTAGATTTAATTATATCTCTTATGTTATTCCATCTCCTATCTATGTCACTCGTTAACTGTTCTATGTTTTCCTTACCTAACTTTAACTTATCTCCTACTTTATTACTATATTGCTTTAATTTCCTTCCCACTGGGTCGGAATTTACTACCTACTGAGTCGGAATTTACTTCCTACTGGGTCGGAATATACTACATATGGGGTCGTGATTAACTACCTACTGGGGCGGAATTTGCTACCTACTGAGTCGGAACTTACTATCTACTGGGTTGGTATTTAGTACCTTCTTGGTCGGAATTCACTACTTGATTGTAAGTAACTTGATCGATTATCCGTGCTTTGTTCGAGAAAAGTATTGTTCAATGCGGCAGTTTGGCACTGATGGAGTCTTCTAATATGTGCCTCGACTACACTTTGTCGCCACCTTCGTCCACTTTTATTTGTGAAAAATAACATACATAAAAACATAAATAGCCTATATACGTCCCACTACTGGGCACAGGCCTCCCCTCAATGTGAAAAATAAATAAAACTTTATTCCATGTAGCTGCGAGCACTAGAAGCGCGGCGCGAGGAGTGCAATAAGAGCAGCGACAGCTCCCTCGGCGGGGGCGGCGGCTTGGGCTCCGGGGGCGGAGGCCTGGGCGCGTGGAGCGCGCTGGCCGAGCGCGCGGCGCACCTGGAGCGCTCGCTGTCGGCCGAGACGCGCGTCAAGCTGGACCTGCTGTCCGCGCTCGGGGACGCCAAGCGCCAGCTGCATATACAAGAGGGTACGTGTACACACATACATAAACTCTCGCCTAGTTCCCACTGGGGTAAGCAAAGACTGCGATTCCGTTTGCTTCGATCCTGACATACTTCTCTTGCTTATTTATTTATTTATTTACTATGGTACATCAACAGCAGTACATACACAAACACACAATATAAAATACACAAAGGAAAAGTTCCGGTATGCCTGCCAATTATAGATGCACACAACACTGATAATAAAAAGTATAAACTAAAGTGAGCTTAAAAAGAACAATAATAATTGAAAATAAAATTTAAGAAAGAAAAAACATAAATCGTCTAACTAATACAACACAACAACGTTAAAATGGTATGAAAAAATCAAACGAAAACTAAAACTATTGCAGAATAAAACTTAGAGATAGGTGGTTAAGTACATAAAATTATAAAATTACATAAAATTATTAGTGGTGTGGATAAGTTTCAGCATTTTACTTTTAAATTGAATAAATGAATCGTTGTGTATGTCCACATCACTGTTGTTTAATTCGTTGAACTTCAACAATATTCTAGAAACCGGATTATGTAGGCCTAGGTTAGTTCTAGAACGGGGAACACTAAAAATTCTTGCTTCCTCCACATTCATCAATCGTTGCATACACGCACGCCGGTTCAGCTTAGATCGTACTACACATTTTCTAAGGACATCTCCAATATCCTTCTAGGTCTTCCTCTGCCAGCCCTAGCATCAACCTTCGCTTTATATACGTATACCATGTACCTCTATATATTCAGTGACTGTGGTAGAAAGCACGATGAGGTCTGGTTACTAAGTTCATCTTGCGATAGATATACCTCCGACTAGCCCATTGGGATATAGTCGTGGAATTCCACTTGATATTAACTGATAATAATGAGCTGAATGATCCCTCTCAATATTCGTTACGATGTTACTAACACCCAGTATATTTTGTTACTTTTAAAACAAATAAAAGTAACAATTACACATACATAAACTCACGCCCGTAATCCCTAATGGGGTGGGCAGAGCCACAAGTAATCAAAGGTTAGGGTTACTTCGTATCCGAAGTCCAAAGATGGATATGATGAACCTTATGGTGATAAGGGATCAGCCTATCGCCCATAATATTAGTCCATCATGTTAGAGGACACAATCCCTCTGTCGGACAAATAAAAGTAAAATAATATAGATAAAATAAAAAGTAAACTATGTAGAGAATCAGAAATATACGTAACTTCGACTGCAGGACCTTGGGGTAGTGAGGGGAATTGATCAGGGAGATCGGCCGGAGACTCAAAGTCAGAGGGGGTGACCCTAGGTCTGAGTCTTACCTGGTCCAACGCCTGCCAGTGGCTGTGCAAAACGCCTAGTTGGACGTGATAAAATAAAAAGATATAAAAGAACCTCACACAAGACCAGGAAAATAAAGAAAACATGACAAACATACACAATCACATATTATTATTATACTCATCAACATCAATTTAAGAGCCACGCTCTTGTCGGTGTAGCATTTTTCCATTACAGTCTATCAAAGGCCAATTCCTTGACTTCCCTATAAGACACGACGTTAACCTTTTCTTTAATCTGTTCCATGTTAACTCTTCTTGGTCTTCCCCTTCCTATATATTATACCACACACCCCTATTACATGCCAATCATATTCACATCTCTTTTACTCCTTCCAGGTTTAATATCAAAACAAGAGAAAGAAATAGAAGAACTGAAAGCTCAAATGTTGGCGGTAATGCCTACGGAATACGTGACACCTGTCAGCGGGTCTATGTCGAAACTCAGATTGGAGAGTTCACCACTGGACCCAAACGCGTCGGTCTACACGCCCAAACAGCTGTGCTCCGACGCCTAGGTACCTGCCTCGATTCGTCCTTACAGGCCATCCACGTTCAGTCAGACCGTCTTAAACTGGAAATTTCTACAAAATTCCACAGCTCGGCCAGGGTAAGTTGATCCGCGTTTAGGGCTACTTACACTGGGCTATGTTTCTGGAAGTTTCTAGAACTTTCCAGCACGAGTTGGTCCGGCTTAATGGTGCGGAGGCCGTTAACGTATTACACTACACTTTATGTTTATGTAACGGTCACCACATAGTATATTTTAATGGGGTATAATGGGCCCGGTACATACCGCGTTAACCTAATTGCGTTTTCACACTACATTCGAGTCCGAGATAGATAGATAAAATACTTTATTGAGCACAATGGACACAAAATACAACAGATACAGAAAAGCACAACAGGCGGCCTTATTGCTCATGCAGCAATTTCTTCCACGCAACCTTAAAGGGTTAAGGGCCTTTTCCTTAGGGTTTTCGGAGAATGACCGATAGTAGAAAAATACTTATGGCCGTTTTCGATAATCTATCCATTCAATGATTTCGCTTACTAAAGTAACTTTTGACACTTATTTTGATGCACACGTCAAAAATGTTTTGTAAGCAAAAACCATGGTTTGATAGATTATTAAAAACGGCAGTCAGAGATATCGGATGACGGATTTTGGTAATGCCATAGAATAATGAATAATACTACGTTATAGAACGGTAACTCTTCGCTCCGCACCATTCCGCAGCGGGCGCCGACCTTACCTCTGGGTTCTTTCGTCTTAAACGGCCGTTAGCCGGTAAGGAGTATGAGAGAGAGAGAGAGAGAGAGAGCACGAACTGTCTGTGTCGCCCGCACTTATGCGTTAGGCGGTATACGACAGGAATAGTGTAGTAGTGCATAATAATAAGCTACCGTACAAATAGCTCTACAGCCATTTTGGATCCTTCGTTTGACGGATTCGGTTCGCTAGTGTGAAAACGCCCTAAGGGTCTCTTTATTTCAGGGTAGTGATATGCTACGGTTTTTCTAAGTTTTTTTTTCTTGGTTTAAACTACAATCAGTCCTCTAGACTAAGCAGTTTCGTTGAGTGGATAAGTGACGTGTCAGGAGCTACAACCAGTGTCACAGCTTCCCACTTTATACAACATGGCTTCTCTTCAGTCGTTTCACATTTACGAGGTCTATAAGCTCTGATGCGAGGGGATTCGGATGATCGGGTAGTCGCTCTAGATGTTTCTTTTGGTAATTCTTGATCTCTTCAGCGACGGTGGGAATGTTAAGGTATTCATATTATAAGGTATTTTTTGAATCTATATAATTATCTATCATCATCAGCCGTACGACGCCCACTGCTGGGCATAGGCCTCCCCCAAGGATCTCCACGACGATCGGTCCTGCACTGCCCGCATCCAGCGGCTTCCCAAGGTCCGCTTACCTAACCTGAAGATTTGACAGGTCCAGTTTTTTATAGAAACGACTGCCTGTCTGTCTTTCCAACCCGAAGAGAAACCAGCCCAATACAGGTTAGGTCACATCCCTCCGAAACGCAGAAAGTGGGTTTCTGTGGGGTCAGTTGTGCACGTGATCTAAACATTAATTCGAAAATAACTTTGAAAATCATTGTTTAGGCCCGTGCTGGGTTTGTTATTGCAAAATGACGCGACCTTGGCTTCATCATCATCTCCCTAGCATTATCCCGTTTTTTCAGAGTCCGCTTACCTAACCTGAAGTTTGACAGGTCCGTATTTTTAAAGAAGCGACTTCCTGTCTGACCTTCCAACCGCGAAGAGACCAGCCCAATATAGGTTAGGTCACATACCTAGATGTTTCCCTTCACAGCTGAGCACGTGATAATCATTTATGATTCAAACATGAATTGGAAAAAATCGACAATCATTGGTTTAGGCCTGTGCTGGATTCGAACCTACCAACTGGGTTACCACGGCTCACGCGACCTTGACTCCATTACAACTAATATTTATTATGTAGTATAGACAATTTGTTGACGTCATTTTACCGCTGTTAGATGACTCCGTTCTCTTAGGAAACCGAAGCTTTGCTACCCTGAAATAGAGTCGAAAATATAATGTAGTGTGATACGTCTTTTAAGGCCTTAATTGGTTAAAACATAGTACTATGACGCGATATCATTATGGCGTTCGGATACTGTGGGTTCACCCCAGCAGTAAAGGCAACCAGGCTATATCCCGTCATTATGACGTATGTACAATCATGAGTAATATTATGGTATAGTCCGTTCAAGAATGATCTTCATAAAAGGTAAACAAATATGGCTGCCGATATTTTTTATCTGTGTCAAACTGCATACTAGTGAAGTGCTGAATTGATTTTAGCTCAAGTTATTTTATCAAAATGAACTGACTCTCTTGGGCTGTTTGAATATTTTGTATGATAATATTAAAATATACATTGTATGTTTCTTTATGGTTACACTAACTCACTTTGAAAGTCATTTTTTCTGCGCATTTCGGCTTATTAAGTACAGTACACTCACTTAAGTTATTCACGGAACTGACTCGTTTTCCTGACCTGAATGAAATGTCTCATCACTAATAGTCAAATTGACAGCTAGCCACAGATTAACAAGAATTTATGATGTCAACTTTTTTGTGTGAGGTTTTGTTTGATTTTTGTTTTTACATGAAAAAATGTGTTTTTAATCATTATTTTACGTTAATTTCACATTGAGCTAAGAAATCATACATCTATTGAGTGCTACGGATGTTATTAGGAAAATACTTTGCGTAGTTTAGGTGAAATTCGAACATTCTTTGTAGTAACAGGTTTGTTTACCTTTTATGAAGATCATTTTTGAACGGACTATATAAGAAAACCAGGTATGCTCAATCCTATAACAAGCCGCCATTGCTAGCCCATTGATGACGTAAGCGTTACCACTGTGTTACCGTTAAGAACGTAAATTTTATTATTGAAAATTAAGCGAATTACTGACTAATATATTTAATTACTATTATTGGTCACCTAAATATAAAAACATTGGTTGCGGGTAATTATTTTTTTACGAAATTGCAACGCAGGGTGGGATGACGTCAGCTGGGCTAAACTTGAAATGTTAACTGTCACTTTTGAGCATACCTGGTTTGCGTAATGTACCTACTTTAGAACCATGTCACACTAACATATTTGACATCTAGTGAGACTTACAGTTCAATTTGTCTAGAAAACTAATGTGACATGGTACTAAAATTCTCGTGACTGTACCATTATCATGCTTTCATACTAAACACAGTGGAATGATGCCTTTGCCAATTGTCTGCGTAAGGCCTTATGGTGATTTTCCACCGAGTAGAAAATAAAGCAAGGATTAAATTGTGTATAGTAACTTTTCAACCGAAGTCAAAGCCATGAAAGTCCATACATTGTTTAAATCTTGTTTTTTTATTTGCTACGGTGGAAGATGAGGCTCAGCTGGGCTTTGTATGGGCGTTTGATTGATCTCATTTTTTTTATTTCGATACTGGCAAGTTAGAAAGGAATGTTCTAATATCATATTGGTTTAAGGTCATCCGTAAGTCTCACTTCGGCTTTAATTGAAACGTGTACGTTAAGATATAAAGGTTGTTTTTGATTATAGGATTGATGTATAAGGGAAGATAATAGTCTTTTTTTTTTATTTGGCTCTGCAGGCCTAGCACGCTATGTAAGACACGACGCGAAATAAAAGTCCTTGGCACATCATCATCATCATCACCAGCCCATTAACGTCCCCACTGCTGGGGCACGGGCCTTCCCTTGGATGGATAGGGAGATCGGGCCTTAAACCATCACGCGGGCCCAGTGCAGATTGGTGGTTATTAACGACTGCTAATGCAGCCGGGACCAACGGCTTAACGTGCCTTTCGAAACACGGAGGAGCTCGAGATGAAAACTTTTTTTTGTGGTCACCCATCTTATGACCGGCCTTTGCGAAAGTTGTTGAACTTCAACAATCGCAGACCGAGCGCGTTTACCGCTGCGCCACCGAGCTCTTCAGCTTGGTACATGCGACTTTATTTATTTATTCCTTGAACAAAGCAAACATTGTGTTGGAATGTTTTACAACAACAAGAGATAGCAATAAGTAATAATAGGTAACACAAACTTAATACAAGAACACAGGGGTGCCACAATCTCATGTTAATAATATAACAGCCATACAGGATTAACAATAGATAATAAAATCACAATAATGCCCACGTGAACACCACAATAATGTCCAAACAGACCGACCAACCTACTATTCGCAATGTCCTGGACTTTTCCAAGATGTCGCGCTCAAAAGTAAATATCTTATTATTGTATAAGGCTTATAGAAGAGCCACGAAAAAGATAAAACAGATACGTAATTGAAGATACGAGAAAATTTATAGTTTTTAACATCATTTATGTGACATACTTTTCTTGTTCAAGTTGCCAGCAAGTCGATGCGCCAACGAGGAACCTCAATTCGTCTGTCAAATTTGACAAATCGCTGTATTGTATATATTCAGGCTGTATGGTCCTCAGATCTTTGCCTACTTTATATAAGGCGAATTTAAACAACAACATGACAATTCGCGTATTGACATTTAATCGCTCTACTCGCGCCGTTAGCGTGCTAAGCCTGCGTATGTGATTATACTGCATTAGACAGGAATTCATACTACTTCGTTTTACACATCATACAACATTCCTTGCTACCTTGTCGACTTAAACTTTACATTTGGAGGATATATATTTCGTTTCAGTACTTAAACCCGCAGAAAATTCGGAATGTCCATACAAATTCTGGTGCGAACTGGATATAACTGGATTTAACTAAAAAATACGAGTGTGTTAGTTTTGTAACAGTGTATTGTCGAAACAGAGCGTTTATTTTTTCATCAATGAAATATTTGGACTCGTCTGTACCTTCCTACTTCGCGAATGTTTACAAGCACAGAACAAAATGTTGCTATACGCTAAAATGTGATTTATTTTTCAATATTGTACTTAAAATTTATAATGAGAATAAAACGACGAACCGAAGCCTAGTGCTGCCTGCGCGCATTGTCGTTCTGTATTTCATATATTGCGTGTTTTTTTTTAAATTTACTGAGAGCAACAGTGACGAGAAGGTTGACGATTAATTTGGCAACATTTCGTCGTTGTTATAAGACTGTAAACATTGTTTTGTACGCGCGTCTGTACCTGAATTGTTGAGACTTGAGCCAATGCGCAATAGCGTCACTATATCAGATTGTTGAAGAGCCAGTAACGTCTGTTATTGCCGCGAAAATAAGTCATATTGGGAAACTTTCGTCTCGTTCGGACCAATGACTTAACACACAAGCGGAAAAGAGTTGTACGAATTGATATTTCTGTCTCGTTCGAGATCAGGCCGTAAACTTTGAGTAGAAAAGAGATGGCTGTACGTTTGAATGTGCCTCTTATGTCTTATTTCCGCGGCAAATCTGTAAGCATCACTACATTTCCTCTGTTCTGTGCATTTTACTAACTTTAGTCGTGACTAATGATCTCTGAATGCATAATTTTATTAAGAAAAAAAGATTCGGTCCTTCCATATTAACAATCGCTGTATGATTAAAGCGTGTTCTTTTTAAATTTATGTGATAAATTGTACAAATTAAGATCTGATATCTTCTTCCTTGTAACTGTAGGTTTTATTAACTTTTTAGGTCGATGTCGGTTTTTGACTGAGCGTGTTTTCATACACTATTATATAATAGAGACGTAGAATTTTACCATTTGACACTAAAATATATCATAATAACTGCATTGTGAGTACCTAAAGCTATCTGAATAATTTCATAGAGTGGATTGCTTTATTATTAAAATTAGTATTTCGTCTAATGAATGAAGATATTTGAATGACGACCGACTCTAGCCAAAGAGGCGGTCAATCAGCTCGCGACACCAAACGCTTCAGGACGCCAATGGCGTGGTCGACGTCTTCCCTCTTTCAGCTCTTATCGCTATTGGCCTACTAGGGTAGATTGATACTTTCATTCCTCAGACGACGTTTTTAGCTGAGGTATTCAAAATTCAAATTCAAAAATATCTTTATTCAGTAGGCAACATAGTTACACTTTGAATCGTCAATTTTTACATAACGAACGTCTCATCCGCCTAAAACAACTGCAGCTTCTCACAACATGTATAGCCGGGGAAAAGAAGCTGCAAGAAAAACCTCGGCACAGGGCCCTAACTCGGTACGCGCCAAATACTACACTCGGCCTGTTGTCTACAATTTTGAACGGGGTGAGAGTCCTCAGCGCTCCTCATTTGTCACATAACATAAACTGCCTATATACGTCCCACTGCTGGGCACAGGCCTCCTCTCAATCAACCGGAGAGGGTATGGAGCATACTCCACCACGCTGCTCCACTGCGGGTTGGTGGAGGTGTTTTTTTACGGCTAATAGCCGGGACCAACGGCTTAACGTGCCCTCCGAAGCACGGAATCAACTTACTTTTTCGGACAATCAGGTGATTCAAGCCTGAAAAGTCCTTACCAAACAAAGGACAGTCTCACAAAGTGATTTCGACAATGTCCCCATCGGGAATCGAACCCGGACCTCCAGATCGTGAGCCTAACGCTCTTACCACTAGACCACGGAGGCTGTTCATTTGTCCGGCTAAGTAGTTAATCTGTGGCAAACCTACAATAAGTCACGTCGAAACGTAATTGAGAGTAAAGCAAGTCGCAGAAGGGGTGAGGACAGCGCGTGATAAGAATTCATGCGGGGCGGAGTGTTACAGTTCAAAAAAAAAATCAAAAATATTTATTCTTCAAAATTGGCTCAAATAGCGCTTTTTGAACGTCAAAAATTAAACTACATAATGGTGCTAATTCCTGTAAATACCATCTAATTTTATTTTAAGTTATATCTGTCATTTTCTTATCCGCCGAAAAGGAAAGGGACGGGTAATCGACAAGCATAACATTTATGGAACACACGTCAATTTTAAGTACAAATCTAAACCAACCGTCTAAAAATTTTACATCCGTCAATAACCCGACACAGTTAAGTAGACAGCACGTCAAACGGATTGCATACCAGCGACGTACCTTTTTGATTCGCCCGGGTTATTCATTCATATACTCATTCTTCCTAAAATTAAGAGCTGTGAATCATCCGTCCCTTTCCTTTTCGACGGATATGAAAATGACAGATATAACTTAAAATAAAATTAGGCGGTGTCTGCAGGAATCGGGGCCATTATATAACTTGCTGTAAAAGTACTACTACTTCGAAAGCTGTGTCGCTGAGGGGAAGACGTGGCCAGAAAACCTCCCAGTACAGGGCTCTACTACTGTTTCATGTTCTATAGTAGTTATCTCTATTTTATAGTAGGGTATAAAAACACCGCTCGGGTTTCTTGTTAAACTTGTAGTAATATCGACTGCTTGACAGTTGTTGAGCCATGACATGACAGTGTAATGTGATTATTGACCTACGGTTTGGTGTGTCGTAAAGGAAACTCGCTTTTGGAATTAAAATGATTTCACGGGTTCTGTCGCATTTAAAATTAGGTTTCCCCGTGTGTTTTCTGACCTATAAGGATTATGTTTGCACGAAAATTATTGCCAGTGTAAAAAAAATAAACATGCGGTAATATAACTGTTTAATTTGTGAATATCGATTCAGGAAAAAAACTTTTTACGCAATTCTAAAATAGTGACTTAAAGTTTTCGCTTTTATTGTTTTCATGTCATCCGCCTACTTATAAATTCTTGCTTTATATAATCGGCATTTAAAATTTTAATCGTCACAATAATACTCAATGAGAATAATGCTTTTGTCTCGTTCTTTCTTATTGTGATGAATGAGATAATAAATGCTCATTGTGTTTGCAAAGATAAATATTTGCGTGTATTTTTGTTTTTGAATAATAATTGTTGTTTTTTGTCTTCTGAAAGATTGTATAAGATTGACTACAGAAAGGTCTAGTATTTGAGTATGGAATGAAGGAATGTCTCATTCTAACGAATCCAGCAATAATATTTCTATGACTGTTACTATAGTTGTTTAAAATCGACAAGCGTCTGTGAAATTAGTTTTGTTTCAAGTCGTATTATAAGTGTGTATTTAACCATCCAATCTCCCTTGTTAACCATCTGAGCTGGTTTTCTATAGCGCTAATTCACCTATCAGTTTAAATATCACATTAAATATCCAAGAGCTTCGCCTTTTGGCTATTAGAGACCCTATTTTTGTAATGTTAGGTGAATTGGCGCCCTACAACCGGCCATTTTGATTCCGTGACGTCATCACATTAGTTTTTAAATATGTACCAGGCTTCCTTTAGCTTCCACAATTTTTTTAATATATGTTTTTGAATGGGATAAACAGTGTTACTTTGCACGGGAATTGTTTAAAAAATAAACCAATTTTGGTGTTAGATAACGTGTTTACCATCAAAAACATATTCTTTACGGCTCCGTTGCATTTATGAAGTACAATATTTCATTTACTGTTCTAATGGAGAAGTCAGTATGGTGTTTATATAAGTATTGGTTAAGCTAGGATTATTGTGAAGAGGGAGATGTCAATGGATGGCGTTTTAGAGTAAGAGGTCGCTGATACTTGTTGCCGTGGTAAACACTTCTCTAAATTTATCAGTAACAAGTGCCAATGATGCTTCGATGAGGCCTGTTTCTTCTAACTTTCATTGCAATTCATAACATAACAAGCTCACGATTATTCCCAATCAGGGACTCTGCTGGCTACGTTCTTCAAAGACAATGTATAGTAGACGACAGGTCGACATGGCAATTCTCTAGTGACGTGACGTTTTCAATATCGATATATTTTTATTAAGTATGTAACAAAATGTGAATAAAATAATACCACGTTTTCATTTAATATAATATTTATACATCTGAATCATCTAACGTATCGCTACAAAAACTTAAAGAATCTTCGTCACTGGTATCTCCGACTTTTATAAAATCTTCCATTTCATTTTCCATTCCCATGTCTTTTTCCCAATATTCATTTTCAAGGTTCTGGACATTTTTTTCGAAATTGCTCCAGTTTTCTGCCGTGACTGACAAAATTGTATTCGTTGTTATCTCTTTAAGCGTTGTCAAACACAAATCGCTCTTTATGTTGTGTTCCCTGACGAGGCGTTTAACGGCGGCAATTTTTAAAAAACAATAGTAATAAATTATGTGAGCGAGATTATAATCGATAAACGCGGTCGATACGGACTCGTGCGACACTAAGACTAAGATGCCGCGGGGACTGTGCGGGTGTGCGGGGCGACCCCGCCTCCGCGGCTCACCTCATGCCCCGATTGCCATGTCGACCTGTCGTCAACAGTAGATGGTGCTGTAAAATTTTTCTTTTGTTTAACCTTCTAACCTTTTTTTTTGTTTAATAATATAGGTTCATGTCTGACAATCTCACCTGATGGTAAGTGACGATGTGTTCTATGGTGGTTCATATTCACCTAGCAATTGTCTACAAGTTCATGGTAACAGACATGCATCTTTTATCTTCGTTTTCGGGTATAAATGACGACCCTTTTTATTACACCCAGGCACAATTACATAGTCATAGTCATTTATTGATAATAATAATTACACGTCACAGATATTACAAAATTCAATGAAATTAAATATTATTACGGAATTCAATTACATTAAAATATATAATCAATTACAGGTCGTCAAAACTATAGAATGCCTGCTCAATAAGCCATTTTTTAAGTTTAAGTTTAAATATAGTACAATTCTTTGCTAGTATGATATGTTCTCTCTATTGTTGAACGCATACATCTTCCAGCCAATATTATTCTGATTAAAATAAAGCGAAGCAATATAGGTTAATGTGATAATAAGAAATATCAGGCAACACTTGTTTTTTACCTATGCTTCTGCCATTGCATTGAATTTTTGAACAATTATGTACACGAGTAATGACAAGATAGGTGAAAATTTAAACAGTGCCATCTATATTATTTTTGCGGAATGTCTAGAGTCCCTCATTGAGGTAGTCAGAGGTACATTCGTCGCAGGATGAACTAAGTACTGTGACGTGTGCGACACCTCGCCGAGCTTTTTATTAGACCAACATGATAGGTGACATATCTGTAATGGTGAAACTTAGTGTTGGTGAAAATTGCACTTCAGTACTCAGAACTTCATAAGTCTCTGCCTACCCCTTCAGGGACACAGGCATAATGCTACGTGTTACGTTATTTCAAAAGTTTATCGAAAAATTGCAATGATTTTTAGCAGAATTCTGCGCCTTGGTTTCTTCTTACATTTTTTGATAGATTTTTCTTAGTTTTCTAATAAATAGTCTTTCAAAAGTGTAATAGGAAAGTTTTCTAGCATAAGATTGGGCAACATTATTTGTGGGATTGACATATTACTGTCTTGAAAGATAATAACTTGTTTGTTTCATGATTATAAAGGTACGTACTTGTGGAAGAGGATTCTTGAGATACTCAAGGGATTAAAGTTGTAGTAGATATGGTTATTGGGATTAAAATCTCCTTTGACTATTACGAGGTAGAAGTGTACGTGACAGATGGCGCCATCTCTCAATAGTCAAAGGAGACTTTAATCAATTGAGTTTCCCAATAATCGTGTCTCCTGCGGGCTTAGCACCGTAAGTGTGCGACTCTTTATCTCCTCGACATACGTCACCCATCACTCTCTCACAGTACTGCACAGAAAGAGACAGATGATCTCTGTCGCGGCGGAGAGTCGCGTGCTTACGGTGCTAAGCCTGGTGCAAATTTAATAACTTGATTGTCACAATAATCCTCTCTCCTATATATTTTTCAATTCTATGTAATAATTGAGTGAGGATACATCAGCGATAAGCGACGAATTGACGCACATTGTTATATCAGTCTGGCAGAATGTTCCGTATTATTTTTGAGATTTTTGACACTAAAGATTGTCGTCTACTCTAGTCTTTAACTAAGGCCCGTTTACACTTATCAACGGAACTACACAAGTGATATCGAAAGATGAAGTGTAAACGGACCTTCATTATTTATAACCTAAGTTTAATGTTTAGTTTTGTTTTGACATCAAACTGCGCACTGCCCTTGAAGTTGGACTTCCACAAGTTGAAATGTGAGAACTTGAAGTACTTAATTTAGCTTTAGATATCAATGTGATTTATCCACTAACTTTTTTTATTTATGAGATGAGCTGTCGGCAGCACGGACACTATATTTTTTCATGAACATGTTTCTGGTGACAAAAGATGTAGGAACAATTGGTACAAGCAGAAAGATCTGAATTTTCACTAGTGAAATGTAAGCGATGTTTGTTTGTATTATAAAGAGATGCTGTAACAGCAATAAAAAATCAGACTTGCAAATGAGGTTTTTTTTTAATAATTTAGAACACCTTATTCACTTTTCATAGACATTTTCTCATAGTCTTTTGCAATAAAGTTTATCTTTTTGTCAGTTTCCAGCTGATTCAAGAAGTTGTTTTAACGTCATACTCTATTTCTTTTCTGTTAATGATTCTATTCTAGCTTCACTAACAATACTTTGTATTTGAAGCTGTGCTTTTAGAGCTGTTGCAATATCCATATTTCTTAATTGTGACGCTATGTATTTACCATAGATATCAAACTCATCCTCTTTCCCTTCATATTTGCTTTCCACTATGTCCTTGGAGCATTCGGAACTTGTGCTATTTCTTTTATATTTTTTCCTTTTATACGGTGATTCAGTATGTTCCTCGTCCACTGGCTCAGACTTCAACAATAAAACATAATCGTCATCTGTGGGGGAAATGAAAGGATCTTTTTCAGTTTCAGAGTTGTTTTCACAATTATCAATCTCTTCGCTAAACCATATCCTTTGGGAGGAATCTTCCGTTTCGGTATCGACTTCTGGTGCCTGTAAAATAATTGTGGAGTTTAATGAAAGGCACACTCAATAAGACTTACTGTATAAAAAAATACATTTCAAATGTAATAAAAAGACGTAAGGGTTATATAATTAAGGATATATACTTCATCACATGAGGATGTCATTCCAAGTTGTTTCCTTCTTGATATACGAAAGCATTTGTCCCAGTCTTTAAACCATCCCAGCTTCGTCATATACGGCGCACCAGGGGATGAACGAGCTCTAATTTTCGCTATTTCTTGGCTGTACGTCGATTTTAAACTCCTTATCTTTAATACTACTTCCCTTTCGTGAAGTAATATATTGGTTATAGCATGAAATTTGGAAACTATTTCTCGGTATGCTGCTTGCCTTTTATGCTTGATTTTGTAGTCGTCATGTTCACTATTCCACAAGCATTTATGGTCAAGATATAATTTAACGAACAACCTAGTCTCAGATTCACCCCAACGCATGGTTTAAAATCTGAATTAACTTATTAGTTATTCAAATTATTGCTTTCATTAATATTTTCGTTTTAATTTGCAATATTGTTGACATGACATTCGTACACAAATATGGCGGATTGTTTTGGTTTTTTTTTAATCTATGTTACCATACTAAAATATATTTTTTAAAAGGTAAAATCATAAAATGGAACAGAATAATAATAAAAATGGCATTGATTAGTGATTAGTCTTGGTCTTGGATTAGTCAGTAATGCGTAGTCGTACTATACAAGTACCATACGTGTGCCGTAAGTAAAATCAAACGGAGGCCCGTGTTGCCCTATGAAGTATGTGTAAAATACGTATTCGTGCTCGTACTTGAATTGATAATTTTTATCTTTAGTTTTAGACGGCAACATTGTTATTTAATGTCAATTTTGACATTCACACCATCAAAAAGTAAATAAAATATAATTTTCATGGCTTTTTCGGCGGGAAACGGGAACGGGACAGTTGCTTTCTTCATTGGGTAATCTAAATAATTAATACGAAGTGGTGTTTTGTGGTTAATGATCGCATTAAGTTAGTCGGAAGACATTCGCGAGTGTTATTATATTGGAGTATTCAATGAACAAAGTGTATCTGCCTATTTTCGCTTCGTGCCGGGAAGCCGCTTCATAACTCAAAAGTTTATGCGGACTTTTGAGTTAATTCGTTTGGGGTTCGGAGTAGGAGTCTACTCCGAGGGTGGGGGCTTAGGTTTCATCATCATCACCTTTCATCATTTCATTAATCATCAAGAAAAAAAATACGTCAGACATGGCTGTATGGGCATAGTTCCCTTTGCCTTACCCTTCGGGGAAAACCAAAACAAAAAAAAAAAAAAAAAAAAATATAATTTTCATTCTTTCACGTAATTTTCACAAAAATAATGCGGTGGGGCGAAGCTGTTACGACAGAATTTGTTAGGATGTATCTTAAGCATGAGTGTCTGTGGAATCCTGACCACCCGAGTTATAAAATGCGACACGTAAGAGAAAAAGCTTACTACGCTATTAGCTCAGAGTTTAAAGCTGCTACGTCGAAGAATTTATCCGTTCCGGAAGTAAAAGTGAAGATAAAGAATTTACGGACAACGTACTGCCAACAAGTGCACAAAATACTGCAGAAATCCGGTCCAGATTCTATGTATGAACCTTCGCTTGTTTGGTTCCATGAAATGGATCGATGTTTGAAGCATATACCTTTGAACCGGCATTTGAACTATGGCTCGGTAAGTAACGTTAACATAATTTCAAATCAGCTACTTATTATAGTCAGGTGAATGTAATGATGTCCTTAGACTTCATAACAATGTACAGTCATACATGAGCATTGTCATGTATCCACTTTAGAACCATGTCACATTATCATATTTGATATTTAATGAGACTTACAGTTCAATTTGTCAAAAAAGTTATGTGACATGGTACTAAAGTTAGTTAATACTTATGACCGTACCTGTCTTCTGGAACCTAAGGAAACAAAATCAAAACAAACGTACCAAATTTACTATTATATTTTATTTATAACATGTGTTCCAGAGGCAACAGGCACCAGAGGTTGACTCCTCTGAAATATGGGTGGAAACACGGAATGAAAAATTGGATGAGCAAAACCCAGACCCTCTTATATCACAAACAGATGAAGAATTACAAGAACCATCAGACGAAGTTAACACGAAAAAGAAAAAGCGGAGTTCCTTTAAGAAAAAGAAAAAGTTCAAACGTAAAAGTCCAGTTTGTTACGTATCAGATTCAAATTCAGAATCAAGGGAGGACGAATTTGACATTTATGGGAAGTTCATAGCATCACAACTGAGGCAAATGGACCTACAAAAAGCGTTGAGACTACAACTTGAAATACAAAGTCTCGTTAGCGAAGCCAGGATCTCTGATATATCATAAAATAATTATATTATTTTTATTTATTGCTATAAGTCAAAAATTGCCATTTTTATTTACTAAAAATTAAGATTACAGTGATTGTAATATACAAGTTATTCAAATTAATGTTTATTATAAAAAAGAGTACAAATTATTATGTTTATTTTAAATAATTATTGTAGAATTCTATTTAATGTATTACAATAACCAAAGAGATAGATATAGCCTTTATTATGGACTTATTGTAACAATTTTTTTTTTTTTTTTTTTTTTTTTTTTAGCTTATACATAATATTAAAAAAGAAATAAAGATGTGTTTAATTATGCTCTTCGTCCATTTGTCTTTTGACAAAGGCCTCCTCCAGCTCTTTCCACTTATCCCTGTCTCTCGCCAGCCTTCTCCACATATTTCCTGCTGTATTTTTTATCTCTTCTTCCCATCTCTTAATTGGTCTTCCTCTCTTTCTTGTTCCGTATCTGGGGTACCACTCGGTTACGTCTTTTGTCCATTTCTCAATTTTTTCTCGCATCATATGTCCAGTCCAACGCCATTTGATTTTTCTTATGTGTTCTGTTATGTCTTTGACCTTCGTCTTTTTCCTTATATCGGTCAGTCTCACTCTGTCTTTTCTTCTAACTTTTAGGATGCTCCTCTCCATACTGTTCTGACAAACTTGAATTTTTTTGGCTTGAACTTTCGTAAGAGACCATGTTTGACATCCATACGATAGACAAGGCAGAATGCAAGAGTTGAAGATTTTTGCTTTCGAGTGCATGGGAAAATAACTGTCCTTCATTATTTCTCTGAGAGACCAGTATCTTTTCCATCCCGACGATATCCTTTGTTGCACTTCTTTGTTCATTTGATCTTTTGGTGATATGATCTGACCCAGATATGTGTAGCTCTCTATGAACTCAATCTCTTCGTTGTCTACCATAATTCTAGTTGGTGTCTGATTAGTCATTAGTTTCGTTTTACTTGTATTCATTGTTAAACCCGCAGCTCTCTCAACCAAAGACAAAAATAAAATAGTAATAAGTATAGTAGAATTATCTTTTGTTCTTGGTACTTACCTATATTTTATTGTATGTTATGTGCTTATGGTCGAATAACCGATCGCAAGTAGACCGAAATAGGAAGAAAAATCATGAAATTAGGTATCAATTTTACAATCTGGCCACGACATATACATATTAGTACTCGTGACCATACCAGAGCACCACAGTGACTATTCAAACAAAAACCCACAAAAATATCATAAAATGAATAATGATCGGCCAGTGGAGAGTAATAAAACAATCTCTCGGTAATCCCCGCTTCGACATCAACCTGTGACCGTAAGAGCGGCCACGCGCCGGCGAACAACTTTTATTGCGTTTTTTATAGGGTAACCATGATTTAATAATATATTTTTTTTATTGAAACATACGCGTAGCGGATGAAGGATAATAGGATTACGAAAGCAGCATAAAAAGCGAAGGTTGCTGATAAGGCTGGCAGAGGAAGACCTAGAAGGACGTAAAGAAAGTTTCAGTGCGATCTACTCTGAACCGGCGTGTATGAAACGATTGATGAATGTGGAGGAAGCAAGAAAAGTGTGTCAGGATCGAAGCAAATGGAATTCCACAGTCTGCTTACCCCGGTGGGAAATAGGCGTGAGTTTATGTTTGTATGTGTATATGTATAAACTATATATATACACGTAAGTTATGGTTTGTATTAGTTGCACTCTAGCATGATAGTGCGTAATAATTGACAGCTGGACAGAAAGAGACAGAGAGTCTTGACTTATGACGCATAAGACACCAACCAATGAGGGGTGAACTACATCTATCCTTTTCTGCCACTGAGAATCGTTATTGTCTAGAGGAGACGGTGCGGTCCGAGTGCGGTAGTACTTCTCTTTACCCGCTCTAGCCAAAGACAGTTCTGAGAGACAGAAAAGGATAGAAGCGTAGGAAAATGCGATGCGCTGCGACCAAATGTGAGTTCAACCCTAATATAGGATCATCAGAGAACACTCAATCTTTATTGTGTTTTTTTTTGTTTTATTCGCCCACTACCTCAGATCGTGTTACGGCTGAGCTAAGAAGTAAGTAGAAGCGGCGCAAGAAACATTTGAGAATCCTAAAAGCAATACCAAAAACTTGTCTCAAATTATCCACCAACCTTAAAACTCATGGTTACCCTCGAAGTGGACAAGTTCTGGACACGGATGGATGGCGTGCGAGTCCGAAGGGAGCAAACTTACATTGCCGAGATAAATTATAAGATTTCAGCCTATCTGCAAAGTTAATTCGTTAGTCGGAGTTATTCCGTTGATACTTATCAAGGGGCTCTGAACTCTCGATAACAGAGGTTTTCTTTTTTTCCTGGGTCATGTTTTTTTGGACTTCTGGTTGATCTAGACGATTTGTTCGCTGATAGCGCTGTGATTGTGATTAATCACTTTGTTCTGCCTTTGCTTACCCCTACGGAAAATAGTGTAGTTATATACATCTGTAGGTATTGTAAGTGAAGTCAGTAGGTAAAGTTCTCACCTCACGGCTGCCTTTGGTCAGCGCAGACCCTTATTTTAAAATAAGCCGTTTTTAATGGCCCACCATTAAAAACTCATAAAATATTCTACTCTTACTGAAGTGTAGGGACGGAAGGAAGGACGTAGCAAAGCTGTTACGTGTGTAGCAAATTGCTACGCGCTACGATTTACTACGAGATAATTAGATTCTTTATCTTGAGTAATACTTGCCTCTCACTTTGAGGTCTAAACCAATGATTGTCGAATTTGTTTTCGAATTCATGTTTGGATCATAAATTATTATCACGTGCTCAGCGGTGAAGGAAAACATCGTGAGGAAACCCCCATTCCCGAGAAATTCATTTTCGGTGGTATGTGACCTAAACTCTATTGGACAGGTTTTCCCTTCGCGGGTTGGAAGGTCAGACAGGCAGTCGCGTCTGTAAAAACCGGACCTGTCAAATATTCGGGTTAGGTAAGCGGACCCTGTGAAAAACGGGATAATGCTAGGGGGCTATGAATTAGATTATCACGTTCCACAGAGGTCGCTTACTTTACCTGAAGATTTGACAAATTTGATTTTTTACCGAAGTGACTGTCTGACTTTCCCACCCAGGAAGAGAAAACCAGCTCAATAAGTACGGTTGAATTTTATAACTTTGCAATATATGTACTGTTGGTATACCTATCTAAATAAAATAAAATATCATTATTGTTTAGGCCCATGTCGGAATTCGAACTTCCGACCTCGTAGTGACAGTCAAGCGTTCTTTCAACTGGGCTACCACGGTTTTTGGGCCCAAAATTACATAATAAACTTCTACCTACATCACTCATAGTTTTAATGTTTTTTTTTCTCAATTGAAACATACAATAATGAACATACAGCGGTCAGCAATATCGAACATTAAACAAGTTTCCAACTAATAGCACAATATTTGACCTTAACCGTTTGACATTGGGTGCCCGCGACCGAAACAAGTTTGTAATGCTTTATGAAACAAATAATGCTTTTGTAAAAAGTAGGGTTGACTTTAAACGATAGGGCTGCCAATTTCCACGTAAGTCTCTTTTGTAACTTTTTTTTATTTTGACGCAATAAAGTACGTATATTATATTTTTATCTTCTTTTATCGTGTGGGTTGTGAGGTTACCTACCTCGTCAAAACTGATGTCAGGGTTACTATTGAGCCGCCAAAGGGCCCTGACATGGCTCATGTAACGACTACGTTCTTACATTAGTAAGTAGCAACCGGGACCAACGGCTTAACGTGCCTTCCGAAGCAAGGATCGTCTTATTTTGGGACAAATAGGTGATCAGCTTGTAATGTCCTAACCAAACTAGGGATCACAAAATGATATTTGTGATATGTCCCCACCGGGATTCGAACCCAGGACCTCCGGATCGTGAGCCCAACGCTCAAGCACTGGACCACAGAGACCACTGTTTGTTTGATGACTAGATTTGTTTTTACAAAGAACCGCGTGGTGAAGTATGCTCCATAGCCCTTCCGGTTGGTTGAAGGGGTCTGTGCCTAGCAGCGGGACGTATATAAGCTGTTTATGTATATGTAAATGAAAACAAACAGACAAGCAGTAACGAACACAACACTAACAAACAAATAGCATGTGCTCACGACTATTGGTAGTGCGGGTGTAATCAAATTCAAAAATATCTTTATTCAGTAGCTAACATAGTTACACTTTGGATCGTCAATTTATAGTCATGTGCTTGTGTTTCTTAGAAGTGACAGCCCTTACAAAAATCCCTATAAACCCCTATTGCGACTCCATTCACCCCTCATCTTGGGTAAGGGACAAGCAACATTTTTACGTTTTTCTCTTAAATCTCAATATTTTAACAAATTGTATACAATCTGTCGCCGAGACGACATCTAGACTCAACTTTTGACATTAGTTTTATATCGATAGTCACAAGGTATATTAACATTCACTGTGAAGTGCGATTTTGTCGCTATCCACCCTATTTTAAGGTATTTTCGCCTTTTGTTTTATCGCTTTATGCTACTGCGGGTCTAAAAACACATTTATGTACTTAAGTAATTCATTTAAAAATAATTTCTTTATTATGGCTTTTTAACTCCCCTATATGTAAAAAAAGAACGGTATAAAGAGTAAATTATTTGCCGCAGTATCGTCGATAGGAGGTGTATTAATGAAGGCGTCATTGTAAGTTTGAAAGCCTCGGGCAGGTAGGTACGAGGCGGCTTTGTTAGCAACGAACAATGTCCGTCGTTTCCTATCAGATTTCATAATTATTCTGTACCACAAACAGGGGGACGTAAACATCATGAAACTATTAGCAGATCTCTATGAATATAATGTGTGGCATGTTTGGAACATAATATAAGGTAGGTTATAGACTACCACCCTTCTCTCTAATGGGATGGTCCTCTTGATTGGTGGAGGTGGATTACCAAACCCCATCTACCCTAGGGTTATTATTGAGCCGCCATAGGCCCTTCACATGAGTCGTGTAACGACTACGTACTTATATCAGTAAGTAATAACCGGGACCAACGGCTTAACGTGCACGGATTATCTTACTTTTAGACAATTAGGTGGTCAGCCTGTAATGTCCTAACCAAACTAGGGATGACAAAGTGATTTTTGTGGTTTGTCCCTACCGGGATTCGCACCCGGGACCTCCGGATCGTGAACACAACGCTTAACTACTGGGCCACGGAGCCCGTTAATGTTAATGGGATGGTTATACACATAGTCTTACCAATCAGATATAAACAAGAGGTGCACATGTGAGTGTTTCCATATAATTTCAATACCTACATAACATAACATAACATAACAAATACTTTATTGCACAAACAGGAAAAAACAAAATACAAAACAAAAGAGAAATAGAATTAGTACAATAGGCGGCCTTATTGCTAAGTAGCAATCTCTTCCAGGCTTCTACATTACGGTTTAGCTACTTACATAATTATGTGCTTAGACTTTAGAACCCAGTTTTTGTTTCAATGTCTTTGATTCCCCAACCGGCTGCAGCTGAAAATCAGCGTCATAGTCTAGCTTCAGTTAGGCTGTGAACTGAAGCCGTTTCGGCATTAAGTATAATAATTATTAAGCAATTTAATTGCCTCTAAGTATTTCTTCTTTCAGAATCAGAATCAGAATCAGAATCATTTATTCAACGTAATTATCATGGATAAACTTGTTGAAGGTCAATGTAACATTTTTGAATTTACGTCATTTCGCAAGGTGTTATGGCTGAGGAGAAGAAATGACAAGAAACTGCAACAGCAACACATCTTTTAAATCAATGAGGGTACATTACAAGTTATTTAATAACTAGAGGAACACATTCAATACCAGACATTTTTATCATTTAGGTAATCATTAATCTTATAATAGGCTTTTTTACATAAAGTAATTCTTTCTATAATCAGTTCAGAAGTAAAACTCGTATTTTTGGACGATACTCGTTTAATTTTGTATTAATAGATTTTTCACAAGTTGTATTTTATATCACCAACCGTATTGACGCTTCGTCGCCATATTCAAAAGTGACGTATCGTCGATACACAAATATCGACTTGCGAATCGATTATCACAGATATCGATTCGCATATCGATTGTTAGACAGTAATATTATGACTTAATTTTAAAGTGATTACAGTCGGCCATCCTGATTCAGTGTCTGTCCCAGACACCTAGTCAAGACGACCCCACACTAATTACAATTATAAATAAACTAATTACAATTATAAATAAACTAGTTCAAATATAATAACATTAGAGGTCGACAACAACTGGAATATGTGTGTCCGTTATACAAAGACCCAAAGAATGGAGACAATTTTAGTTAGTAACAGAGTCACAGACTCGGTAGAGTCTCATATTACTCTGAGAATAATTATTTATGATAAACACGTCATTATCAAACAATTCACGAAGTTAGAAAATCAATCAATGTTGATATTAATATATTTATAATTGTGAAATTTATAATGGGTATTAACCCATAATAACTATGTAGAACAAATTTTAATTTTTACATAATCCTGAAATTAGTCAGTAATAGTATTCGGCCATCCTACGTTTAGAATGACCCCATTCAATTACTTGTTTTTTTTTTAATTATCTAATACATCGATTGATATGTGATATGACGAACTACTAAATACTATTAAAAAAACATTATAATCCTTAGATTTGTTCTTTTTCAATTAAAGAAAAGTAAAACTATCACTTCCATTTCACTGATTTACACTAAAAGACCTTGTTTACACGAAACATTTCGGACTGATTAGATTTACAAAAGAGTTGATCTAGTTCACTATTTAGGAGGAATCTGGATACCGCGTGGCTGCCTGAAGCTCCGTTTGGCTTGGTTTCATCTTGTAAACGGCAACCGCTAGCCCACGCAAGGAGCTGTTAACACGCGGGTGCCGAATGCCCGCGCAAGGAGCTACGGACTCAACCCGGTTATATATGTGCACTGTATGCCCACGCAAGGAGCTATAGCCTTCGGCTAGCTAGCATTCGGGTCCGTATGCCCACGCAGGGAGCTACGGCCATCGACTAACTAGTATCAGGCTATGTGCGCCCACACAAGGAGCTACGGCTAATAAAGTATTTAGGTATTTGGCGTACGTGTGCCCGCGCAAGGAGCCACGGCCCAACTATTGTCACATCTACGTGCCCGCGCAAGGAGCTTATTTTGATTCTTAAATAAACGGCAACATCCAGCTAAATCTGCAACTCGATGGGGCGGCCTCTGGTCATCATCATCAGTGTGTCTGATTTGTACGAGTTCTGCTTGCCATAAGTAACGCAACTGGATTGCTCGGCTTCCACTGGTCAGGTCACGTTCAGTCATCAGCGGCAATCTTTCAGTTTATCAATTGGGATAGGAAAACGTGGGAATAACAGTAATAATAATATTTGCCAAATAATAAGAACTAAGTAATATAGTTACCATTTAAGACTAAAACTAATAATCTGAACCATTTTGCAACTAATCATTCGCTATCACCGTACTCGCTTTCGGACTCTGACTCCGCAAATCGTACCCAGGGTTTTATCTTATCTACTGAGAATACGTTTGTGTAATTTTTCTTAGCGTATCCTTGTACACTACTTATTTCGTACCGATCATGATCTAAGACCGCGGACACCCGGTAGGGCCCACTAAATGCGGGAACTAGTTTATGACTTTCACCTGGAGTTTTAGAATTCTTTTGAATCATCACGAGATCCCCCACTTTATAATATATAATCTAGCTTTTGCTCTCTTCTGGTCGTATCGCGTCTTCATCTTTTCCTGCTGTTCTTGTATGTTTATGGTAACTTCTTTACGAATGTTCTCTATCGTTTCTGGTGCAATTTCTTTTGCTAGGTTTATTTCATGCAATTGACCTTCCGTAACGTTTACCGAAGGTTTACCAAATAATATCTCAGTTGGACTTTTGCATGTTGTTTGGTTAACTGTGTTGTTTAAGCTCCATTGAACCTGACTAATTTTAATGTCCCAGTCCCGATCATCAGTATCATGACACAGAGCTGTGAGTGAGGCCAGTATGGAACGGTTGTACCGTTCGATCTGACCATTTGCACGCGGCGTGGCTACCGCATTCAACGTGTGTTTGATTCCAATAGACTCGATATACGCTTTAAATTCATTAGAAGTGAAGCTCGTGCCTCTGTCTGAAATAAGCTGTTTAGGCGTTCCAAAGAGTGCGAAAACATCACGGAGCACGGATATAGTAGTTTTACTTTTAGTGTTTTTCACCGCGCGCAATATTATAAACTTAGAGAAACTATCTATAATACCTAGGACATACAAATTTCCGCGTTTGCTTTTTATGAATGGACCTAAGTGGTCAGTATGAAGACATTGAAACGGGCAAGTCGGCTTTGGGATAGGGTGTAAGAGACCTTGTTTCTTCCCTCCCGGTTGCTTTGCATGGGCGCATGGTATGCATGCCCTTACATATTTTTTTGCAAACTGGGTCATCCTGGGGAACCAATAATCCCGTCGAAGTTTCTCTAAAGTCTTTTCATTGGAAAAATGGCCCGCATCGTCATGGCACTGTTGCAAGATTCTCCACCTGGCATCCTTAGGGACCGCCCATCGGAGTTCTCCGTTAACCTTTCTATATATCTTGTTGTCTTTTAATACATAATTGTCGTGAACATCCTTAGCTTCCGGGCTCTTCGAGTCTAATATAGCTTTTATGTGACATAAACGAGGGTCGCTCATCTGTACTGACTGTAGCCAGTGCACTTCTCCTACTTGCAAAACGGAAAGTGTTGTGTCATTGTCTGCAATAGCATTCCTGCTTAACGCGTCTGCATGTGCCATTTGAGATCCAGGCTTATATTCAATTATAAACGTAAATTCTTGGACAAGTAGCCACCATCTGGCTATTCGTGGTATGAGATCTCTTTTAATAAGAGTTGTGCGCAAGGCGTTACAGTCGGTGACGATTTTAAACTCAATACCAAGAAGATATACTCTGAACCTTTTCAGTGAGGCGACGACAGCTAAAGTCTCCAACTCATAAGAATGAAAACGTTGCTCGTCTGCTGTCGTCTGCCTGCTGAACTAAGCCACCGGTCGAAGTGGTGAGTTCTTATCCGCGCGTTGTAATAATATTCCCCCCAAACCGCTTGAGCTTGCATCAGTATGCAATTCCGTGTCATACTTCACGTTGTATATGGCAAGCACTGGCCGGGTGATCAAAATTTCCTTGAGCTTGTTAAAGGCATCTTCTTGCTCATGACCCCAAGTCCACTTGGTGTTAGCTTTTGTGAGTAAGGTCAGAGGTCTTGCAATAGTTGCGAAACCATTAACAAACCGTCTAAAGAAACTCGAGAGGCCTATGAACTGCCTCACTTCGTGGACGTTCTGAGGTGTCTTGAAGTTGGCCACAGCTTTTGTCTTTTCCTCTCCAGGTCTTACCCCTTCAGAGGAAATTCAAATCCTAGATACTGTATGGTGGTCTGGAAGAAACTGCATTTAGCAAGATTCAGGGTCAAGTTGGCCTCTTTCAAAAGGTCAAGAACCGCTTCAAGTCTGTCCATGCCTTCTTTAATGGTTTCCGATGATATAATAATATCGTCCATGTATGCCAATACACCTGGTATTTTGCGCTGTTTGAGTAATTTAAGAATGAGCCTTTGGAACACAGCCGGTGCATTTGTGAGTCCGAAGGGCATCCGATTATATTCATAATGCCCATCGGGCGTCACAAATGCTGTCAGATGCTTGGATTCTTCTGCCACAGGCACTTGGTGGTAACCCGAGGTGAGGTCAAGCGTTGTGAAGTATACCTGTCCCGACAAGCTATCAATCTGATCGTCGATTAAAGGCATCGGAAATTTTTCTTTAATAGTTTTCCGATTTAGCGCCCTATAATCGACGCATAACCTCACCTCGCCGCTCTTCTTAGGGACTAGAATTATCGGGCTGGCATATTCCGAAGAGGACTCACGAATGATTCCGTTGGCCAACATCGTTCCAATTATATCATTCACCTTATTTCGTTCCGAGACGGACAGCCGGTACGGCCTATATGTCACTGGTGAATGATCTTTCAATTCGATGTGCATTTCCGTACATGTGGTCTTGCCTAGCTCATCAAGCCCGAACGCGAAACGATCGCGGTTGTTATTAAGTAAGTCATACAACTGGTTTTTCACCTCCAAGTCTAGATTATCATTCATGCGAATTTGCTCTTTAGCAATGGTATTGGAGGTTTCTTCAAATGTTATCGAATTAATGGCCATAAAGCTGTCCTTATGATTATCGATGCGAGGTATATCAGTGTTTGAAACCAACGCAGCGCGAGCTAATAATGCACCCTTTGTTAATTTAAACGGCTCGATACTCAAACCTATGACGACTACTGAGCCTCTACCATGATTTATAGAGTATATACCTGGTAAAATTAAATATTCTCCACCTTCTCTCAAACACGGTTCAGTATCAATGTATATGGAACCCGAAATATCGACTGTCGTGTTAACGTCCAACGTCTGAGCACCATGCACGAGTAATTCCTCGCCACTATAAACAGGATATTTTGTATAATCCGTCCCTAAGTCCTTATAAAATACTAACTTGTCGTTCGTTTTGCATGCTCTGACTTGAGGTAGTTCTGTTAACGACTGTCCTACTAAAACGTCAGCAGGTAAAGCACTTCGATCTACTAAATATGCCTCCACACTCTCATTTAACCCGTCTAGACCGATTTGAACATTTACTCGTCCGCTGGGAGTGAGAGTCCCGCTGGCAAATCCTTTTAACGTCGGTAAGTTCGTATGATCAATTTCTAACTCTAACTCTCGTCCGATATCTTCTCCAAGTAACGTACATTGACTTCCTAGATCTACGAACGATGTCATTGCTTTCCCGTTAACCGTTATCGGCTTAAAATATTTGTCACTACCTGTGCCTGCAGTCGTAATATTAAGAATATTTTTAGTAATAGTCGCTGGCGTTGTTTTGGTTGATTGTTCCTTTGTTGTTCCAGTATCAGCAGGTTGTCCTGGACAATTGGTTTCTTTATGACCGTACCGTCGACATTTCCTACATTTTACTACTTCTTTTGGGCATCTAGAGACGATATGTCCATTCTCGCCGCAGTTATAACATGTAACTTGGTTTGCCGAAGGTGGTTTTCGCGAAGAAGATTCAATATTCTTCTTGTTCATCTGGTCATTGTGGTTATAATTAAATTGCCCTAATTTCCTTGGCATTTCAGCTACTTTACTTGTGATGTTCCTAAAGTATTGCAGTACGCCTGCAGGATCCTGTAAGTTAGCACCCTGAACATTCATCCTGACATTTGGGTCAAATATCCCTTGAGTGAGGCAATCGACAGCCTTTTTTCCGTTTAATTCGCACCTATTTATAAGCATAATTTTGTCGTAATAGTACTCCTCCAGAGTTTCGTTACGACGTGTTTTCCTACCTAGCATTTCCGATAACAGGTCTGCGTAATTGTGTTCGCATGGAAATGCCGATATTAACTTCTCGCGCCACTCAGTCCAGTTATATCTGACGCTGGTCAATCCATCATACCACCGTTTAGCAAGACCTCGCAATCTTGGTAAGGCGTAAAATATTGTTTGACGTTCCGACCATCCATATATGTGAGCTGACTCGTCTATCTTAGTTAACCATTCCTTCATTGTCTGTGTTCTCGCTTGTGGATCGAACTCAGGTATAATATTTTGAGATGCATGGCTTCCGGGTCCCTGGTCACTCCGGTTGTTCCTGTCACTTAGAGCATTTACTAGTTTTTCCAGTAAGTTAAATTCATTTGTAGGCCCTGCCTTGCTCCTATCGGTCATTACTTTATCTGCTCTTGCTCGATGAATTTCTGGGGACGTAGAGGAATCAGAGTGCTGTCGCTTTCTACCACTACGATCTGGTCTTCGAGAACGAGACCTACTACGGCGCGATGTCACGGTCTGTCTGCTTCTAAATGAGCGATGATCTGACCCGCTTTCACGACCGTCTGAGTATGATCTAGAACGCCGACTGCTGCTTCGTTCTCGAAAGTGAACAAGTACATTCTCGCGGATGCTATCTCTATAAGAAGACGTCCTACCGCGGGTATACGACGTACGCCTGGGTGTGGACACAACTCTTGATGGAGCCTTGCTACTTCTAGTACGTGATGGTGTACGGGGTGGCGAACGCGACCTGTCTCTAATCGGTGACCTACTGCGAGTGGATAAGCGACGTAATGTATGACATCGCATCACTGAACGTGACTTTCGCATTGAGTTAGGCGGTTCACCAGGGGGAGTTATGGTTCTTCGATTTTGTTTAGCGTTCAGATCATAAGCCCTACTTTGATTCATTCCTACGATTTTAGGAAGGATAGGGATCACAGGAATAAACTGATTGCTGAAATTCCAACAGTAACTGTAAGTATCCAATTATAACATTAAGTAAGTAGATAGGTATAGTGGCATAGGTAAGATCAAGTAATCCAACATAATGACAACTAAAACTTAAATGTTTTGGTTACCTATGAGCGACGGTAACATAAAAATAAAGATAATAAGTTTATGAATAGTGGGTATTAGTTTCTTTTCGCTATATACTTTTTTTTGTATATTTAACATATGTAGCTGGCGGAAAGTGGGTACACATACTATAAACGTGTAGGTAAGTTTGTCAGATACTAATATAAATCAATCCAAATTGAATACTATTACTTATGACCAGTCATCAATATTCAATCAATATTTCGTAGGTATTGTATTCGTAATTTCCCATTCGTAGATACTCCATCAGACGTTCATAACCATTCGCTTTTATTAGATATCCGTTATTTGATTTTAGAAAACTTAACGAAAATAAATTACTACATTAGCATTGGCAAAACTGTACCCAAATATAAATTACTTCCCAAACACACACGTGCTAGAATTTGTTTTAAACCAATAAATACACTTTAGAAACAATGTGCACACTTACCAGATTCTATGCTTATTTTACCTGACAATCCAACTCTTGGGCGTTTTTTTAAAAGGTATCCCACTTCTGAACTATAATCAGTTCAGAAGTAAAACTCGTATTTTTGGACGATACTCGTTTAATTTTGTATTAATAGATTTTTCACAAGTTGTATTTTATATCACCAACCGTATTGACGCTTCGTCGCCATATTCAAAAGTGACGTATCGTCGATACACAAATATCGACTTGCGAATCGATTATCACAGATATCGATTCGCATATCGATTGTTAGACAGTAATATTATGACTTAATTTTAAAGTGATTACATTTCTTTCTTTCTTCTTCTTGTAAGTGGGTTATTAATACGCTACGGAATGTTACGGAAAATTATATATCTATGTATTTTATTATATATTTGTATTTTAAGTTATACCCGTCATTTTCTTATTCGCCGAAAAGGAAAGGCATGGGTGATTGACAACTGTTAATTTTTAAAGAATGTTTTTTTTAATTTCTGCATAAAATTGACGTGTGTTCCATGCCTGTCGATTACCCGTCCTTTTCGACGTACTTATAAGAAAATGACATGTATAACTGAAAATAAAATATAATGGTGTCCAGAGGAATTAATACCAATATCAACTCCATTTGGACAGTGTATATTTAGTGTTGTCAGCTCTGATTTTTTAAAATTCATTCGCTAAATTCTAGCCAGACGCAATATACTGATGTAGGTTCAAAGCCGTTTCATGAACCACGCCGCGGGCCTACTTTGGCCGCTGAAAAGTAACCCTGACACCAAAATCTGACGAATCTCAGCAACCCTGAGGTTAATCCTCAACCTAGACGAGGAAGACGTTATAGTCTTTGAAATCTTGTGGCACTTTCAATACTGTAATACGCTTACCGCTATCGACCCACTAAGGTCGATTAATTCTTTTAATATGATGGATGACCCTCAGACGACGCCCTGAGCCGAGGTTCGCTCCCAGCTGGGCACCTTCAGGCCTGTTGTCTTAAATTTTGTATCGGGTGAGAGTTCTCAGCGCTCCTCATATGTCCGGTCAAGTAGTTAATACCATGTACGGCAAATCTGCAATAAGTCACGTCAAAAAAAATACTATAATAGATTTCAGATATGACTTTCTACGTAATGCGTTTACCTGATCACCCCAGCCAGAGGATACAAGACTCAGACATGGTTATAAATATTTATAAGTCAGCCTCTGAGCAATATAAATTACAAATTGAAGTACGTTGAAGGTGGAATGTAAATGAGCGCGACTCTGGCTGTATCAATAAGCACTAGTCGAAATTTAACTTCAGACAGACTAGATAGCCTAATAGACGCCAAAAATTTAAACGTTATTTTGTATTACAATATAAGTTCACCACAAACACAAGAAAAGAGAGGAAGGAATTTTGCAAATATCCATTTAGAACCCATATAGCATCTCTGATGACCGCGGACCGCAGAGGAGTAGCCATGTTGACCACCGGTGTTCGAAGATCTACCCGACATACTTTACTGCATAGTAACATGATAATCATCAATAATGATGTCGGACGACGCTCAGTGGGTAGGCCGGCTACAAGGTGGACCGACGATCTGGTGAAGGTCGCGGGAAGCCGCTGGATGCGGGCAGCGCAGGACCGATCGTTGTGGAGATCCAGGGGGAGGCCTATGCCCAGCAGTGGGCGTCGTACGGCTGATGATGATGAATCATCATCACTAATTTAATAGCCACGCTCTTGTTGGTGTAGCACTTTCCATCCAGAATAAGTTGGACAGAAAGGGTTACTAATGAGGATGTGCTACTGGTGGATTGTTGTCGGTGTGATGGCGTTTCATTCTCCTGCTCGCCAGTGTGTCATACCAGGTGTGGTCATGAGTGTCGCGCCCATCGAGCACACGCTTCTTCCATACGTCTCGACCATCGGCGAGCTCCTCCCATGCCTCGTGGTCAATTCCGAATGAGCTCATGTCTCTTTTGACGCAATCTTTGAATCGGAGCACCGATCTTCCGACATCTCTCTTGTGCCAAGTAAGATACGACGTGGCAGACGGGAGGGTTCCATTTGGAGCATATGCCCGTAAGTCGTGAGGCTGGGTAGCTGTGCCATTTCAAGAACCCTCAATGCGCAAATAAACAATTAAGTAAGTAAGTAATTATACTTTATTGGAGTAGGTAGTTTTGGACGAAGTCTGTTGTGGTTTTGTTTTTGTATTTTTGACGAAGCTTGTGCGGATTTTATTATGTATGATTTGAAAGTGCTTTCCCCTATTTTTTTAAATGTTGGTACTGACGAAGCCTGTGGTGGATTTACATTCTTTTTTTATTATTATAATATACTTTATTGCACTTAACAACTAGTTACATCACAAAAATGAAATGGACGTTTACAAGAGAGACCTTACCTCTAAGAGAGATCTCTTCCAGCCAACTCGGAGATAGTAAAAGAATATCTACGGGAGAATAAAAAGAGGTGCAATATTTATGAAATACATTATAAAACCGTTTAAAAATAATAATAACTAAGTATATAGAAAAAACAGACTATAGGAACACAAATATATGCCTAAAACTCTATAAATATACACACGTATATAATGTACTATACCTACATACATACCTATTATATATATAACTATATACTCAGACTAAGAATACTCTATGGATAAAAAGTGCTCTGAGAATCCGGTGGGAATTAAATACACCGACACATGCCTCGTTTGTATGCGACCACCTTAACGCGAGATGTCTAATTTGCATGAGTTACAATAATTATGCATTAATTCATTAGTGCTCTATTAGTGCTACAACCCAAACTGAATGTTGCTGAGAGATTTTGCATGAAACCGCAAACAAACGTAAGCCGTATTCGGAAAACGCGTGAATTAAGTCGTAGCGTCACGGGTTTGAATCTCGGTTCGGGCCTTAGACCACTAAATTCGGCTTTTCATCATCTTTGGATCATAGAAATCAGAAAATCATGTATTCAACACAGCAACCCCACAATGCCAGTAGTGCGGCCGCTACTGTCGCTCTCGCATTGGACTTTACAGCCATTTTAAAAGCTGCCACAGAAACGCTGTTTGTTTGTTCGCCATCAAACGTAACAGTTTGGCGGGTTAATATTGTAAGAAATAAAATTGTACTTACCAATTTAACAATAAAAAATAAAAAATAAATAAAATAATCATCTGATAAAGATGTAAGGCCTGTGGTGTGTATTCAACGTAATTATCATGGATAAACTTGTTGAAGGTCAATGTAACATTTTTGAATCTGCAGTCATTTCGTAAGTTGTTATGGCTGAGGAGAAGAAATGTCAAGAAACTGCAACAGCAGCACAGCTATATAGGTAATTGATATCACGTGCTTTCCGCCGTGGTTTGCGCCCGGATATTGGTAGGTAATGTAGCAGAGTACAAACTCTGCACATACTGGCCTTTTGTTCGGACCATCATCATTTTAAATTACGAAATTTTCATTCCATTCCATTCGCATTTCCTTTCATTCTACTCACTTTTGACTCACTGCATCCCCGGCCTTCATTAAAACAACAAGTATCTTATACTGTTTAGGGCCGTGAAATGTGTATATTGTGAACTATTATGTTTGTGACTATGTTACTAAGTTTGTGAAGTGCTTTTAATAAACTATATATATATTGCTGCTTGCTGTTGCTTCTACTTTTTCACCAATCATTCCCTTACTCTGCCGGCACGTCGGGATACCATATCCTCACCTCTCAGCGTGCCGCAGTAATTAGCTTCCTATTACATAAACTCGCCCCCTATAACATGAGACTTAAACATAGCTGGCGAAGGGTGGGTGTATATTCAATACTATACGTCTCTGCCTAACCCTTCTGGAATACGGGCGACGCTATCCTATGTTAAGCAAACAAAGTCCTGTTCGTCCCGCAGTCTCGGCTCTGTGTGGATCAAGCATTTATAGCGCTGGATACAAAAATGCGGCAAAAACATATACACTAGTACACAGCGGTATATATATTCAATAAAATCGTGTCAAATTAAGAAAGTACTCATCGTCTTATTACGTATATAAGCGCGTGATGCTTCGTAACGCGGTCAGGTTATACAGCGACTCGGATTGACCGGGAGTACTTGTTTTAGTGTATTTTTAAAACTAAAATAATAATTTTGGTGGGTTTTACTGTGAAATTTATAATGTTTATACTATGATAACATGCACAATGTCATTCGTTATTATTCTACACTTTTCGCTACGAGCTTCTATTATTGCAAGTTTTTACCACGCACTTCCCCGTGTTACCAGTTAGGCGCCAAATCGCGCCCTGAGCTAAATTATTACTGTCAACGTCGCTATATTAACAGTAACTTTGCGTCCCACTTTTTGAGCGCTGATGTTCAAACGACGGTAGTAGTAAATCTATGTTGTAGAAGAAGTGTATCCACTCGCGCGCGCGCGCGTTTGTGTGTGTGTGTGTGTGTGTGTGTGTGTGTGTAAAGTCTATACGTTGTACTTATCAGTGCTTTTCTGTCTGGAGGGTAAACAGTCGGGAGTAGAGTCACGGCGCTTTGTTAGTGCAAACTGCGCAAGTTACTGCAGATTAGTTTACCTTTGAGCACGACGTGCTGCGACGCAAACATTATTGCTGCCATAATAAATTTGAAGTAAAACATTAAGCATCGCACTTTCATATATACTTCTAACCTTTTCTGTCACTCAGAACCGTTATTTGCCAGAGCGAGAATCCAGCACAAACCTAAAATAATGATTTTCGAATTTGTTTTCGAATTCATGTTTGGATCATAACTTATTATCACGTGCTCAGCGGCGAAGGAAAACATCGTGAGGTTTCCTCACGATTCCCGAGAAATGGCTTTTCGGAGGTATGTGACCTAACCTGTATTGGGCTGGTTTTCCCTTCGCGGGTTGGAAGGTCAGACAGGCAGTCGCTTCTGTAATAAACCGGACCTGTCAAATCTTCAGGTTAGGTAAGCGGACCCTGTGAAAAACGGGATAATGCTAGGGGGATGACTTACAAGGTACTTACATAAGTACCTCATCATGTCGTCCAAACCGTATCCGGCGACGGCGACTCCTAAATATCTATCCCGGGTCGTTGTTGTGGTGGGCTCTGATGTGGCTGGCGAAACCGAACGCGACTGAAGCGACCGAAGCGTTTACAAGATCTCGACGCAAAGCGCCAAATGCGGAAGACCCGGCCGAAACCCTCCTATAACTACACACAAAATTCGTTAGGCCAGCTTTATTGTGTGCCGTGTGACCGGACCTTCAAGTCATAAGTAGGTACCTATTTATAAACCAGCAGAGTAATATTTCATACATTTGTCGATAATTAAACCTAAACTTGTTTCATAACAGGGAACGAATAAATGAAACGTTTAGATGAAGTTTTACCCAGTTTTACCTGATCAAAATAAAACTTTAAAGTAGGTAGAAAGAGTAGGTATTTAAATGTCGGTGGTGAAGGCACTTAGTGCAACACGCTCATGCAATTCAGATTACAATCGAACAAACTGCGCAACTTGAATTATTACAGCTGGTGTAAGTACGTACAAAGAGTAAAAGTTCAGTGAGCCCAGCGAATTATTTGTAAACAGTGGCAAAATTATGAACCAATTGTTGACATAATTATAAAATGTTTATTTATTTATTCATTTTTTTTTGACGTGACTTATTGTAGATTTGCCGCAGATGGCATTAACTACTTGGCCGGACAAATGGGGAGCGCTGAAGGCTCTCACCCGGTACAACGTTTAAGACAACAGGCCTGAGGGTGCCCAGTTGGGCGCGAACCTCGGCTCAGGGCGTCGTCTGAGAGGAAAAATATTTGAAAGAATTAATCGACCCTAGTGGGTCGATAGCGATAAGCGCTGAATGAGGGAAATCGTCGACCACGCCGGCGGGGTCGGTATCGGGGACCTTATTTATTTATTCAATCTTACAACTCTCATTACAGGTATACAACCAATACGACAGTGAAGCAATCTTAAACACTAAACATTATTACAACAACAAAATTACATAATATCATTGATAACATATCACAAACATGATGGCTTTTGCGAATTCACTCAGAGAGCAGCAGAATAGGTCAATTGTCTCTGCTGTATGTTTTTGTAAGTGTTTTTGGTCTATTACAGAAACGACATGTAACCAGGAGGTCTTAAGTGAAACTAGTTACTTTAATACTTTGCGAGAAACTGATTGGACTTTTCCAGCTTATCGTATATATGCCTGGTTGGTTTATTATTATTATTATTTGAAAGGCAAAGGGATCGAGTTGATGCAGCCCGATTGGGCACTGCCTAGCAAGATCTATTGTGACCAAGACCCTTTAAAAATCCTCCTTCAGACCGATCCGTTCGATGACATCCAGCGTCTTTTTGGAAGCAAGCTCCATGACCTCCTAGGGAGCCATTATGTGGCTCAGCTTCTTCTGTGTATGAGAGCCTCACAGCTGCACAGCAGGTGTAATGGCGTCTCATCCTCCTTTAAATAGAATCTGCATAAAGGGGACTCTGTTTTCTCGTTGAGTCTACAATGCGCCTTCAAGGCCCTTATTATGATTCTTATCCGCCCCCTGGTAAGAGAGAGAAAAAGGTCTTATAAGTTGTTAATGATAATAATAACTCATTGATGAAAACTCGGTTTTGGGGATTGACCGGGTGACAGCCCTGTACGCTCCCCATTCGTGCGGCCAAGTAGTTAATGCCATCTAAGGCAGACTACAATAAGTCACGTCAAAAAAAGTTAAAGACGAAATAATCCACTTTGTAATTTTCTCCCAAGAGCGTTGTAATGAAAATTAAAACAGCCAGTGCCTGGCTTAATTGTTCCCAAGACAGTTCGCAGACAATACGTGAGGTTGTCCATAGAGATGGGCAAATGTGAATAATTCAGTCGAATAGCCGTTTATACGAATAATTTAACACAACTTACTAAATAATACAACAGCTTTTCGAATGAGAAATAAAAAATCGAATAAAACTGCATCATTCGAATGTTTCTTTTTACGCTGTTTATATTTGTTTAACCTTCACACTTTTATAACTATAAGTAAATAAATAATTAAAACACATAATAATTGGTTCTTACCGCGTTTAAATCATGGAAATATGATAATAACCGCGTAAACTTAAAACATTGAGTAAAAAATAATTGAGACTAATAACGGAATGTAAAATATTAATGTAATTACTTATTTACCTCTGTAAAATAAATAAATCAAAACCAAAGAAAGTTACTTTTATGCTTTATGTAAGTAAACAATTCAATTACTTAAATTAAATTCAATTATTTATTTCAGATTAATATCCATAATTAGATTCCATTATTAAAATTATATAAAATCAAATAGATATTCATAATAAATAAAATAAAATAAATATTATTAATAAAAATTAAATAAAATACAATTAATATGACGAATAATCTTTCGAATTTCGAACACAAGGTTTCGAATTCGAGTAGTTCGAATGGTATTTTTAGGCCAGTTGTCCATCACTATGCTCGTCTAGACTTGGAATATGAATATGTAATAGCATCTTATAATAGTAAGCTCATATTGTCTCTATCTTTGGGTTTGGAACTCAAGGTAGAGAACCACATTGTTATCCACCACGATATCCTAGTGAGGTAGTATACTAAGATCCAGCAGTCCTCATATATGTTATTTTATAAAAGTTGAAAATTGTGCACCAATCCAACCTAGGAAGCAACGACTTATCATCGTGGTTAGATAACGTATTGAACGGCAACTCTCCGCTCCCCACCAGCGTCTGAGCTAGGTTTACCTCACTCCCCCTCGAACATAGTTTAGACTTGAATCGTATGGTGTCAGACGTCACACACACAGTTGCGCGTGTTGATAATGTCAATGTGTAGTGTCTGTGTAAAACGAGGTTGTTTGTATGAAGTGTCCGGGGTGTGGTACGAGTGATAATGAAATTGGGACAAAACGTCAATTTATTTTTGCGCAGATAAAAATCTAATTTTGAATCTTTGACAGCGTTTTAAAAGTATTGTTCGATACAGAATCTTCAATTGACTATTTTTTCGCTTTGATGTGACCAATCTTTGACTTTTTGTGGCCGGACCCTGTGGAATTAGAACCTTTTGGGGTTCCGGAAATGAGTGCCCTTAGGGCCAGCAAATAATCGGATGGCAAATCCTGTGATCTAATGTTCAAAGTGACAAAAAGTTCAAAAGGCTCAAAGGATAGGTAAGTGTCCATGACAATACGTCCAATATTATGTTATACTATCCCGACTTCGCACGGGTAATGTATTATGTGATTTTTATTATCTTTAGTGATATAATGGCCTCCGTGGTCTAGTGGTTGAGCGTTGTGCTCACGATCCGGAGGTCCCGGGTTCGAATCCCGGTGGGGACAAATCACAAAAATCAATTTGTGATCCCTAGTTTGGTTAGGACATTACAGGCTGTTCACCTGATTGTCCAAAATGTAAGATGATCCGTGCTTCGGAAGGCACGTTAAGCCGTTGGTCCCGGTTATTACTTACTGATGTAAGTATGTAGTCGTTACATGAGTCATGTCAGGGGCCTATGGCGGCTCAGTATTTACCCTTACACTAGGGTTAATGGGGTTGATAATCCATCTCACAATCCACACGATATAAAAGAAGAAGAATTATGTGTTTCTCCATTGCGGGTCTATTGAGGTGTTATTTACCCAGGGTCAAAGGCTTAACATCTTACTTTTTCGGCCAATCAGGCAATTCAGCCTGCATTGTCCTAGCAAAACAAAAGACAGTCTTACAAAGTGATTTCGACAATGTCTGTATTGGGAATCGAAGCCGGACCTCGAGATCATGACCCGAACGCTCTTTTTTTGACGTGACTGAATTAACTACTTGGTCGGACAAATGAGGAGCGCTGAAGGATCTCACCCTTCCCGAACGTTTTAACTACTAGACCATGGAGACTGTTATAAGACTCTACACTATCTCTCAAAGGGAAAATATTGTCTCACCCACTCAGTATGCATGGATGTACATTATGTTCGGTCCTACGTCCAAAGTCATGCATAAAGGCCATGGGAACTAAGAAACTTGTTTCAGTTTGAAGTGGAACTATCTTACAAACTGAAATTCTGTGTTTTACTAGTGGTCTTTGATGAGAGTGGAACAAACGAAAGCGAATTTTTCAAATATAATCCACACGGGAGGAGCTCGGCGGCGCAGCGGTCAACGCGCTCGGTCTGCGATTGTTGAAGTAAAGCAACTTTCGCAAAGGCCGGTCATAGGATGGGTGACCACAAAAAAAAAGTTTTTATCTCGAGCTCCTCCGTGCTTCGGAAGGCACGTTAAGCCGTTGGTCCCGGCTGCATTAGCAGTCGTTAATAACTATCAATCCGCTCTGGGCCCGCGTGATGGTTTAAGGCCCGATCTCCCTATCCATCCATAGGGAAGGCCCGTGCCCCAGCAGTGGGGACGTTAATGGGCTGATGATGATGAATCCTCTCGGACTGCGCCCTGAGCCGAGGTTCGCGCCCAACTGGACAGCCTCGAGCCTGTTGTCTTAAATTTTGTACCGGGCGAGAGCTCTCAGTGCTCCCCATTTGTCCGGCCAAGTAGTTAACGCCATCCGTGGCAAATCTACAACAAGTCACGTCAAAATGAGGGACTTTTAGCGCTACGTTCACCAAAAATGCTTCTATGCTGTTCTGGGAGCATATAAAAAACATAGAACACGTTCAGCTGCTTCTCTTCCCGGGCATGTCGTAAAAACCGACAGAGGGATTGTGTCCTCTAACATGATGGACTAATGTTATGGGCGATAGGCTGATCCCTTATCACCATAAGGTTCATCATGTCCATCTTTGGACTTCGTATCAACAGTGGCTGCAAGTTGTCTTTGATTACTTGTGGCTCTGCCCACCCCATTAGGGATTGCGGGCGTGAGTTTATGTATGTATGTATGTATGTTCACCAAAAATAATATAGATGGCGTTGTACAGCTTTAACGTGATAATTCTATCTATTATCTCATTGCTAAGGTACACAATTCTTCCAAAATACAACGTACTAACGGCGGAAGCACGCATAAAAATAATTGTTGCTTGATATTATATACATACATACATAAACTCACGCCCGTAATCCCTAATGGGGTGGGCAGAGCCACAAGTAATCAAAGACAACTTGCAGCCACTGTTGATACGATATCGTAAGCTGGATATGATGAACCTTACGGTGATAAGGGATCAGCCTATCGCCCATAACATTAGTCCATCATGTTAGAGGACACAATCCCTCTGTCGGTTTTTACGACATGCCCGGGAAGACAAGCAGCTGAACGTTTTCTGTTTTTTATTTGCTCCCAGAACAGCATAGAAGCAATTGATATTATATGGATCACATTATGTATAGAATTATGTCGCTACCTAAGTTGTTTCTATTTGTTTTGATCAGAATAATAAGATGTAATTGTACCTGGGTGTAAACAAATATAAAAGATGCATATATCTGTTATCCATGAAATTAGAAGGTTAAACGAAGGATTGCCCTTGGTCTTGGTTCCATACAATACCATTAACCCGGCCCCAGGGGGGACAGAGTCATCTTCTCTGCCCTCCACTGGGGCAACTCCTGTTCGGCGCGTCCTTGCCGCGGGGGTGGGCGCCTCTTACTTCAGTAGGCCGGAGTGAGATGGTGGCTGAGTTCGAATAGGGACCCAGACCTACGGGGTATAACGTAGAACCCTTGCCCAGGGATACGGGTGACGACCTCAACGGCTGCAGAGGCGGAGATGGGAGCCATCGGTACGGCAATGCAGGACGGAAGGAGCATGTCACAGGGACTGTAACCTGGAACCTGACAGAGGGCAGCAGTAACTGTCAGTACTATTCAGAGGCAGAGGACAGGGGTCCTAGTATGGCTTTGTAATAGACTACTCTGGGCGCCATCCCACTCGCGTCAGACAGAGTACTGCGGGGCGGAAGGCAAGAGGGAAACCACTGCCCTATTTTTCCCTAAAAAAGTAGCATGGTGAAATGCTACACCGACAAGAGCGTGGCTCTTAAATTGATGATGATGATGATGAAACGAAGGATAATCTGTACAGCGCCATCTATATTGTTTTAGAGGAATGTAGCCTGGAAAGTTCCTCATCGAAAGGAAGAAGCGAAAGTGTGTCAGGATCGTATTGAGTGGAATTCCGTGGTCTCTGCCTACCCCAAAAGTAAACAGGCGTGAACTTATGTATGTATTGGTGATTCATGTTTATATTATTATGTTCTATGTACAAATAGTTTTATAAGTAAATCTAGTTAAACACATAATAACGGGTTCTTACCGCGTTTAAAATGGGACTCCCGATATTTCACTGTTGCAAGTGCCATGCTCACGGGATGACTGATGAGATTGGAGTGGAGTAGGTAGATCCATAATTTAACCCCCCCCCCCCCCCCCGAACCCATTATTATGTGTTTTAATTATGATAATAACCGCGTAATCTTAAAACAAAGTAAATCTAGGTTGGACAGCATCTATAAATTGTTACCAAATGCACTTCAGGTATTTCAGTACTAGCGCCTTGTATTAGCCATGGTAAAAGAAAACCAGGTATGCTCAAAAGTTAACATTTCAAGGTTGTTTTTTTATTGGTTACATTTGCCCCGAAAAGGAGCAGGCAAAGGAACATAACCATACAGGCTGACCCAGCTGACGTCATCCCGCCCTGCGTTGCCATTTCGTAAAAAATAAATTACCCATGACCAATGTTTTTTATAATTACTTTATGAGGAAATTATAAGCTTCTAGTAAAAGAATTACGTACAGTTTTAATGATTTTACAAGTAATAGTAATTGAATTGAATTGGCGGAGGACAGGAGTCCTAGTATGGCTTTGTAATAGACTACTCTGGGCGCCATCCCACTCGCATCAGACAGAGTACTGCGGGGCGGAAGGCAAGAGGGAAACCACTACCCTATTTTTAAACGGTTTTATTTTTCCTTAAACAAGTAGCATGGAAAATGCTGCACCGACAAGAGCGTGGCTCTTAAATTGATGATGATGAGTAATTGAATACATTAGTCCGTAATTCACATCATTTTTCATAATAAATTGTATGATCTTGGAATGTTGGAGATACCTTTAATGGTAACACTTACATTATATCAATGGGCTAGCAATGGCGGATTGTCATATAATTGAGCATACCTGGTTTTCTTATACCATGGTATTAGCTAATTGGATTTCGCAGAAAATAACTTAATACCTATTAGAATGTAAATAACCAGAAAATATATTAAGATTTACGCAAATCGAATGCAGATTGCTTGAATTGAGCTCCAAAGGCACATTAAAACCAAATTATTAAACTGAAATTGAGATTGTAAAATATTTTCATAGTAATAATTGAAAATCTGATTATTAAATACTCTTCTTCTTTGCGATACTTATCTCGTGTTTTACATATTTTTAATGAAGGTTTTCGTGGTTTTATTATTTGTGGATGCTTTGTAAATAAAAACTTTCTTTATTTTCATTAAAATAAATATGTAGTGGTACATACATTACATTTCTTTACTTTTGAGCTAATCTCTTTTACTAGACCTGTTATTGTTTAGTCCACGCAAAAAAAAAAACAACTAATATGTACATAGTTCTAAATTCAATATCTGATACATTAAAAATCTAATAATTGATGAACATGATAATTAGCAATCATTTCAGAAGCGTAGCGTGCCTTGGCGGGCCCCGTGTAAAAAATGTTTCAGGCCCCCTAGGAAGGGTAAAGATTTCTCACAAAAGAAAAAAATGCATAAAATTAAAAGAAATACTGTCACTTTTTTAATTTTTTATTACAAACAATTCCCATATTGAAGTAAACAACTTAAACTGGGTAATCCCGCAGCTCGCGATTTCAGTGGAGGGTGCTGCCATCTTTTGAACGCACACTTTACGCGGAATAAGTAGCAATTGTTTTTTTTTTACTTTTGCCATTTAATTTTGTGAAATTAAAAACAAATTAGGAAGTTTTTATTAATTTTTGCTTACACACGTTGAGAGCCTCCTTGTTCCGAAGCCCCGTATAATTGATACGTCAGATATGGTGGTAGCTACGCCCCTGATTCGTTTGTATTCAAATATGTCATCATCATCATGTCCCTTGCGTTATCCCGTTTTCACAGGGTCCGCTTACCTAACCTGAAGATTTGACAGGTCCGGTTTTTTTTACAAAAGCGACTGCCTGTCTGATCTTCCAACCCGCGAAGGGAAAACCAACCCAATACAGGTTAGGTCACATACCTCCGTAAATGCATAATCCTCGGGAATGTGGGTTTCCTCACGATGTTTTCCTTCACCGCTAATCTACAATATTTTGGAATATCTATGTTTTTGCTTATAGGTTTCTGTCATGTCAGATATGATTGGAATTTTATTATTATTACATTTATTTCAAATTATACTCCATATTTTATAAACAGAAACTTTACAAAAAAGGTTATTATAAAGTTAGTGATTATTTAGAAGATATTAATGCATGGGATTAACCTGTCTGAGAACTGATATTAGGCAGCTAAATTACTCAATTGTATAACAATATTTTATGTTTACTTACTTATTTATTTTTTTAAAGAACGTCTAGGGCCCTGTGCCGAGGTTTTTCTTGCAGCTTCTATTCCCCGGCTATACAGGTTGTGAGAAGCTGCAGTAGTTTTAGGCGGATGAGACGTTCGTTATGTAAAAATGACGATTCAAAGTGTGACTATGTTACCTACTGAATAAAGATATTTTTGAATTTGAATTTGTTAGTAAGAAAAAAAGGCGCTTTAATAAACTATGTTAGTAAAGTAACAATAGGTATTATCTTTAATAATTTATTATTTATTTATTTATTATTAGTATTTTTTCTTTTTGTCAAATAAAATGCAAATGCCGTTTAATTAAATATGTAACAAATTGGCGACGATTGAGTAGAAAATGGACGAAATCCTACGCCTACACAGGACACGTGCAGTTATACGAGGCCGGTTAATATAATATGAATAGAATAGAATATGTTATATATTTTATCTACCTACTTAAACGCATAGCCACGCAATGTCCTCTGGTTTTCCTCCGTACAGTCGGTCACGTTATTTATCGTTGCCTATAAGCAAATATCACAAAACAAAGACTAAGCGAGACAGATGGCGTTCCTCTGACAACATCCGATTTATTGCGAGGGAGAATCGGAGTATTCCTATTTGCCCCGTCTTTCTGAATGTCGGGGATGATATACACTTTGCCTTTTGTATGTCTAAAATCATACGGATCTTCTCTCTGGAAAGTTGTAAGGTCAATGACCGATGTCATCAACCTTTGGTGTAAAAATCAATATCTTTACAAAACAACACAAACACAACTCTTAAAAACATCTTTATTCAGTAACACAGTTACACTTTGAATTAGCAATTACAAATAGGTACCTATCTGTAATTGCTGATTCACGTATACGTACATACATATACAGCAGTCAAACACACAAACCCTTCTACTACCCCCCTACTCCCCTTCTACTTCCCTTATACTTTAATAAGTAGCTACTTATTAAAGTATATTTTTTTACCAACTGCCCCGAAGCAAAAAGAAGGGTTTGTGTGTTTGACTGCTGTATATATGTAGTTAAGTATATACGTCTGTAACAGACGGTCTGTTCCTACCTAACCTTACCTAACCTAACTTCGAAACCATTCATCAGAAATTAACAAAAATATGTGATTGATGACTTTCCGACGATCTGGTGAAGGTCGCGGGAAGCCGCTGGATGCGGGCAGCGCAGGACCGATCGTCGTGGAGATCCTTGGGGGAGGGAGGCCTATGCCCAGCAGTGGGCGTCGTACGGCTGATGATGATGATGATGACTTCCTTGCAGAATTGCAATGTTATATGGCCATTTTTGTTTTATATTCCAATCACTTATTAACTTGAATTCATTTATTTTCTATAATTGATGATTGCTCTGTTAACTTTATTTTCTAGTTTTCTATCTATACCAGTAATTCGAACATAATTCGTGTAATTGTTATGCGAATAAATACTCATTCATTCATTCATTCAATGAAGTGTTAAGCGTCTTCATTGTCCGACGGGTTATGTGATGTTACTAAATTCAATGTGGGGCACCCTACACATAAACTACTACAAAAACATTATTTTTCCAGACTTAACAGACACAATATGTTAGGTATCAAATGAATGTCAACACAATGTCAAATAAGTGTCTATCTGAGTTTGCGTGCTCCATCTTATATCACATCGCTGCTAAGACCAGGGGCCTGTTTAATAAAACTTACAATTGTAAATTACAATGACAATTTGATGTACATTGCGGAGTGTGTGATCACGAATATTTTGCAGTTTCATATTAGCTACGTAATGAACACCAAATTGTCGTTGTAATTTTCAATTGTAAGTTTTATTAAACAGGCCTTAGGCTGGATCGTCGTCAAACGCACTTAAATTAAAAAAAAAAGCCCCCAGACTTAAAACGGTCACATGGTTACGCGTCTGCTCGCATCGTTTTGGAATACTCTAAGCCCCTTCCGGTAACCGAGGGGGTCGTGTAGGAGCGACATATAGGCTGTTTACGTCCCTGGCGATAAATCAAGGGGGTTTTTGGTCTTTTTATCGAGCTTGTAGAATGGTATGTGTTGCCTAGATCGGTGCGCTAGATTTTATATAAATGACTGCGCAATTCCGTGGTGAGAATGGAGAAATGACAGGTTATTTACTAGGGCTTGTTTCTTTGTGCGTTGTAGATCGTAAAGCTACAGGATTTTACTACTATTTTTCAGGTCGTGAATCCTGGTTATGGCCTAGCAATATCACAGAATATAGATCAATGGAATGGTACCTTTCAGGGATGTTATGGATATGAAATTCCGGATACGGATTTAAGAATGATTTACCGGATACGGTTACGGATACTGTTAATAAATTATTTCGGATTATCGGTTAGTTTCGGATAATTTTGTTTACGGATATTATTTTTAAGGAATTTTTAAAAGTAAAATAATAATGGGCAAAAAAGGGGTTTTATTTATAACGACAAGTTATATAATATATGTTATGATGACAAAAGAAGAAAAAAACAAAAAATGCGCGCGGCTTGTGTGTCGGCACTGGGAGCGGCCAGTCGATCAAAACAACTTGACGTAACGTGTCTCAGTTAGGCTCCGCCTCTATCCGTTATTATCCGAAACTTTTTTTCGGATTCGGTTACGGATGATTTTTTATATCGGATATCCGATAGTTTCGATTACGGTTACGGAGCTCTCTAATATCCCTGGTAACTTTCCGCTCCGCACCCATTTGTATCAGGCGCCGACCCAACCCCCTTTAGTCTTAAAAGGTTCTCAGACGCTAAGGAGTAGAGCTAGCGCGCGGACTGTTTGTCTCACTCGCACGTAGGCGTTAGGAGGCACACGGTATGAATTACAGGTATTTTTGTATGGAGTGTCTGGTGTGGCAATATGTAAAAAAAGACGCTAAGATATCTGTTTTGACATTTGTCCCGCTCATTAAGTTTCGTATTAATTAATTGTTCTTGTTAAAAAATATATTATTTAGTTTTGTGTAAGTACCTAATATGTTTCAGTCGAATTGGTTTTTACTGTAATTACTGAATGTAAAAATAAATAAGTAATGGGCTAGTTTCCAACAAGTCGAATCAGTTACTTTTTACTAAACGTCAAAACACGAAATTACTATGGAATTTGTATAAACAAGCAACCTGTGACGTCATAGAAAAACGTGATAAAATGTCGGACTTAATGCGTTTTTCTTGATTATAATTCATAAAATAAGTTAAATAGAAAAAAGCAAACGTGTTTCGTCAGTCAACAAAATTACTTACATAATTTATATTTGACTCAGGATACTACTCAATTGTTTTCATCTCGAGCTCCTCCGTGCGTGCGTGCACGTTAAGCCGTTGGTCCCGGCTGCATTAGCAGTCGTTAATAACCATCAATCCGCACTGGGCCCGCGTGATGGTTTAAGGCCCGATCTCCCTATCCATCCATAGGGAAGGCCCGTGCCCCAGCAGTGGGGACGTTAATGGGCTGATGATCATGATGATGACTACTCAATTATGAAGTATTGACAATAGAGCGAATCGATGTACTTTATTACTTATGTCAAAACGCATAGCCTGCCGTTAATTGAAGTATTTTTTTTAAATAAAGTTGGCTCGCGTTTGAACATAATCTCACCTGACGGTAAGTCACGATGTAGTCTAGGGTAGATCACGCTTACCTATCAAATGCCTTGACTCTAGCCTTGAAGACTCCCAGATTATAAACGAGTTGGAAAAACAGACGACGACGAGTATAGAAATAAAATTAAATTATGTCAGTTGTCTGCTTGTTCAATATTTGGCAGCGAATAGTAATTTATTTATCATTGAAGGACTTTTAAGAAAATTAAGACTGAAAGGAGATCAATTTGTACCGCCACTTTGTAGCCTCCACGAGTTCTAGACGTACGAGTTAATTATCCACGTAGTTAATGAATTAGATAGAAATAAATAAATAAATAAAATATATTTAATTTAGTTAATTTATATATTATTATTATTTTTTATTTTTTTATTTTATAGTTAAGTTGTACTTATAGTTTGTACTCGCAATTTTTCCATTTGCAATGTACTTAGTTAAGAGTCTTTTTGTAAATATTTCTTTTTATTTTGGTGCAATAAAGTGTATTTGTATTGTATTGTACAGTCATGAGCAATATAATGTACCCACTTTAGGACTCTGGCGCACTAACATATTTGACATTTAGTGAGACTTACTGTTCAATTTGTCAAAAAAGTTAATGTGACATGGTACCAAAGTGTATACATAAAATGCTCGTGACGATGCCCGAAGTCGTGGCTGTTGTCTTAAGTGTAGTGTAGCCTTCAGCGCAAGCATTATTTCGTATTATGTAGCATTAGCGCTAACATTATACAGGGTGGCCCAGAAGTTCAGGTTCAAAATGAAAAATTAGATAGAGGGGCTCATTAGCTACCAGAAACACCCCCATGTATGTTCAGCAATTATTTACGGTTTAGGAGATATGACCCATTTTGTACCTTTTTCTAGATTTTCTACCTTACTTCATAAATAATCATTTTGTCGCTATCCCTTTCTTAATAAATATTTTATTTTACTTCACAACTATGCCTAAGGCTGTGTACCTCTCAATCAAAGATAAATCAAAGTCAAATCAAGTATAAAAAAAAAGTTATCGGAAGTTAAAGTGAGAATTCGACCAAAATTGTTACAGTTGTTAAAACTTCGCCGAAGTATAATAAACACATGAGATTGTCATGGACCATGAAAGTATTTCTAAAAACTGCTCCGTTTAATAGGCTTTTAGAAACGTCCAAAAAAAGTACCCTTAATATGGGCAAAAAACTAAGTAATTAGCCCTCAAAGATTGCAAGACAGACAGATTTGAAGGAAAATTTGACATTCTCATACAATGTAGCTTCTTCTTTCTAACGTTGTTAAAGGTGCTCAAAGACACATTTTCAGTTAAAAGTAAATAAAAATCACGCTTATAATCGCTAACAGGGTAGACATAGCAACAATCCGAAGACAAAACTTGCAGTCACTTTTGGTATTCGTATTTTAATGAAGGTACATAGATTTCAAGGAAAAAGTTATCCCCAAATACTGTTGGTGATTCATACTTTTGGATACTAAAATAAAATCTGTCTTTGAGCACCTTTAACAACGTTAGAAAGAAGCAGCTACATTGTATGAGAATGTCAAATTTTCCTTCAAATCTGTCTCTCTTGCAATCTTTGAGGGCTAATTACTTAGTTTTATGCCCTTATTAAGGGTACTTTTTTTGGATGTTTCTAAAAGCCTATTAAATGGAGCAGTTTTTAGAAATACTTTTATGGTCCATGACAATCTCATGTGTTTATTATTCTTCGGCGAAGTTTTAACAACTGTAACAATTTTGGTCGAATTCTCACTTTGACTTCCGATAACTTTTTTTTTATACTTGATTTGACTTTGATTTATCTTTGGTTGAGCGGTACACAGCCTTAGGCATAGTTGTGAAGTAAAATAAAATAATTATTAAGAAAGGGATAGCGACAAAATGATTATTTATGAAGTAAGGTAGAAAATGTAGAAAAAGGTACAAAATGGGTCATATCTCCTAAACCGTAAATAATTGCTGAACATACATGGGGGTGTTTCTGATAGCTAATGAGCCCCTCAATCTAATTTTTCATTTTGAACCTGAACTTCTGGGCCACCCTGTATAGCATTATTACACATTAGCCCCGATTCCTGCAGACAACTCCTAATTTTATTTCAAGTTACACCCGTCATTTTCTTATCCGCCGAAGAGGAAAGGGACGAATGATTGACAGCTTTTAATTTTAAAAATAAATTAATAAAACGGGGCTAATCAAATAGGTATCTCGCTGGCGTGCAACCCGTTTGAAGAGTCATTTTCAGAATGTCAACTTAATTCTCTCGGGTTATTGGCCAATGTAAAATTTTCAGAGGGTTTTTTCAGATTTGTGCCTAAAATTGACGTCATCTTCTCTCGTGTGGGTTGAGAGGTGGATTACCAACCTCATCAACCCTGGTGTCAGGGTTACTACTGAGCCGCCAAAGGCCCTTGACATGGCTCATATAACGACTACTTACTTACATCAGTAAGTAATACCGGGACCAACGGCTAATGTTCCATAAATTTTATGCTTGTCGATTACCCGTCCCTTTCCTTTTCGGCGGATAAGAAAATGACAGGTAAAGCTTACAATTCCTAATTTTATTTTAAGTTACACCCGTCATTTTCTTATCCGCCGAAAAGGAAAGAGACGGATGATTGACAGCTTTTAATTTTAAAAAGAAATTAGTACCGGGCGAATCAAATAGGTATCTCGCTGGCGTGCAACCCGTTTGAAGAGTGCTGTCAACTTAATTTTGTCGGCTGGCCAATGTACAATTTTCAGAGGGTTTTTTCAGATTTGTGCCTAAAATTGACGTCATCTTCTCTCGTGTGGGTTGAGAGGTGGATTACCAACCTCATCAACCCTGGTGTCAGGGTTACTATTGAGCCGCCAAAGGCCCCTGACATGGCTCATATAACGACTACTTACTTACATCAGTAAGTAATAACCGGGACCAACGGCTAATGTTCCATAAATTTTATGCTTGTCGATTACCCGTCCCTTTCCTTTTCGGCGGATAAGAAAATGACAGGTATAGCTTACAATTCCTAATTTTATTTTAAGTTACACCCGTCATTTTCTTATCCGCCGAAAAGGAAAGAGACGGATGATTGACAGCTTTTAATTTTAAAAAGAAATTAATACCGGGCGAATCAAATAGGTATCTCGCTGGCGTGCAACCCGTTTGAAGAGTGCTGTCAACTTAATTCTGTCGGCTGGCCAATGTACAATTTTTAGAGGGTTTTTTCAGATTTGTGCCTAAAATTGACGTCATCTTCTCTCGTGTGGTTTGAGAGGTGGATTACCAACCTCATCAACCCTGGTGTCAGGGTTACTACTGAGCCGCCAAAGGCCCCTGACATGGCTCATATAACGACTACTTACTTACATCAGTAAGTAGTAACCGGGACCAACGGCTAATGTTCCATAAATTTTATGCTTGTCGATTACCCGTCCCTTTCTTTTTCGGCGGATAAGAAAATGACAGGTATAGCTTAAAATAAAATTAGATGGTGTGTACAATGGAATCAACACCAATATTTTTTATTCTATGGCGCTAGTTAAGAATGCTATCAGCGGCTAACCTAAGTAATAAAAATATAGAAATACAGAATAAACCTTTCGTAACAAATCGAACACAAATACTTACGTATATACCTAAGGTTGACCGTGTGCTATTTTAGCACAACAAGGGTAATTATGGATTGTATCAGGAATTGTAAGATACATTAATCAATTCAACAGCAGTAAACAATGGGAATGACCCGAAAAATGATAAGTTGTTGCCATTTCTTTGGTTGCACTCGACAAACTTGTGTTTACTTCCTTGCAAGCCCTTTCGAATGTATTTTGGACCTTATTAGCCCGCTGTTTAGAGTTACAAGAATGTTTGAAGTGGTAAATAGGGTTAGTTTTTCGAAGTTTCAGTGGTAGGGCAAAGTGGCTCCCTGTAGTTTGAGAGATATTTCTTGTTGGAGATAGTTTCCAGTCTGATACTTTTTTGTGGTCGTAGTTCAGTTTTGCAAGAAATGTAAAGAAAGTTTAAACAACCCTTTATTTAATAAATTTATTGTTTTGTGTTGTGCTAGGTGCGTCTTTCTTTTGTTTAAAAAAGGAACTGGGGGTTTAAAAGAGGTGGCCATTTTTTCATTTAAAAATGCAATATCGCTATTTGACATTAGTTGACATTGCGTAAGTACTTACTTTTATATGCGCAAATGTCATTACTATATGGCTCTTATTTTGCCTTTTTATACCCCCCTGTTGATGATAAATTAATTCAGTTCTCACTTATACCACACACCGGACACTTCATACAAACAACCTCGTTTTACACAAACCCACATTTGACGTTAACGATAACGTGTACGTAAATGTACGAACATGCGCATCTGCGTGGGTGACGTTTGACGCCCATACGATTGAATTTGATTTTTGATTTGATTTGATTTGATTTGATTGAAGGCTAAAGTAAAACCGAGAGGGGTGAGGTAAAACTAACTCAGTCGCTGGTGGGGAGCGGAGAGTTGCCGTTCTATACGTAGTATTCTTTATTCTATGACAGGAGTTAAGTCTGTATAGTAAGAGCTGAGATGGATTTTTAATAAGCGCTCTACAGACAAACAATGGGAAGTGCTAAGATGCTGCTTTGCCAGAAACACTGTTTAGATTTTTAAATTTCAAGTTTAGTCTTCTTTTTTTATTTTCTCTTTTGCTGGCGAAAAGTGTATTAAGTATATGTCGTGGCCAGATCTTAGAATTGATCTTTTCATGTACTCGATCATTTCATGAAACGGTCATATTTCATGAAATAGAATATCATTAGTGTAACATTATCCACTGGTAGTGGCGCTGGTGTCGATTTTATTTAAAACTTGATTGATATTATAATCGATGTAATTGTACAATTTTCAATATAGATTAGGTAAATAATTTTGAACCTAAGAAATTAATCAACTATTCGCATTTTTATTACACCACATTATATGAACACGGCCTGCATTAACAGAAATATTATTAAACATTGACGTTTCAACGATATGGTCAACTTAAGTTGGCTATTTCTTGAAATATGACCATTTCATGAAATGGACGTTCACATAACGAAATGATCTGGCCTCGACATATATTATATAATGCATCATTACAGGATGAATTATCAAATATCTGCGTTTCACAGTGCTATATAAGACCGACGTGTTATGTGGTGAACTATATTGCCGTCTGCAAGGGTTGATAGCCAAATGCATTTTTAAATTCATAAAAAGAACATTATTTTAAAAAACAAACGAAATACCTCTGTAATGCAAATGTGTGACGTAATGAACGTCTTCTAATTAGGAATTGCTGTTTCACGAGAAAGACGCGAGCGGGAATTTAAATACCTCATCCCGGAGAGTGCCGCGACTCAGACGATCTCAACATGTTTGCATTCATTCGCTATTTTTAGATTTCACAATAAAAACTTCTTTTGATATGCCTCCATGCTGGACTGGGAAAGTAGGAACCAATACTTAAACATAATGAGAGATTTCAAGGCTACGTTCCCCAATAAACATAGATGGCGTTGTACGCGGTAATTACTTATTTTCTCGTTACTCGGGTACATAATTATTCAAAAATACAATGGAATGGCAGACGCATATATAAAAATAATTTTTGCTTGATATTTGTATCACATTATGTATAGAATTATGTTGCTACCTATATTGCTTCTTTTTATTTTAATCAGAATAATAATGTTTTGAAAATGTAATTGTGGTTGGCTGTAATAAAAAGGGTCATCATTTATACCAAAAACAAAGTTGTTGGCAGTATGATGTGTTTGACTCCAGTGAGTAAAGTCCTCTAGTCGAAGACGTAAATTTCAGCTTAAAATGCTTAGCTGAGGCCGAGTCGAGTGGAGGTTTCGAGTTAGTGTGTTCTTTTCCCCGGCTATACAGGTTGTGAGAAGCTGCAGTAGTTATAGGCGGATAAGACGTTCGTTTTGTAAAAAAATGACGATTCAAAGTGTTAAAAGATATTTTTGAATTTGAATTTGTGTTAATTTTAGAAAACGTGGGCAAGTCACGGTAAAAAAACTTTGTTCGGCCAAGTAGTTAATACAATAAGTCACGTAAAAAAACACGTTAAAAAATACATAAGTAGGTAACTTATTTCTAATAGACGCGGCGCTACTGTCGCAGTATCTACCTTGTATGTTCACTGTTTCCTAGACTGTGGACAAGTAAAGTTTCACGACCGCTGCCTGTTCACGGTGGGACGGGTACAAATAATGACAAGGTGGTATCGCGCACCTTCTGTGTCTCGTCTCGTGCACACTAGTGATGTAGCTAGGGGGTGTCACCCGGCGGGGACGGGATTGTAAGACTAGCAGTCAAGTTCAAATAGGTACTCACTTTATTGTACTAAAATAAAATCAAAGTTACAAAACTGATATAACCGGTACATAACAAATGACAGCCTAATCGCTGAAACCGACTAGGCCGGGTTCCATCCCTATTTGGTGGATATCCCAACTATTCGCACAAAGCGCTTCGCATCGTCCTTCATTATGCGCACTGCTAAGAATACTCTGCCGTCTTCTGTATTTCCGAATGCATATAACCCGGGTGCTTTCAAGGCCAGATAGAACAGGCACCTTCTGGGCGAGCTCGCTCCATCTTAGGCCTCGAAAATGCCTTAAAAAGCAATTTCTTCCAGGCAACCATAAGGTTAGGAAAGTATGCAAAAGTGCAAAGATGGCGGGTTGAAATGTATCTACATTAATGTAATCATGAGTAACCCTAAAAACCTATTATATTAGTACATTTTCCTATCACTTTTTTATAGATGATAGGTAAGCATTTGACCACAATCTCACCTGATGGTAAGTAGCCGTGGGTGGAACATGCTCACCAAGGAAGTGCCTATTCTATTCACTCTAACCTTGGAGAGGACAGATTGTACTTTTCGGGGAACAGTTTTGCAGGCAGAGAATAGAGTGAGTTATTAATTTACTTTAAGTGCAGTATTTACTAAAACAGTAGGCTCGACACATTATAGACGGCGATATCACCTATCACGGTGGTCTAACAGAAAGCTCGGTGAGGTGTGCGTACTTAGTTCATCTTGCGATTAATGTACCTTTGACTTCAATCGGGATTAGTCGATATTCAATATTATTTATTTGCATACTATGATGGTGTCGTGAGTTTATTTGCGTGCAGGGAATTCTAGATCTTAGCCGTTCGCATATAACGAGAAAAGCTAAACATTTTCTCGCAGTGGGATTGGGCCGTACAAACGCGGAACGCTGACAGCTTTCACCCTTCTAGATACACCACTGGCACAGTGACAAACGCACCTTGTTATACTTATATGAGGACTTGCTATGACGCAACAATATGCATCTTACTGCCAAATATGTTTTACAGACAAAATTATACTTGTATTCTGTTTGTGGCAAATATGGTCTACTAGCAATTTTCACTTACACAGTTGGCTCGACCATTATAGACGGCGATACGGCTCACCACCACATTATTGGGTACGATCGTCATTGGGTGAAGGTATAAAAAGTATGGCGAAATCATGGTGATCTTCTTTTCACGTGACTTATTGTAGATTTGCTGCAAATGACTTCAGACGACGCCCTGAACCGAGGTTCGCGCCCAACTGGGCACCCTCAGGCCTGTTCTCTTAAACGTTATACCGGGTGAGAGCCTTCAGCGCTCCCCATTTGTCCGGCCAAGTAGTAAATGCCATCTGCGGCAAATCTACAATAAGTCACGTCAAAAAAAAAGCTGCAAATGACCGGACAAATGGGTAGCGCTGAAGGCTCTCACCCGGTGTTTGAGCCACTTGCTCTATGTTTTATATTTTTATTTTTTCTTTAAGCTGGGTTATTTTCAGGTATACTTATAGGGACAGCACAAGACAAGTGGACAAGTAGTTCTTTCTTTCCTTCATCTTTTTCGTTTTTCATATTTATTTTTTCTTATTTTACATTTTGCAATTAACGCGTATCATACACCCGGTACAAAATTTAAGACAACAGGTCTAAAGGTGCCCAGTTAGGCGCGAACCTCGGCTGAGGGCGTCATCTGAGAGGATAACATTTGAAAGAATTAATCGACCCTAGTGGGGCGGTAACAATGAGCGTTGAATGAGGGAAATTGTCGATCACGCCGCCGGGGTCGCTATTAATTATATCATAATTTCATGGATAGCAGACATAATTATGCATCTGTTATTGTTTTTGGGTATAAATGATGACCCTTGTTATTACATCCAGGCACAATTACATCTTTCACCCATTATTATTCTACTCAAAGTGGAGAGAATCATGATAGGTAGCATAATTCATAACAAACATTACTTATAGAAGGAAAAAATGAAGGGAAGAGAGGAAGGGGTAGACCTAGGATAACATTTATGAAACAAATAAAAGAAAAGGTGCAGGTCGTGTCGTATCGGGAGGTGAAGGTTTTGGCGGGAAGAAGAGAGGAATGGCGGTTACTCCACCGACAAGAGCGCAGCTCTTAAATAGAGAGAGAGCATAATTCATACATAGTAATTCTATATAATACATAAATCTCATCCAAATATCAAGCAACAATTATTATATTTTTGTATATGCCTCTACCATTACATTATATTATGTACCTACCCGAGCTACGTGAAAATAGGTAAGTTAAATCTATACAACGCCATCTATATTTTTTTTGGAGAACATAGCCTGGAAAGCCCCTCATTAAAGCTTGGTAGCTTTTTGGCGACTGGTTTGGTGACCCGTCGATTAACTCCGATCGACTTGATGCCGTCAATCTACAATTCTTCTTCTTATCGTGTGGGTTATGAGGTGGAATACCAACCTCATCAACCTTAGTGTCAGGGTTATAGCCGCCAAAGGCCCCTGACGTGACTCATATAACGACTACGTACTTACATTAGTAAGTAGTAACCGGGACCAACGGCTTAACGTGCCTTCCGAAACACGGATCATCTTACTTTTGGACAATCAGGTGATCAGCCTGTAATGTCCTAACCAAACTAGGGATCACAAAGTGACAAAGTGAAATCTACAATTGGTCTGGTAACACCTTAATAAGGCTTTGTCTGTGAGTAACGTTTTTTCTCAACTCGACTACCACGGCTCCCGTGGGAGAACGCTCGCCTCTCACTTTGAGGTCACAGGTTCGAATCTAGCACAGGCCTAAAAAAATGATTGTCGAATTTGTCTACGAATTCATGTTTGGATCATAAATGATTATCACATACTCAGCGGTGAAGGAAAACATCGTGAGGAAACCCACATGTGCGAGAAATGCATTTTCGATGGTATGTGACCTAATTGGGCTGGTTTTCCCTTCGCGGGTTGGAAGGTCAGACAGGCAGTCGCTTCTGTAAAAAACCTATCAAATCTTTAGATTAGGTAAACGGACCCTGTGAGAAACGGCATAATGCTAGGGAAATGACGTGAGGAACGTTTTTTTAATTTTTATACGTGAGACGATTTGGTAAAACAGAGAACTTAACTGGTAATAAGTGAAAGGAAGGGACGTGCCCGCACGGCCCGCGCACAGCTTTAAAAATATTACTCTGCATTATAATTTTCATTTGCGACTGTCCTTTCAGTGTACCCGTTATTAAAGAGGAACTCATAGTATTTGCTCGAGCGTTTTCCACGAATAGGGATGCTCTTTTCAGTGGTATTTGTACAGAGCAATAGCTAGAAATGAAGCTGGGTTCGGAGTTCGTGATTATGAAGGGTTTCAGTAAGTACTGATTGTAATTACACAGACTCTGTGTGTTTGTGTGAGTGTGTGTGTGTGTGAGTGTGTCTGTGATTAATTACATAAGTTCGCTTTCGTCTTTGTAAGCTAGTCTTTTGACTGCGGTTTTTTGTCGCATATTTCGTTTATGTACCCAGTTTTCTGTGTGTTTTCGATATTTTGAATTTAGATGTATTTTCCTGCCGCTGATCAAAGTCATAACTATATAGGTATATAGTAGCTGCGTAGTAGTTATAGTACTATGTAGTAGTGGTAGTTATGTAATTATAGTTGTTGTATCGTAAGATGAACTAAGTACCTACACCCCACGGAGCTCTCAGTTAGGACGTTTTGAATCAAATACTTTTCATACCTAATTTAATTTCTGGCTGTATCTGAGTCTATCTATTATGGACATTTAACACGTTTTATGTTCACTTGTGTTAACTTTTCATTGGCATTTGTTTGTATTTACAAGTATTCATTTAGTAAAAAAGCCTGTAAGCTACCCAAATAACATAATAAATAAAATAACATGCGCATAATGAAGTAAGTAACGATAAAATATAATCTTGAAAAGATTTTCCAATCCTATTTTGAAAACGAACTTCCAATTCAATTCTAAATCAAATTCAATTCCTAATTCAAATTGAATTTTATTTTCAATTACTTTGTTCATTAATTACCGAGACCAACGCATAAAAGAATTCATTAAACAATATAATAGGTTCCTAACCAATATTTTCCGGTTTGCACGATCGGGACAATGTTGATTAATGACAATCTTGTCCTATAAAAAGTTGTGATGGGACGCCCAAAGTTTGGAATTTAATTAATGATAGAAAAAGATTAGATTGACGGGTAATCGATGGTCAGTACCAGCGTTCATCGTTCAATGTGCACTTAAAAGAACATAACGTATATTTAAGTTTATAGATATATATACTTATAATGTAAGTAAACGTGAATGTATGTAAGTATTGTTAATATAGCATTAATATGTATACTTACACTCTGGTACCTTGTCACATTATCTTTTTGGACAAATTGAACTGTAAGTCTCACTAAATGTCAAATATGTGAGTGCGCCAGAGTCCTAAACTGGGTACATTATATTGCTCATGACTGTACACGCCTATCTGCCCTCTCGTAGTTTTTAAGTTTGTCCCTTTTCCGGTCTGCTGGAAGGGATTTCTACTAGAAATAAGCTGAACCGTTTGCCTGTCTTATGTTAGTCTAATTGTTTTATATCCTATTAAATAAATGCTTCTATGCTGTTCTGGGAGCAAATAAAAAACATAGAACACGTTCAGCTGCTTGTCTTCCCGGGCATGTCGTAAAAACCGACAGAGGGATTGCGTCCTCTAACATGATGGACTAATGTTATGGGCGATAGGCTGATCCCTTATCACCATAAGGTTCATCATATCCATCTTGGGACTTCGTATCAACAGTGGCTGCAAGTTGTCTTTGATTACTTGTGGCTCTGCCCACCCCATCTGGGATTACGGGCGTGAGTGTATGTATGTATGTATTAAATAAATAAATAACATAGCATCTCGCCTGTACACCCAAAGGAGTAGGCAGAGAGTGTTTAGTACTTTATACTCCCACTTCTCGTCAGCTATGTTCAAGTCCCATGCAATATTGGCCTTAACTGGGCACAAATAATTGAAACCACGGTCAAATTCAGGAAGTCGAAATCAGCCCGTATTGGAATCCGTGACATTATGATGTGACGTGTTCTCGGAACAGGGTTAATTACATGGGACTTGAACAGATGGCTAGACATACATACATAAACTCACGCCTATTTCCCACCGGGTTAAGCAGAGACTATGAATTCCATTTGCTTCGATCCTGACACACTTTTCTTGCTGGCGATTATGTTGTGTATGTGTTTTGGCTGAGCGTTAGGCTCACGATCTGGAGATCCCGGGTTCGATTCTCGGTGGGGACATATCACAAAAATCACTTCGTGATCCCTAGTTTGGTTAGGACATTACAAGCTGATCACCTGATTGTCCAAAAGTAAGATTATCCGTGCTTCGGAAGGCGCGTTAAGCAGTTGGTCCCGGTTACTACTTACTGATGTAAATAAGTAGTCGTTACATGAGCCATGACAGGGGCCTTTGGCGTTTCAATAGTAATCCTGACACCAGGGTTGATGAGGTTTGGTACTCCACCTCACAAGTCACACGATAGAAGAAGAAATGAGTGTATATGCTATATAACTGTCTGCCTACCTCTTTGGGAAACCAGGCGTGATGCTACGCTATGTTATCTTTCCAATACGACCTATAGAGAAAACAAGTTCGTCTTTCAATAGTGCATCTCTACGAACGCTCGACTGACTCGTCGAACCACCTCTATAGAGGGGAAATTTGCCGCCGCTTTGTTATTCAAATTCGTAATAGTAATATCAAAGGAGGCCCTATACTGTCGATTACAGGGGCAATGTAAATTGGCATTTACGTAAATGGTTAAAACATACGTGTGTTCTAATGGAAACAATGAAAATGCTGATTATTAATTAATAATTCTCTATTTTGTGTGCAGGGTGTTAGTGACGACGTAACGAAAACTTTGAGGGATGATTCAGACCATGATTCTGAGTTAATATCAAGTGGAATTTTCCATCGCTAAATTCATGTTTTTTTTAGTGTTTTTTTAATTAAGTAGTTACAGTTCCATATTTTTGCGACAATGCGGGACGGAAGCCTAAGGACCATTTTGAACAAACAGCAAATAACTAAGTAATTAAAACAATTAAACCGACTTCAAATTCTGTCTTATAAAAAGTAAGAAATAATAATAAGGTAGAATAAGGTAGTAGGTTTTAATTTATTATACCTTAACAACTAAAAAAGTATTATAAAAAATAATATTTTTATACTTTTTTAGTAATATTAAAAATATTAATTTTTATAACACTTTTTTAGTTGACTGTAACTTGAAGGTAAGTACTTATCATGTGGGACGAAGTACAACTTGGGACAAAATAAGATATTTTTTGAATGTGGGACAACACTTCAGGACCAACAAAGAATAAATCTTCTTTACTTATTTGCGATAATTCAATGAGCTCAACCATAATACTCGCTTTGATCTAAATATTTGCTTGTAGTCTTCAAAAGGGATGCGTTTACTTAAGAGTGAGTTAATTCATACCTATTCTCTTCATATTATTAATTGTATGAGTTTAATTATTAGTATAATTGTAGGTGCGTGTGAGTTTGTGTGTGTTGAAAATCAAAGGCATCTTTTGATTAGTATCATCGTCTCCCTAGTGTTGTCCCGTTTTTTCACAGGATCCGTTTACCTAACCTGAAGATTTGACAGAACCTGTTTTTTAGAGAACATCTTTTGAGATCTTTTGATTAGTATGTTGGATGTATTGTAAGGCCTACTTGGTCTAGTGGTTAGAGCGTTGGGCTCGCGATCTGGATGTCCGGGTCCGATTCTCGATGGGTGACGTGAATTCTCTATGTCTAATGTTGTCAGTTGTCAGGCATCACATTATCTTAAAAGTTGAATAAATTGTAATAAATAAAGACATTACCAAAATGTTGGCTTTATTCAACTTTTAAAATAATGTGATGCCTGACAACTGACAACATTAGACATAGAGAATTCACGTCATTGGGGTTGTCCAAAATCACTTTTAGAGACTGTCATTTACTTTGTTTGTTTGGTTTGCTTTGTTTGGCTCCATATCTTTTTTTTGACGTGACTTATTGTAGATTTGCCGCAGATGGCATTAGCTACTTGGCCGGACAAATGGGGAGCGCTGAAGGCTCTCACCAGGTACAACATTTAAGACAACAAGCCTGAGGGTGCCCAGATGGGCGCGAACCTTGGCTCAGGGCGTCATCTGAGAGGAAAAATATTTGAAAAAATTAATCGACCCGCTAGGGTCCAAGGGGCTAGGGGTTTGCTGTCCGTCCCCTAGCGGGTCGATAGGGGGACGGACAGCAAAGTGAACAAAAAAAAATAATAAAAAAGTTTATTTAGGTAAAATCTACGACACACATATACATTTACAACACACACATATACATTTGAACCTATTTATATGAGTTCCATTTTTCTCTTTGAGGTTCGAAACCCTAAATAGAGGCAGAAACATCATTCAGGAAAACACATTAAAGATTAGGATGCGTTAGTAACCAAAATACGTTATCGGGAATCTCTTCTGGGGTAAGCAAAAAGGCGATTCCAAGAAAAGGTTCTTTCCAAATAATGTGGACAAGGGAATGTAAATGAGAGACAGTACAAGGGATAGGAGGTCCCACCAGTTCTGAACCGTATTTCGGGTGGTAACAGGTGGGGATGGGAACCTAGTAGCGACACTGTGTTTTTTCTTAAATACTTTATGGACTAAAACACATAATAACGGGTTCTTACCGCGTTTAAATGGGGATATGAGACTCCCGAAATTTAAACGCGGTAAGAACCCGTTATTATGTGTTTTAATTATGATAATAACCGCGTAAACTTAAAACAATGTACTTTATGGACTGCTTAAATACTTTATGAGCCTCATCTCCTCCTAGCATTATCCCATTTTTACAGGGTCCGCTTTCCTAACTTGAAGATTTGAAAGGTCCGGTTTTTTACAGAAGCGACTGCCCGTCTGACCTTCCAACCCGCGAAGGGAAAACCAGCCCAATACAGGTTAGGTCCCATATCCCGAAAATGCATTTCTCGGGAATGTGGGTTTCCTCACGATGTTTTCCTTCACCGCTGAGCACGTGATATTCATTTCGACATTCACTCAATTTATTGCATTCCATGTAGTACAATGCATTGGGGTGTTATATAGGCATAGGAACTAAAACATGGACCCTGGTGGACACAGCAATGTTGAAGGGAAGAGAGGAAATGTGCATTAAAATTTAAACTTATTATTTAAAAATTCGTCTAAAATGTAATAGCTCTTTCAGAGAAAGAAGAAAATAAGAGAAGAGAAAGAAGAGACAGAGAGAGAGAGAGAGAGAGAGAGAGGAGAGAGAGAAGATTATTGCCCGCAAAAGCCCCTGACATGTAACGATTACGTACTTACATCAGTAAGTAGGTGCGTTAAGCAAGTAAGTACATGCCTTCCATTTTACTTTTCGACAATGAGGTGATCCGATTACCTAACTAACAGTTTGACAGGTCCGGTTTTTACAGAAGCGACTGCTAGTTAGACCTTCCAACTTGCAAAGGGAGACCCAGCTCTATTACAGGTTAGGTCACATATCTTTGAAGCGCATTTCTTGGGGATGGTGTATGGTCACGATGTTTTTTCGTTGTTGACTCTCTCATCTTCGTCGTTCCCTCACTGCTGAGGATCGCGACCACAGGTTATGGTTTTCCACTCGGTACGGCTAATGCTGCGTGGACCGCCCTCTGTACGGGATGTTCAGGATGTCAGACCACCTCGTAGGTGCCATTCCTCGCGCACGTTGCACGTTGTTGTCTAAGTAACGTCATCTGTAACTCTAAAATCCTATTTTTCTGAAGCTGTTACCTACTGTTACGTATATCTGGTACATCACTAGTGATTGCCTACTCAGCGATACGATTCAGAAACACAAGAACTGCAGGGCTTTATTATTATAGAACACAAAATATGTTTCGGTGATAGCTCAGTTCGGGGAACGCGTGACTTTCATCGTAGTATTACGGGTTTGAATCCCATATACTTACTTACTATACATCTCTGCCTACCCTTTCCGAGACACACTTCCATAGAGGCAGCCAATCAACTCGCGACACCAAACACTTCAGGGCCTCGATACCGACCCCGCCGGCGTGGTCGACGATTTCCCTCATTCAGCGCTTATCGCTATCGACCCACTAGGGTCGATTAATTCTTTCAAATAATTTTGCTCTCAGACGACGCCCTGAGCCGAGGTTCGCGCCCAACTGGGCACCCTCAGGCCTGTTGTCTTAAACGTTGTACCGGGTGAGAGCTTTCAGTGCTCCCCATTTGTCCGGCCAAGTAGTTAATGCCATCTGCGGCAAATCTACAATAAGTCACGTAAAAAAAAAATCCGAGACACACGTGTGATGCTATGTTATGATTATGTATTGAAAATACTTCTGAATAAAAATAATAAATAAATTGACATAAATATAAATAGTAATAAATTAAATTATGAATGACTTTTTAGTTATTTGAAGAACGGGAATTCTGCAAATCAATCTATCTAGTTATTTTTACTGTAAAAACCAAATTATGACTGTAAACATGTTATTTTTATTTTAAAGCATGTCCGAGTCATTTCACTTTTATTACATACTGCAATGCCCTAGTAACAGGGTTCATGTACTATTCCACCTATGTAAAACATAGTATTATTATAAGATCGGCAATAAATAAATAAATGAATGAATGAACGAACGAACGAACGAACGATGTTATTCCCTTCCAGCCGGGTAAATCCAATTCAAATTTCTACCCGACTGTGGCAAATCAAAAAGGAGGATTATAGGTAACGTTTGCCCGCTATGTATACATGTTTCCTTCTATACTTCTTATCTTCTTTTATCGTCTGGATTGTGAGGTGAATTACCAACCTCATCAACCCTGGTGTCAGAGTTATTATTAAGCCGCTAAAGGCCTCTTATCAGACTTTACCACACGAACTAGCAAGGTCCAAAAACTAAACTTTGTTTAGAAAGTCCTCATAATATATGTGCATAAAAGTATACAATAAGATACCTGATAAATTTAAAAACGGACCCACTAAAGTTATGACTTTTAAATTACGCGAATGGCTAATTACTAATAGTTTTTATAGTTATAGAGAATTTTTGAATTTTCGACATTTGCATGCTAATAATAATTAGCAGGATAGAGATGTTGTAACACTGCTTTATACCATATTGTGACTCTTTACCTACCTATCCTAAGCGAATAATGATTTCTGATTCTGATTAACAAATGTGGTGTCACTAGAAGTGTCTTGATTGTTAGGTATTCAAAGGCTATGTGAAGTCACAATAAATTCAATGAGGCGCCAAAAGAGGACATAAACTGATAAAGATAAAAGAATAATAAATGAAAGGACTTAATTTGCCATACTTTCAACATGTATAAAGTTATTACTGGCTTTTACCTGCGAGTTTGCTTGTATTTACTCGATAATTACTTACGTTCAATAACGGCTCAGACATGTTCCGAAAGGGTTTTATCTCCCAATATTGCATAAAACACATAATGGAAGCACGTTATTTTGATAAACAAGACTCCAAAATGAATATTTTGGGTTTCATATTTTTAAGAGCTCGAATTTTCTGATCAAGTTTCAGTTTTTACACTTTTATTTTTATTATCTACTCTCTAGCTGTAGGTCTTTCGTGTCAAAGACTGCAAAATCACTTTTCAATCGCAGACCAAATATGACTGTCGGCGGTTCGGACCAGATGGGTAATATCCTGTCGACTGCAATCTCATGGTTGGGTGTTAATTGCTTTCAGACGGATATTGTTGATGCTGGTAGAGATATTGAGAGTTTTATAACTCTGGTCCTGGTCGGACCAGCTTAAATAACTAAAGCGTGCTTTTCTGTGTTCTGCAATACTCTATGGGCTCTATCTCGCAACCACTTATAAGTATATAAGTATAACTATGCAGATGTTAGTGACATCGTAACGAAAACTTTGACGGATATTTCAGACCATGATTCTGTGTTAATATCAAGTGGAATTTTCCGTCGCATTATTTTCTTGTTTCATATTTTTAAGAGCGCGAATTTTAAGAATAAGAATAAGAATAAAATAAATTTATTGCCAGTAACAATTACATATTACAATTACATATAACAATTATATAATATATATATTCTATTATTATTATTACGTATTATTATTTTCTAAACGTGTTTCAGTTTTTAAACTTTTTTATTATCTTCTTTCTAGCTGTAGGTCTTTCGTGTCAAAGACTGCAAAGTCACTTTTCAATCGCAGACCGTAGTGTTGTTATAACGGAATATTTAATAATTTGTGTACCTATCTATTTTCGCTTCGTGCCAACAAGCCGCTTTATAAATCGAAAGTTTATGTGGACTCACAACCCAAACGATACAATAAGAAGATCGAGTCTAGTTAGTTCCTAAATAAAGGGCTAGTTCGTAAACGTTACGTAATTACTATGGAATTACGAAAAAGCGAACTGTGACGTCATAGAAAAACGTGACAAAGTCGGACTTATTATAAATATTACATTGTCTTGGTTAAAATTAATTTAAAATAAGTTAAATAAAAAAAGAAAAACAGTTTCGTTACTTTTAGATCTGTCTTTATTTGGTAATTTTATAATTTATCTTGAACCTAGGTACTTGTCCTACATCTTATTCGACATAATGAACAAAATTTCAAATGAACACACCACGTTCTGGGACCACACAATAGGGTTCGTTGCGGTCATTTCTGTCCACAAATACTTACATGTCATGCCGACGCGGGTTGATTTTGACCGATAACATAATTTTATCGATGCGCACAAATCGAATAAATATTACTATTAACCCGACTGCAGCGACCGATAATAGATTGAATTTCCCTATGCAGTAGTAAGCAAACTATTAGGACAAATAGGCATATGACCACGGCTATCTTCTAAACATAACTATTCGGAAGAAGTTCAGAGTAATATACCTGGTTATAATCACTGACATTCAATAAACAAATCTCCTTATCTCGTATTATAAAAGCTTTATAATATAAATAAAGTCCTCCTTGTATCCGACAATGGCGACCTCAGTCTCTTCTCTCGTGCGCTTGAATGTGACTGGCAAAGCCATACTTCGATTTGAACACCCGGTCACATATGCACAGACACACACACAAAAAGAAGCAGCAAGGACCCTGACTGAATACCTGGCCATTTGTAATTAAAGCATTAATAGAACAATGATTTAAATAATTAAAACAAAACAGAGTATAAGAAAAGTACCAACCTCTTTCACAAAGAAAGTCTTTAAGTCACTCAATTTGTTCCAAATTTAAAAAACGAGCACAGAGTAATGCACAAAACAAATCCTTTCTTTATTGTCGCGGAGGTGGCGGCAATAAAATAAAATTACACCTATTTAGGGCGCCGAGTTTCAGTCGTCGTGGCTGTGTATAAATTTTCACACCGCATTACCGGGAGGTGATAAAAATTCTCCAAGGGGAACCGATAGGTGCCATCTTATTTTTACAGAGTAGCACCTGATATAAGGTAAAAAGAAAAGATTAAAAAAGAATACGACTCGTTTTTGCTGGAGGTGAATGGAAGGACTTTGATCTTAATTATCTTAACTGATTCGGAACATGGAAGAACAAATGAATTTTCAGTTCTAATTACCCTTACCCGTTTTTAGGGAAAGCTCACAAACAAACAGATAATGTTTTTTTATTCCCCATTCAAGTGATTTTTTATTTAGTTAACCTTTATAACAATCTATGAGCAACAATTAAAACAGTATTTTCATTATATTTCCGGGTGAGACCCCTCTTTGCTCCGCATTTGTCTGGCCAAGCGGTTAATTCCATCAGAGACAATTCTACAATAAGTCTCGACAAAAAAGAAAATTTTAATTATGTTAGGTATCTCGATTTATCATTTTGTAAAACCTTTACACTGAAGCTGACTTAATTAAATTCTTTCAATTTGCGCGAGGAAATGTCACCGGTAAAGCTTTCTCTGTTTTCACTCTACGCTGCGAAAATAGTCAATCCAATATAAATATTTACGATCCCAAAACGGTTTTATAGGTGTAATAAAATCACTTGAAACCGCAGTAAATTGGTGGAGAATTACCCTTTTGGTGGGAATTCGGCTAATGGTGGGGGTAGATATCGGAAGCACTTAAAAGAATTTGATTCTGTACTTACAAGGAGCTTTGGTCGTATCTGGTTGTATAAGCTTTTGATAGATAAAAGTGCTGTTGTTTTCTCAGGAAGTTTGTATGGAAATAGTATCCTGTGACGTCATCATATAAATCGATCAAACGTCATTCTCATCATCATCATCATCAGCCGTACGACGCCCACTGCTGGGCATAGGCCTCCCCCAAGGATCTCATTCATTATTACTTAATTCATAAATAAAATTCTAAAATAAGTTGAAAAGTAAAATGAGATTGACTTTAGATCATCTTAGACTGGACTCTATTTCTAGATTAGCATTTTATAATTTATCTTCGACCCAGTCAAATACTCTATTGGTATTGAAATAAGTCACTGTGGTCCTGTAGTAAACCGGCTTGCTTCTCAATCGGGAAGCGCCGGTTCGAAGTATTGCACCAATGAGTTTTTATTTTTCACTAACACAGTTGGCTCGACTGGTAGAGGACGATACGAATTTTTTTTTTTATATTATTTCTTTAGATAAGTATTATATTATTTATTATTCTTTTTTTTTGTTATGTTGGTATCATTATAAATGTTTATTGCACCAGCCCGTGCTCCAATGAATAATCTTCTTTCACCCTAAGGTTGCCTGGCAGAAATTGCTGTTTAGCAATAAGGCCGCCTATTGTGCTTATGTTTTATTCGTATGTTTATGTCCTTTGTATATGTTAAAGCACATAATAACGGGTTCTTACCGCGTTTAAATGGGGATATGAGACTCCAAATATTTCGACACTGTTGCAAGTGCCATGATCACGGGATGACTGATATGTTTTGTATGTCGGAGTTGGTTATGAATTAAGAAGAGAAATGGATCAAATCGGAAAATAAAATGAAGTTACATCACTTCCGTCATGAAGTTGCAACGCTCCGACGAAAGGTGGCGTACGAGCAGAGCGGAGTGAAGTCGGGGGAGTCACTACAGAGTCGTCGTGTCGAGCGGACGTGCACTGCCGTTATAGTCGGGCAGTCTACCGCGAACCTTCGTCGTGAACGGACGTGTCGAATAATTACGATCGGAACGTGGAGTGCTATAGTCGCTCACCTATAACTTGTAGGGACGTCAAGAAAGTGTGATCGGAAAAGAGCACGTGTCCCGATGATTCGGTCCGAATATAGGAACCATGGGTGGTGGAGGGCAAGTAGAGGGCGAGTAGCCCCTTCGCGCTAACGTCCTTATGCGCGCTAGATAACGAGAGACTGTGTAACCGTTACGAATACCGTGACGTTGCCGTGAGTGTGTACCTTATGCTGTGACTTTATTTAATCGTGATACAAAAACTATGTGGAAGTAAATAAAATGATTGTGATACTGATGACGGCCATTATTGTCTTCTAACGCCCACCCTCCATTCTGATGATGATGTTACGACGACACCCCCTCTGATACGACATCAGAAGTGGGATTAGTGGACTAGGATGAAGACAACGTGATGCGACGTTCACAACAAGACAATGCAAGTTTCGATTATCACAATCAGAAGAAGATTATGATGATTATCACATTCGTGTGACCACGTGATGAAGATGTAGTCTACAGCCATGCCTGAAATTGAAAATGGACCTGAATTTGAAGTGACCTGGACCTTGTTAATGATCGGCATCACTACATGCCGTAACAATATTTCCATACTGTGTGCAGTCGTGTTTGGAAATTATGGTACCTCAACTTGGAAACTGTTATTGTTATTACGGTGAGTCGTTTTCATACTGGAACCTTATTGTTTTTTTACTTCATTGCTATGTGAATTTTCGTTTCTAATAATGAGGAAATTGATTTAAAATTAACTTGGAAATTACTATTTCCCTTTGTTTAAAAAGAAAATTGACGAGATATATTGTGTCAATCCGTGTCAATCATACCGCGTTTTCCAATCTGTTTTCATCATTGTCAAATCTTTGTATTTTGGTCTAAAAATATTTCGAATTGGTGTAGACACGCTTAACCTACGTGATTAAAGTGGTATTTTCTCACTCCAAGCAAAAAGAAATTAATCATGACATGATAATTGAGTCTCGTTAAATAACGTGTTTTGTTATCTACCGTCATTCATCAAATGTTTCAATATTCAACATTCTTTAATAATCTTTTTAAACTGATTGAAAGAAAGTCATGTGAATACGATAATACAGTGAATTCTTTTGTTTCATGTCATAACTTGGTTCGGCAATTGGTGGATTGCAAGCGGGGAAGAAAATGGCGCGGGCTGAGCTGTAGCCGTGTAAAGTGACGACATCATGGCAGTGAGTTGTATACCAGCCGGACTTGCTGCGCTGGTGCTGTGAAGACCTAAACCATGTCACAAGACCAGTGGTTGATCTTTTATTGGAAATTCTTATAAGTCCTGGTGAGTCGTATCTGTTTTACCTGATTTGAAATATGGGAAGTTTTAATAGGATACAAACGAATATAGTGCAGAAAGTTCTCTTTTACTTTAGTTAAATTGGAAATCGTAATGAAGTGAAGTAAACATTGCGAAGTAAAATGATTTGGATTATGATTAAATGAAATAGGCTTAGAAAAAGCCCGAAACAGAGTAAATCATTAGTGAGAAAATTGGAGCAAAACATTCTAAATGATGATCATACCGAATTGGTAATTGTGTAAATGCGGTAATATTTCTTCGAGGTGTTGGTCGCTACATCGTGACTTTATGACTTGTGTGTGTGTGAGAGAGCCAGGGTGCTCTGTCGTTTTGTGGTCGTGGACCATGGTGGCCATCCCGGGAGGGGATGTTGTGACTCATGACTGTTTTGTAGCGTAACCGCAGTTTGGGGAGGAATATTACAGCCTGTTGTGCTTTGCAGTAGATGTGTAATGTTGGTTGATTTAATTGAGCAATGAAAGCTATGATTGCCCTGTTTCGGAGCAACTCTGATAGGAAGCTGCGCACTTGTAGTGTTCGGGGCTGCAGCCACTTTTGTGCTGCTCGTCTTAGAAACTACAGGTATGCGGTCGAAGGCCGGATTTTATGTTGACTTTGTATTTGGTCATGACATTGTACCTGAATCTAAGTCATGTTGAACTCCGGTAGAATTAGTCACACGAATTAGAAATTAGTGATATAGAAGAAATTGTGTAACCCATTGACCTGTTTCGGAGCAACTCTGATAGGGAGCTGCGCACTTGTAGTGTTCGGGGCTGCAGCCACTTTTGTGCTGCTCGTCTTAGAAACTACAGGTATGCGGTCGAAGCCTGGATGTCATGTTGACTTTGTATTTGGTCATGACATTGTACCTGAATCTAAGTCAAGTTGACCTCCGGTAGAATTAGTCGAACTGCACAAATTAGAAATTAGTGATATAAAAGAAATTGTGTAACACATTGACCACTATTCTACCAACTAAAATGTACGTAAAGTTTGTGTGCTAGCTGTGTTGAGATATCGTCACTTGGTGTAAGTGGCATGAGTTGCTGTCGCTCGATTTAGGTGGCAGTAACGACTGTGTTGGGATATCGTCACTTGGTGTAAGTGGCATGAGTTGCTGTCGCTCGATTTAGGTGGCAGCAACGACTGTGTTGAGATATCGTCACTTGGTGTAAGTGGCATGAGTTGCTACCGCTCGATTTAGGTGGTAGTGACGCCTGGTTGTGAGATATCGTCACTTGGTGTAAGTGGCATGAGTTGCTACCGCTCGATTTAGGTGGTAGTGACGCCTGGTTGTGAGATATCGTCACTCAGTAGAGTGGCATGAGTTGCTACCGCTCGATTTAGGTGGTAGTGACGCCTGGTTTTGAGATATCGTCGCTCAGTAGAGTGGCATGAGTTACTATCGCTCGTTTAGGTGATAGTAACGACCGATGTGTAAAGAGTAATTGGATTTTCAAGTTTGGTTGTTTATAGTGTGTGAATACTGGTCAATGGTCCGTGTATTGTTAGTTGATGATTTATCATGATGTAATGTGAGCTCATGTAGAGTCACAAGTAGAGCTCGTGTAGAGTCACAAGTAGAGCTCGTGTAGAGTCACAAGTAGAGCTCGTGTAGAGTCACAAGTAGAGCTCGTGTAGAGTCACAAGTAGAGCTCGTGTAGAGTCACAAGTAGAGCTCGTGTAGAGTCACAAGTAGAGCTCGTGTAGAGTCACAAGTAGAGCTCGTGTAGAGTCACAAGTAGAGCTCATGTAGAGTCCTTTATAGAGTCTCATGTTAGGTCAGGAATGACCGAGCGAACTTGGATACTGTGCTGTGGTATATTGTTTCAGATTAACACACGAGGACGTGTGTCACGCAGGATGGCCGTGTCGGAGTTGGTTATGAATTAAGAAGAGAAATGGATCAAATCGGAAAATAAAATGAAGTTACATCACTTCCGTCATGAAGTTGCAACGCTCCGACGAAAGGTGGCGTACGAGCAGAGCGGAGTGAAGTCGGGGGAGTCACTACAGAGTCGTCGTGTCGAGCGGACGTGCACTGCCGTTATAGTCGGGCAGTCTACCGCGAACCTTCGTCGTGAACGGACGTGTCGAATAATTACGATCGGAACGTGGAGTGCTATAGTCGCTCACCTATAACTTGTAGGGACGTCAAGAAAGTGTGATCGGAAAAGAGCACGTGTCCCGATGATTCGGTCCGAATATAGGAACCATGGGTGGTGGAGGGCAAGTAGAGGGCGAGTAGCCCCTTCGCGCTAACGTCCTTATGCGCGCTAGATAACGAGAGACTGTGTAACCGTTACGAATACCGTGACGTTGCCGTGAGTGTGTACCTTATGCTGTGACTTTATTTAATCGTGATACAAAAACTATGTGGAAGTAAATAAAATGATTGTGATACTGATGACGGCCATTATTGTCTTCTAACGCCCACCCTCCATTCTGATGATGATGTTACGACGACACCCCCTCTGATACGACATGTATATGTAGTTGTGCAATAAAGTATTATTGGTTGATTGATTGATACGGCTATATCTCAATTGGGGTAGGCAGAGGAACATCAAGATGACCCAAGTACCCACGCCTCACCGAGCTTTCTGTTAGATCAACGTGGTAGGTGGTGAGCCGTATCACCGTCTATAATGGACGAGATAAGTGTGTTAGTGAAAACTGCACATAGCACTGCGGCGCGCTGGGTGGTGAGGATATGGTATCCCGACGTGCCGGCAGAGTAGGGGATAATGGTGATGACGGTGATAAATTAGAAGGAAGCAGCAAGCAGGAATATACAGGGTGTTAGTGACACCGTAACGAAAACTTTGAGGGATGATTCAGGCCATGATTCTGAGTTGATATCAAGTGGAATTTTCCGTCGCAAAAGTATGGAACGGAAAATAATTTAAATAAGCTCTAAAATTTTCATGACTTCTCCGACAGGAAATTCCACTTGATATTGAACTCAGAATCATGGTCTGAATCATCCCCTTCAGTATTCGTTACAGTGTCACTAACACCCATACCTACTTGTATGGCTACTGTATGTACTTGTATGGGGTGTAAGTGACATCGTAACGAATACTGAGAGGGATGATTCGGCTGATTATTCTGAGTTAATATCAAGTGGAATTTTCCATCGCAAAAGTATAGAATTGAAAATAATTTAAAAATACTAAAAGAAAATCATTAATTTTGCGACGAAAAATTCCACTTGATATTAACGCAAAATCATGGTCTGAATCATCCCCCTGAGTATTCGTTACGATGTCACTAACACCCTGTATACAGTTTATTAAAATCACTTCACAAACAGGATAGAATATACATAGTTCACAATATACACACTTCACAAAAGAATCAAGACTTAGGAATTAGAGGCCACGGCCCTAAGTATAATAGGTACACTTGTTGTTCTTATGAAGGTCGGGGATGCAGTGAGTCAAAAGAGAGTTAAAATGAAAGGAAATGCGAATGGAATGGAATGAGAATTTCGTAATTTACAATGATGATGGTCAAAACAAAAGGCCATTATGTGCAGAGTTTGTACTCTGCTACAGCACTGCTGTATAGAAATGAAGTTCTTTTTTAAACTTCTTGCTTACTTAAGTAAGCTACGAGTGTTGTTACTCAGTATGCCCTTATCTTTAGGTACTTACTTAAGTAGTCATACATATAAATTGAGGAGCTCGGTGGCGCAGCGGTAAACGCGCTCGGTCTGCGATTGTTGAAGTTAAGCAACTTTCGCAAAGGCCGGTCAAAGGATGGGTGACCACAAAACAAAATCATCTCGAGCTCCTCCGTGCTTCGGCACGTTAAGCCGTTGGTCCCGGCTGCATTATCAGTCATTAATAACCATCAATCCGCACTGGGCCCGCGTGATGGTGTAAGGCCCGATCTCCCTATCCATCCATAGGGAAGGCCCGTGCCCCACCAGTGGGGACGATAATGGGCTGATGATGATGATGATGACATATAATCCCTAACTTTGTTATTTTTAACTTTAGAATCATAAACAGTTGAACGCTACTTGATTTTCTTCACTTCCATTGCAAAACATGGATTGAAGCTGTAGCTAGTAACAGATCGATATAAATTAAAAACCCTAGCAAAAAAGGTTGCAAACCCCGCAGACAGTTGTTATCCACCGCCATGGCACCACTACAATGGTTTTCCGTTTAGTCGTTCGTTTTTCGAATTCGGAATTTCGTAATTTGATTGCACTGTGTAATCGGTCCTGTTTCGCTGCAAGCTATGTGGAATCTCATTAACGACGACGAACCGAGCAAATACTTTTTTAATCGTCTCCTCTAGATTGGTGGCTGTTGTTCCAGAGAGCCTCGTGTGAGGTAAAATAGTTTTATTGAGGTATTTTTGAGGAGTTGATTTTTCCTCTGATTCTTCGATAAATTACTTAGTGGAATGGAACATTGACTTTCTATCCATTTGACATACATACATACATAAACTCACGCCCGTAATCCGATCGGCCAAGTAGTTAAAGTTATCTCAGGCAAACCCACATTGCCTACATAACCACGTCAAAAAAAAAAATAAAAAAAATAAAGAAACAAAATACATATCCCAGCACTTGAATAGTTTCCTAGGTCAAAGATACATTATGAAATTCTGATTACTAAATAAAGACAGATCTAAAGGTGACAATAACGGTTTTTTTTCTATTTAAGTTATTTAACTATTAAACTCTTTTTTGTACACATTAATTAAATTAACGACAAAAAAACAAAATAGGTACGAAAGGTGGACTTATCTCTAAAAGAGATCTCAAACACACACACATACACACACACACACACACACACACACACACACACACACACACACACACACACAAACACATACATTACCATATATATTTTTTATAACTAGTGCGACATTTTGTCACGTTTTTCTATGACGTCACAGGTTGCTTTTTCATACAAATTCCATAGTTTAGTAAAATGTAACTGATTTGACTAGTTGGTAACTAGCCTGCCTTTTTTGGTGCTTGGACGGTGGAGACTTTAAGTCCCATCCCACTCCACATTGGAAACACAAACAACGTAATTTAGAAAAGTTTAGAAGAACGTGCCAGCACCACGCACATCCTTTGACCAGGAACTTTTCATTTCGCCGTTTGCAGACTGGCGGCGGCTTCCATCAGGTCAAAGATAAAATTTGCACCTTAATAAATGCAGGAGCGAAATAAAGAAACCTCTGGTGTTAGACCTCTTTCAATGACGTTTAATTAAACTCCGTAAAATATAACATGGAACGTTTCAGGTGGTTCTCAGTAATAAACGTTGAATACGAATTCGTTAGCCTTTTTAATTTGGCTTCGTTTTATTTTTAAGCATAGAGGAGTAAAGAGCTGTTTGAAATGTAAATGGAAAAATAAGATTGGTCTATTCAGAAACGTATGATTGGGGACTAAGTAACAATATTAAGTGATAGCTGTTTTTAATGTTGTGTTTATACAGGGTGTTAGTGACATCGTAACGAAAACTTTGAGGGATGATCCAGACTAGGATTCTGAGTTGATATCAATTAGAATTTTCCGCTACTAAAATGTGAAACTGAAAATAATAAAATTAACACTAATATTTTCGTAAATTTTCCGACAGGAAATTCCACTTGATATCAACTCAGAATCATGGTCTGAATCATCCTCCTGAGTATTCGTTACAGTGTCCCTAACACCCATACGTGCTCGTTGGGTTACCTGTACTTGTACGAGGTGTGAGTGACATCGTTACGAAAACTTTGAGGGATGATCCTGAGTTGATATCAAGGAGAATTTTCCGTCAAAAAATTTGAAACTGACAATAATAAAAGAAACACTAACATTTTCGTAAATTTGCTGTTGCCTGCCCCCTCCGGTTGATCGAGGGGAGGCCTATGCCCAGCAGTGGGACGTGTATAGGCTATTTATTTATTTATTTTATTAGGTTTATTTCGTCGCTGATGTCGCGAACTGACGTACCCGCAATTTTCGGCGAAACTGATTTGCACTATGTTTTCCTTCACAGCTGAGCACATGATAATCATTTATGATCCAAACATGAATTCGAAAACAAATTCGACATTCATTGGTTTAGGCCTGTGCTGGATTTGAACCTGCGACTTAAAAGTGAGAGGTAAGCGTGCTACCAACTGGGCTACCACGGCTTTTTTTTTTACAAAATCTAAGCATTTTAATTTAATCGTAAACGGAGCTATAAATAAATTCATCCGAGCTGAACCACGCGACCTAATTGTAAACAATACCGCGCGTCGGGGTTAGTATGCTATAAAACGGATTTGTGACCAGTGATGGGACGTTTTTTTTATTAAAATATTGTGCGTCTGACCACGTTCCAGCGTGGTCTTAAGCCGCGATGTGGTCTAAGGTGGAGCGCGTACACTCAAATAGTGTCTATTCACTCTTGCCTTTACCCCGATACCGACTTCGCCGGCGTGGTCGACGATTTCCCCCATTCAGCGCTTATCGCTATCGACCCACTAGAGTCGATTAATTCTTTCAAATATTTTTCCTCTCACACGACGCCCTGAGCCGAGGTTCGCGCCCAACTGGGCACCCTCAGGCCTGTTGTCTTAAACGTCGTACCGGGTGAGAGCCTTCAGCGCTCCCCATTTGTCCGGCCAAGTAGTTAATGCCATCTGTAGGAAATCTACAATAAGTCACGTCAAAAATAAAAACTCTTTCCTTGAATATCCCCAAATTATAGTATGTAAGGTGACCATAGACGCTTTGTTAACCCCCGATACCGACCCCGCCGGCGTGGTCGACGATTTCTCTCATTCAGCGCTTATCGCTATCGACCCACTAGAGTCGATTAATTCTTTCAAATATTTTTCCTCTCACACGACGCCCTGAGCCGAGGTTCGCGCCCAACTGGGCACCCTCAGGCCTGTTGTCTTAAACGTCGTACCGGGTGAGAGCCTTCAGCGCTCCCCATTTGTCCGGCCAAGTAGTTAATGCCATCTGTAGGAAATCTACAATAAGTCACGTCAAAAATAAAAACTCTTTCCTTGAAAATCCCCAAATTATAGTATGTAAGGTGACCATAGACGCTTTGTTAAATGTTCTGCTTTAAGGACTCCTGTCCTCCGCTTCTGAATAGTACGGATAGTTACTGCAGCCCTCTGTCAGGTTCCAGGTTAAAGTCCCATGACTGAGTTGCCCCTTTCTTCCTGCATTGTCGTACCAATGTCTCCTATAAGTCTCAAATCTCTCTCTCTTTATTTAAGAGCTGCACTCTTGTCGGTGGAGTAATCGCCTCCATTTTCATTACTCCATAGATAGGGCGTGTAGAATGGTGGTTGCCCCAATCGCCTTCCGTTCCGCGGTACACCGACCAATTTCTCAATCGGTGATGTTCTAGCTAGAGCCTTATCAGAATTCATTTCCTCGGCCTCCAACCAGTACTGATACCGCTGCTGCCCGGCATCAGGGGTGCGCTTTTGGAGTTGCGGCGCCTACTCGCTACGTCACAAGATCGTCATAGAACCTAAGTAGCATTTTATAGGTTTTTTAAGTCTCAAATAAGTCACGTAAATAGAAAATATTTTGTAAAGATACTCAGTTGAATACTAGCTTCGAAACGCCATAAGATCGCCTCCCTCGACGGTATTTCCTCAACTTTTTACGTCCCACTTTTTTATCCCCACAGCTTTTATTTTACTGGCGTCTTATTTAAATCCATAATTTAAATGCAGATGAGTTCTCCGATGAAATACCCTGTATTTGGATAATACCCACTAATCGCATTAAGAGGGAAGCTTAGATAAATATAAGAACATGGGTACCTCTGTAACTTCTTAGGGTTTTGGAAAGTTTTATATTTCTTTTTGACTTATTTTAGATTTTAGATTTCAAGAGGTAACGACGCGGCGGACGAGTTAGCTAGAAGGGGATCGTAGGCAACGGCCATCGGTCCGGAGCCGATATTGCCGATCCCATTCGGACAGGTTCGTTCACTGCTACGGACGAACCTGTCCGAATGTGATCGGCAATATCAGCAAACTATGGACCACCGAAAAGGAATGCAGGCAGGCTAAGATGGCACTACCCAACATTGATAGCCGTCTCTCCAAGAGACTTCTGAAATTAAAGAGGTCTCAACTAAGACAGGTAACAGCTGTTATTACCGGTCACGGTGCCTTCAACAAACATCAGGTGAAAAAAATTGTACATTAATATATAAGTAACTTAGGGTCTTCAGCGGGGCGCGAACGTTTCATTACAATAGGCTACTTGACAATCTAGTCAAATGAGATACTTTTTACGAAACGTCAAAACGAAAGTTTTCTTTGGTATTTGTACGGAAATATGGTCCTGTGACGTTATCAATAAAAGCGGCCAATCGTACTCATTGTTACTTAATAATTCATAAATAAAATTCGAAAATAATTCGAAAAGTAGAATGAGATATTAGACTGGCTTCTATTTCTAGATTAGCATTTTATAATTTATCTTTGACCTAGTCAAATACCTTATTAAATTGACAGCACTAGTCATATGGGTTGCATAACAGTGAGATGGCTATTTAAATCGTTCGGGTTATTCATTCACGGTGTGTGTATGTGGAAATACAATCCTGTGACGTCATCAATGAAAGCGGTCAAACGTCGTGCTCATTGTTACATCATTCAAAATGAGATTGATTTTTCATTTCTAGATTAGTATTTTGTAATTTATCATATATTTATTTATTTATAAGAAAGGTACACCAACAGCTTATAAAATAAAACATTAAATAAAATAACTTTACATAATTCCTCTAGTTATTAATAACTTGTAATGTATACCCTCATTGGTTTTTAAAAGATGTGTTGCTGTTGCAGTCTCTTGTCATTTCTTCTCCTCAGCCATAACACCTTGCGAAATGACGTAAATTCAAAAATGTTACATTGACCTTCAACAAGTTTATCCATGATAATTACGTTGAATAAATGATTCTGATTCTAACATTTTACAATACAATAAGGTGTCTCATGTTGGCAATTTCAAAAAAGGAACATCACGTCACTTTTTAAGAGAAAAACGTTTTGGCGGGTGTTCCGTCTGGGAAGAAATAAACAAGTGAAGACGATTATTGTCGAGAGAAGCGAAAACTGAAAGACTAGTTGCTGTATGCTTTTGTATAATATTTCTTATTATAATTTGACAGCCTCCGTGGTCTAGTGGTTTAGAGCGTTAGGCTACGTTCAGATGACAAGCGCTCAACGCGCGATCAACGCGCGTAAAATTTTTGTATAGTGTTTACATGACACGCGCTTGTCAGGCGTCGAACGCGCGTTGCCGCGACCGTCATGGTATTCAGTACAGTTCTTACATTTGTTGAAGATGGACGTTGAAACAGTTTTAACAGTGATTCTATACCGACGGCTGAAACGACGCGACAGAAGACGCAGATATTGGGTCCACCCAATTTCACATAATAATTTCTTCTTTTCTGCATTGTCATCTCCTTCACAAAATATGATGACGAGTTCTTCCCAAGCCTGTCTCTTAAGGTTCCTTTTTGAATAATCGCTTTTTGTCATGTCCCAAATCGCAGGACGTTTCTCTATTTCATCTATAAATAATTCCGTATTAAAAACTTCGGTTTCCATTTCGGACGATTTTTGGACGGACTGATACTGAAGAACCCTAAAATACGTCTATCCGCGTCGAAAGCGCGCGCTCAAGTGAACGGAAATATAGAAAACCAATGATCTCAAGGCGCGCGTTGATGCGCGTTGACAACAGTCGAGCGCTAGCGCAGCGTTCAACGCGCGCTGTATTAAAACGCGCGTTAGCATGTGTACAGCCTGAATAAAATGTATGTAGTTGTAAACGCGCGTTATCAAAACGCGCGTTGAGCGCTTGTCATCTGAACGTAGCCTTAGGCTCACGATCTGGAGGACCGGGTTCGATTCCCGATGGGGACATTGTCGAAATCACTTTGTGAGACTGTCCTTTGTTTGGTAAGGACTTTTCAGGCTTGAATCACCTGATTGTCCGAAAAAGTAAGATGATTCCGTGCTTCGGAGGGCACGTTAAGCCGTTGGTCCCGGCTATTAGCCGTAAAAACACCTCCACCAACCCGCATTGGAGCAGCGTGGTGGAGTATGCTCCATACCCCCTCCGGTTGATTGAGGGGAGGCCTGTGCCCAGCAGTGGGACGTAAATAGGCTGTTTATGTATGTATGTAATAATATTTGGTTTCCGTAATAAGAGTGATATTTGTGGTCCTTAACATTTACTGATTAAAACTGGGTATGTTACCAATATTTACGTTTTATTGTAGAGTTTGCTAACACTCATAAACCCATCGACAGGGTTTGTTAGTGAAATACTTATAAGTAGGTACATATTTATTATAACAGGGTGTAAATACAGAGTCCTTAATGAAGCCAGAATACAGAGCCTTCATTATCGCAAATTATCTCTGTTACCTCGCGAACGATCACAGCAACCACCCTCATTTTGTAATGATTTCCATAATTTGGTTATGCAAGGTGTTTTAAAGGTACTTTTTTATATTTTTACAAAAAACGAATTCGAATAAGTACTTTATTTTTGTTTTAATGACGACTTATTTATGAATAAAAAAAAAATATGTACTTAACTATGACGTCACAGGTTGTTATTTCATTGAAATTCCAAAGTGATTTCGTGTTTTGACGTTTAGTAGTGTGTTAGTGAAAATATACGTAAGATAAATTATGGAATGTTATGTTTTTTTTTAACATGCCTTAACGCTTAACAATATAGCATATCAAAGAATCACGCCTGTATCCCCGTAGGGCTAGGCAGAGTACTTATTTCATGAAATGGTCGAACACATCATGAATTGATCAATTCTAAGATCTGGCCACGACATATACACCCTCTCCTTGCCAAACCGCTTGGGTACATGATTTAGCAGCATGTTGCCACATATAGGTATGGTTTATAAAGGGGTTTCGTAAATACAGTTAATTAAAACCCGAAGTTCGTGCTAATTAACAGAGGCTGCGGTTAATTACTGCTCATTAAAAATTACTTTAATTTGCACTGTATTCTATGGTAATTTGTGAATTAGGTAGTAGTGTGTCCGCCATTTTATATTTCTGGGTCTAAAATTGAAACATTGGCCCGATTCCTCCAGATACCTGATAACTTTAAGTTACACCTGTCTTTCTTATCCGCCGAAAAGGAAAGGGACGGATGATTGATGACTTATTGTGGATTTGCCGCAGATGGCATTAACTTCTTGGCCGGACAAAGGTTTATTACCCAAGCCGGGATTCGAACCCGTGAGACTACGATGTAAGTCACGCTTTCTTCGAACAGAGCTATCACAGATTCTATTCTTGTTTAATATTATTAAGAGCCTGTCCAGATGAGGCGTTTTACGCGCATTGTCATACCACAGAGTACTTGACATCGTAAGGATACAGACGCCCATCTCCAAGCATGTAGGAATCTATAAAGCAATCAAAGGACAATGACCGTAATTGTATGAGACCCGTCCCTCCCTTCAAACAGATACTTTACATAAATGTAAGTAGTCATTAGAGTCTATAAAAAGACTACCAATTAGTTTTATCTTCAAAATCCATGGGGTTAAAAATAGCAACTCTAATCTGTTGGTTGAAAACTTGAAACAATGATATATACCAGGAGGTACCCAAAATCACATTTAAATACCCGAATTCCGGCTACACCGATTTTCGAGAAAGTCGCCATATAAGAAAAATATCGACTTGCTAAGACGCTTCGAATGAGATATGTCTGGAATCTGTTGGTGGAGGGGGACGTTTTGAGTCATAGGTCTTACTCTGTGGTATGAAAACGCGACTAAATCGCGCCTTCTAAACAAGGTCTAAGTATATTACGCAGTTTCTAGTTCCTACACCTTCCGGTGCTCACCACAAACATACGAGTCGAGTTTATGTATATAAATGTCACCCCTTGGTGAATTCACTGAGGAGACGTCTCGGTCAGAATTTAATTAGGCGGCCCATATGGCCATAAAGGAACATTCTCGCAGTCTGTAACTACATATAATCACATTTGTGTCCCTTGTCCCGGTTTCAAGATATACAGACGATGGAAATGTCTCGTTTGTCGCCTTTACGAGTGTGGGGAAGCTTTATGTGGGTGGAAACAGGAAAATTATATTTAGTGTGTGGACTGTCGTTGTTTTTAGAAGCCGTGGTAACTCAATTGGATAAACTCTTGACTCTCACTGTGATGTTTCTGGTTCGAATTCTAAGCCTTCTTCTTCTTCTTATCGTGTGGGTGAGAATACCAACCTCATCAACCCTGGTGTCAGGGTTATTTTTGAGCCGCCAAAGGCCCCTGACATACTTACATCAGTAAGTAGTAACCGGGACCAACGGCTTAACGTGCCTTCCGAAGCACGGATCATCTTACTTTCGGACAATCAGGTGATCAGCCTGTAATGTCCTAACCAAATTAGGGATCACAAAGTGTTTTTTGTGATTTGTCCCTACCGGGATTCGAACCCGGGACCTCCGGATCGTGAGCCCAATGCTCAACCACTGGACCACGGAGGCCGTTGAATTCTAAACCAATGGTCTCGGTCTTACTTTCGTCATAGAATATGGAATAATACTACGTATAAAACGGCAACTCTCCTCTTCCCATCAGCGGCCGAGCTAGGTTTACCCCATTCCCCTCGGTCTTACTTTAGTCTTCAATCGTATGGCACACGCAGACACGGTTGCGCGTGTACGATAACGTCAATGTGTAGTGTCTGTGTAAAACGAGGTGTTTTGTATGAAGTGTGCGCGTATGCCTAAAGTGATCCGTTCAATTCAACTTTTTTTTTGACGTGACTTATTGTAGATTTGCCGCAGATGGCATTAACTACTTGGCCGGACAAAATACAATTCAACCTAATCTGTTTACAAAATAGTGTTGCCCGATAATCGACTGCATATCGATCAATAATCGATTATTTTCTAAGTCCCCAAATAATCTAAATATCGATATACCTGTCGATTATATCTAACAATTATTATAATCTATTATAAACGAAGAATTTCGATAGTATCGATACTAGCGATAGACATAATGGATGTTAAGATTATTAAGGGGTTTTGGCGGGAAGAAGAGAGGAATGGCGGTTACTCCACCGACAAGAGCGCAGCTCTTAAATAGAGAGAGAGAATCGATTAACCGATTATGGCAACACTATTACAAAAGGTGTCGCTCTTCCATTCACTCTCCCTCTCTCTACATCCGAGATTTTTTCGGCCATTCGATACCCTATTCAGTTTAACAGATCGCGAGCCCATAAATATCGGCGTGGACACAACCAATTTTATCTGAGACGGTCACCCACTTGTCTTGCGAATGGTTGTCCTGAAATACTGCCGAGCTGGCTTTGACCAAGAGTTATGTGGTTATATTAAGACTTTGTGGTTATATTAATTCGTCTTCTGCGGGGCAACATGCGCAACGCAACGCATGACTTATTTGGATTCACGTATTAGCACAAATGTAATGTAACCTAACCTAACCTAACCTAACCAAACTATGTGATGTGTCCCTACCGATTCAAACCCGGAGCCTCCGGATCGTGAGACCTACGCTCCACTTGACCATAGAGGCCGTTGCCTTTCGTTATTTTCCATTATAAATGAATACAAAGTTATAGAATTTCATGTGTGAAAATATGATTGGCCACCTCATACGCCACGATTCGTTTATAAAGAATATCGTAGAAGGAAAAATTGAAGGAAAGAGAAGAACAAATAAAAGAGAAGGTGCAGTTTGTGTCGTATCAGGAGGTAAAGGATTTGGCGGGAAGAAGAGAGGAATGGCGATTACTCCACCGACAAGAGCGCAGCTCTTCAACAAAGAGAGAGATGATAACCATACTTCAAACGGTTAAAAACCCTGCCTATACGCTCCAGCTGCTTGTGAACCTTTGCATTAAAAACAGGTACCAACCTCGCGTAAGTGGGAACAAAAAAAATGTTGTTCTTATTTAGCATTTTTAATGGCGGCAATGATGGCGTCAGTCAGTGTTCTGTGCTTCAGTCATCAGCAATTTTTTAGAGAAATTCCTAAGTAATCATTAATATTTTTGACTTTTTGCATAAAGTAAGAATACAAAATCGTTTCATGCGGAAAGCCACGGGAGCTCCGTGGTTCCTTCGCAATGAAAATCTGCACATTGACCTAGGTCTGCCAACCATTGCCCAATGGCTCAAATTAGCTTCCAAACGTTTTTTCGATTCTGCTCCGCACCACCCAAATCCCCTGGTAGTTGCGGCTTCCGAGTACATTGCGCTTAGGGACGGTTCTGAAAAGTATCGGCGTCCGAAGGACGTAATATACGATCCCGACGACCCGATCACTCTAGCCATAGAGGCAGCCAATCAGCTCGCGACACCTAACACTTTAGGTCCCCGATACCGACCCCGCCGGCGTGGTCGACGATTTCCCTCATTCAGCGCTTATCGCTATCGACCCACTAGGGTCGATTAATTCTTTCAAATATTTTTCCTCTCAGACGACGCCCTGAGCCGAGGTTCGCGCCCAACTGGGCACCCTCAGGCCTGTTGTCTTAAACGTTGTACCGGGTGAGAGCCTTCAGCGCTCCCCATTTGTCCGGCCAAGTAGTTAATGCCATCTGCGGCAAATCTACAATAAGTCACGTCAAAAAAAAAAGCATAAAATAAGGAATAATACTTACTACGTATAGAACGGCAACTCTCCGCTCCCCACTAGCGCCTGAGCAAGGTTTACCTCACCCCACCTCGAACATAGTTTAGTCTTGAATCGTATGGTGTCAGACGTCACACACACAGCTGCGCGTGTTGATAATGTCAATGTGTAGTGTCTGTGTAAAACGAGGTTGTTTGTATGAAGTGTCCGGTGTGTTTTTGGTATTGCTTGGTGTGCTAAATGAAGTTCCAAAACCAAGTACCTATGGAGGTTCCATCTCTTAAAACGTAGTGATTTATTTATATTCTCTTTGACTGGTACTAGAATTACGACTGAATAGAACTCTCAGTTTAAAACGAATTTTAAACTTAGAATACAATGCTGAAATGAACTCCACTAAAGCGGAGTTAATTTCAAAAAGAATTCAGGAGCTTAAAGTTTAGCCAATAGCTAGTTTATGAAGTTGCTTTGAAAACAGCAAGCGAGTAGTATTAAAGTGCAGTAGGGCTGCGCTGTGTTCCACTTCCGAGGGTTGCGGCAACCAAGTTTGACCGTACACTGTTTATGAAACGCCTTAAGCCTGGTTGCACAGTACAAATATAAATAAGAAACAAATAAACATAAGTAAGTATACAAGAAAGATTACATTACAAGTTATCAAACGTTTGTATTTGAATTTTATTCATATGGGAAATATAGTAATAATGACATGTGTTTATTTTTCTGAAAAGCCTTAAACATACATACATACATAAACACACGTCTTTTCCCACCGGGGTAAGCAGAGACTATAAAATTCCATTTGCAAAAAAAAAAGCCAAAAGCGTAATTAAGACGTTATATTATAACAGGTAAGTACTTATATAAATACTTTACTTTACTTTATATACATTTACAAACTGTGACATGCTTAATGAGTCAGCTGGTATCCTTAAATATTTATAACTAAAGATACCAGCTACCATCCACAAGATACAAAATGCCAAAAAAGTATGGGTACTGTCAATATTGTTGGTGTCCAAATGGGTCCAACGGTTAAGCATTAGGCTCATGATTCGGAGGTCCTGGGTTCGAATCCGTGTAGACATATCACAAAAAACACTTTGTGATCCCTAATTTAAAAGAAAGATTAGCCGCGCGGAAAGCACATTCAGCCGTCGGCTCCGGTAATTAAGTGTTTAATACTTTAAGCCAAGTAAAAAAGCTCAAAAGTAACTCCAGGGTTACCGGTTAGTAACACCAGGATTGATGAGATCGGTCATCTCACAACCTATACGAGAAACAAACTATGGCTCACCTTTTGTGCTGCCATAAGTGCCCTAACACCTGCATTATTAAAGACCTTTACGAAGCCACTGACTATGCCGTAAGCGTGGCTAATTATTGTTCAGCAAAAAAGTATCGATCGCCATCGACTCGTAAAGAAGAAGACCTATACGAGAGAAGATAGATTTTAAACGTATTTTTTGAATGTTCAGTGAAGATAAGCATCTGAATGCAGGCTTTGTTTTGTTCTTACTTCCCAGTCCAGCAGAGGAAGAAGAATGAAAAATCTTATAAGTATTGCATAACATAATATAAGCGCACAACTTTTAACTCAATGGAATAGTCAGAGGTACATCTATCGCAAGATGAACTAAGTGCCCACACCTCACCGAGCTATCTATTAGACCAGTGTGATAGACGGTGCGAGCCGTCTATAAAATGGTCGAGCCAACTGTATTAGTCAGAAATCAGAATCATTTATTCAACGTAATTGTCATGGATAAACTTGTTAAAGGTCAATGTAACATTTTTGAATTTACGTCATTTCGCAAGGAGTTATGGCTGAGGAGAAGAAATGACAAGAAATTGCAACAGCAACACATCTTTTGAGAACCAATGAGGGTACACATTACAAATTATTTAATAACTAGAGGAACATTCAATACCAGACATTTTTATCATTTAGATAGTCATTAATCTTATAATAAGCTTTTTTACATAAAGTAAGCTTCACATGAGCTTTAAATTTATTTTCTTAGTGAAAACTGCACTTAAGATAAAATTAAATTAAGAACTCATTACTGCAAGTCCCGTACTTACCGGGGTTGGAACCGGCGCTCCCCGTTGAAAAGCAAGCCAGTATACCACAGGACCACAGTGCCTCTATCCTATTATAGAAAATGAAAATGGGAATAAAGAAGTGGGTTTTATTCCTAATCATTGAATTTAGATCACAAATTCCACTGAACCACGACTGCATTTTCATTAACTTTGTACAGACGTTTGGCTTCTCGCGATAAAATAAGGTGTTGTTGTTAGTATGTAATGTATAGCAGACCTTAATTAAACAGCTTAGAACAGCAAACAGCTTCATAAGTCTTCGTTTATCGTGTTAAAGTGCTGGTAAGACGCGAAGTGCGCGAACCCAGTTTAATATGGGAAATACCTGCCGATTTTATTCTGTATTATTCTACACTAGAACCTCAACGGAACTTTGTCTGAGTACAATTTTGACTCCATTCTCTTCTTAGACCTTTTTGTTGAGAACCACTGAATGTATGAGGTTTTTACTGTTACGATTTGCATTTCTTCAAGAAAATTTATCAGAAATCAAAATGATTTATTCAATGTAATTATCATAGATAAACTTGTTGAAGGTGAATTTAACATTTTTAATCTACGTCATTTCGCAAGGTTATGGCTGAGGAGAAGAAATGACAAGAAATTGCTACAGAAATACATCTTTTAAATCAATGTAGGTATACATGACAAGTTATTAAATAACTAGAGGAACACATTTAATACCACACAATTTTATTATTTAGACCAGGTAATGATTAATCTCATAATAAGCTTTTTTATATAAAGTAGTATTGTAATACTGAATTATTATCTAAATGAAGTCGAATTAATTGGAAGCGGAGTAAGCATTTCATTTTACGTCATAAAAATTGCAATGAATTTTGAAATATTTTAATCCCTTTAGTCCGAAATATCAGTATCAATTATTCAATTATTCAAACCCACTCCATTTGATATTAACTCAGAATCATGGAATAAATCATCCCCCGCAGTATTCGTTACGATGTCACTAACACACTGTATACCAATCGATAATAAAATTAAATCATTTTCGTATTATTCAAATAATCAATTATTTATTGCAAACAAACAGAACATACAAATGTCTAAGTATATGTATAAGATACAAAATTTATATCGTCACTGGAAAGGCAATATTACGTAAGCGCCAAAAGGCCATTTCGAGAACAAGCCGTTTAAAGTTTTTTTTTTTCGTTTTTTTTATCATAACTTTTTACCAAATTATCCAATTTATATATATTATTATGTCGTTTGTACTGTAGTCACCTTCAGTAAAAATGGGCGGCCTTCTTGTTCTGAAGCATTTTCTTTCAGACAACCACTACCAGTATTTATCAAAACTTACAAGTCTACACGTTCACAAGCTACAAGTAACTCAGAAGTACGTGTAAATTACGTTTATCAAAAAAAGTAGAGGGATTGTAAAACATACTTGTGAAATAAATATCGACACTTGTAACTTGTAATTTACATGGTGTAGTTTTGATAAACACATTCTTGTAAAAAGGAAATTTTTTACAAAAAAAAGGCTTGTAAGTTTTGATAAACAGGGCACAGGAATTAGCCATAAATAGCTACTTGGTTGCGAGACGGTGTAACAACAGCGGATATAGACTATAGTTTATATTTATACAAATACATTATACATAAACCACCAACCTCTAACTAAATTATTAATTTTTGTGTCCAAATAAAACTGCACCATAAAACCCACCTCACACTTCGTGCAACCGGTCCCTAGTTAAATGTTAAAGCCGAAGTTGCGGCCGCGATAGTTGTTAAAACAGCAATTGGGATGCAAATGCGTCGGATCTGTGTTTTACAATTGTTTGCTACAAACCCCGGTTAAAGCAGCTCTTAAACAATGAATGTGCAATTTGCCCGTTCTGTCGTAAAAGTGAGTTAGCAGTTTTAATACTGAAGTCGATGTAGTTTTTGTTCAAATAGTTTTTTGTTGGAAAATCGTTCGCACTATTGGATACTTTTAATGTCAAAAACTGGGTGGTTAAAAAGGCCGCAACGAAGCAATTCATTTCTTCTCTCGTTTGGGTTGTTAGATGAATTACCAACCCCATCGACCCTGGTGTCAGGGTTATTATTGAGCCTCCATAGGCCCCTGACATCACTCATGTAACGACTACGTACTTACATCAGTAAGTAGTAACCGGGACCAACGGTTTAACGTGCCTTCCGAAGCACGGATCTTACTTTTGGACAATCAGGTGATCAGCCTGTAATGTCCTAACCAAACTAGGGATCATAAAGATTTAATAATAATAACAATAAAATAAAGGAGATCATCGGCTCTCCATACTTTGGCCGGCCCAAATATGAAAGTGCCGGCCAGAGAAAAAAAATGTATCGAACCTTTCAAGTAGATTGCTCTGAACATTTTTTACTATGACACCAAACGTGTATGACCATTAGTTTGACTTTAATTGGATTATAAAAATCTCGATTTTTCATACATTTTGTAAAAAAAAATATTATGTCCGTTGGGAAAAAGAATTATACAGGTGTATTACAAAGAACCGTTAGAACATTTATTAGTATGGCGCCAAACTTCTATGACCATTATTTTGATATTTATTGGACTTTCCGTTTTGGTTAATATGTTAAAATGCCGGCCATCGAAAAAAATACGTCAAATCTGTCTAATAGTTGCTTCTCAATATTTTTTAATATGACACCAAACATCTATGACCATTATTTTGACTTTTATTGGAATTTAAGTTTTAGTTCAAATGTGAAAAGTGCCGTCCAGCAAAAATACCATGTTGAGAGTATCGAGTAGATGTCTGTTAACATTTTTTTATATAGCGCCAAACGTGCATGACCATTAGTTTGCCTTTTATTGTATTTTAAAAATCTTGATTTCTTATTTATTTTGTTTAAAATAAAGTGCTTTGGGCAAAAATTGCGGTACGGCGGATTACAAAGGACCTTAAGAACATTTAATAATCTGGCGCGAAACATTTTTGACCATTATTATGACTTTTATTCATGGGAAAATGTCAAATAAGTCAAATCTTTTGGTAAACGATTTGAAACGTATTTTTTTACTATATTACCAAATATCGACTTTGGCGTTTATTGGACTTTTAAAAAAAATATATTTTTTTATATACATTTTAACAATGACAACAAGCAGAGCTTTCCCAATGACTAGTTTACAGTCAGATAAATACTTTGTCTTTTTGTTTTGTGTGTTGTTAGGTGAACTTCTATATTAATACTATCTGATTTTAGATAAGACGGTGGCTGTAGTTTTTGCATTCGACTCAACGTTACGGCCTAAGTTTAGGTTGAATTATGGTATTGATTCATCTTGACTGTAGATGGTTACCACCCTCCAAAGATAAGCTTGCCATCTAGTGACGAAAATCGTGTTTTGACATGACGTCTGAAGTAGCTGTTAGGGAAGACAGGAGTCGGGCAGTTGTACTTTGCATGTATGCCGATCACAATGTTCTGGTGCTACTCGGCCGATATAGCATAGTACCTCACTTTTCTTAAAAAAAAAATAAGCTTCTAAAGCGTGTATCACCATCAGGTGAGATAGTGGTCAAACAAAAACCTATTTTTGATTTATAAAAATGTGTCTAAAGACGACCACGATATTACGCCTTTACCTGCATTATCGCCAGACAAAACTTTTTTCGCTAAAGTGTAGGTATGTATGAAAACTCCAGATTTTTGAGACATCTAATTGAGTTCAAAATAGTGGTCATAGACGTTTAATGTCATAATAATAAACATTCTGACGATCCTTTAAATAACGCGCCTGTCATATTTTATTTTGAAACAAAATAAATCAAAAATCGAGGTTTTAAAAATCCAACAACAGCCAAACTAATGGTCATACACGATTATTGTCATAGTGAATAATGTTTACAGGTATCTTTTCGATAGTTTTGACATGTTTTTTTTGCTGACCGGCACTTTTCACATAGAAACTAAAACGTAAAGTCCAATAAAAGCCAAAATAATGGTCATAGACGTTTGGTGCCATAGTAATAAATGGTCAAATGGATAAGTTTTAACGGGATATACCAATATTGTTTCTTGGCCGGCACTTCACATTTTCACAAAAATGTATGAAAAATACAGTTCTTTTAATTCGAATAAAACCGAAGATATTGACCCTACAGCTTTGGTGCCATAGTAATAAATACTCAAACGGATAAGATCTAACGGAATATAGCAAAATTATTTTTTGGCCGGCACTTTGACTTCTGGGCCGAAATCCGATGATCTCCTTTATTGCCAGTAACAATTTACATTTACATTAGATTCGATTTTTGTGATTTGTCCCCACCGGGATTTGAACTCGGGATCTCCGGATCGTGAGCACAACGCTCAACCACTGGACCACGGAGGCCGTTGAATTCTAAACCAATGGTCTCGAATATGGAATTATACTACGTATAAAACGGCAACTCTCCGCTCCCCACCAGCGGCCGAGCTGGGTTTACCTCACCCCCTCGATCTTACTTTAGTCTTCAATCGTATGGCACACACTGACACATAGTTGCGCGTGTACGATAACGTCAATGTGTAGTGTCTGTGTAAAACGAGGTGTTTTCCCTCGGAGGCCGTGAAGCAATTCATGTAAACAAACAATTTGACATTTCCGCTAAAAGTAAGTGTGCAATGCCACAAGAAATGTCAAAAAGCAATATTGCTTTTTTGGCTTCGATTTCGACGAACATTCTTTTTGCTTTTTTGTAATTGTTTTGTGAAAATTTTAAGTGATGTTATTGTCTTGTTTTTGTTATAATAATCAATTTCTATTCTAATCTAATAGAGAGATAATGAATGGCTTTATGGAACACTTTTCAGTCCCCACCACAAAAGGTTTCTCGTAAAGCAAATCTTTATGGTCATGTTATAGATTATACTAGTACAGTCATGAGCAATATCATGTAACCACTTTGGAACCCTGTCGCACTATTATATTTGACATTTAATGAGACTGACGGTTTAATTTGTTAAAATAGTTAATGTGACATGGTTTCAAAGTGTATACATATTAGTACTCGTGATCGTACACCAACGTGTAGATCGGTAGGGCTCTAAATTAGGTTCTCTTCTCCTATCGTGTGGGTTGTGAGGTAATACCCTTTATACGGGACACCATCCACTACACATGGGTAAGCCGACATGACGTCACATTTTAATTTAGGTATAAGTTTCTGTGTTCGTTTTCCATGTTTCTATATAGAAAATATTTCGTGTGTGCGTTGACTTTTGATGTGATGTCATTATAATGTATATATATGTAATCCGTGTTTCTCTCTCTCTACGTATTTAAAAGCTGCGCTCTTGTCGGTGGAGTAACCGCCATTCCTCTCTTCTTCCCGCCAAAACCTTCACCTCCCGATACGACACGACCTGCACCTTCTCTTTTATTTGTTTCATAAATGTTATCCTAGGTCTACCCCTTCCTCTCTTCCCTTCAATTTTTCCTTCTATGTTTGTTATAAATAAATCGTGTCGTATCAGGTGGCCAATCATATTTCCTCTCCGATTCTCTATAGTCTTCAATATGGTTCTCTTTTCTTCAACTCTTTCCAGCACTTTTTCATTTCACACAATTTCAGTCCAGCTTATACCCTCCTTCAATCCGTGTCTGTGGTGTCCTAAATAATAAATGTTTATTTCTTTCTTTCTTTCTAATACTATACAATTAAGTGAAATTGTCGAATATTAAAGCAAACTTTTTAAAAACGAATTACGTAATTACAAAAATACTTAAAAGTTACAGAACCGTCGGGCGTCGCAGTCTAATATTAATTAGATTACGTTAATTTAAATTAGAACCTTCACCAACAAAGTTTTAAGTAATATCTGTTAAAAACTCGACCGAACTGTATTGTCGCCAGTAGGAGACTCAAAATGATTCATTAGGAAAGTAATTAGAAGCGAAAATCGTCTGTCCCCTTTTAATTTGGGCCCTAAAGTCCCCAAAAGACAATGGGGATATAAACAATTTTTCTCGTAATAAGAATTTTCACTGTTTTTAATTTTCTCTGATTACTTTCATCCTGTTCTGTGTTTTTTGTTGTGTTTCCTGTTCTTCTTAACAACAACACGGGAAACGGGATAATGCTAAAGAGATGATGATGATGATGATGGTAAGTTGAACAACACATAAGATAGCATCACGCCTGTATCCCTGAAGGGGTAGGCGGAGGTGTATGGTACAGTCATGAGCAATATAATGTACCCACTTTAGGACTCTGTCGCACTAACATATTTGACATTTAGTGAGAATTACAGTTCAATTTGTCAAAAAAGTTAATGTGACATGGTACCAAAGTGTATACATATTAATGCTCGTGACCGTACACCCTCTCCTTGCGGTTATGTTATATCCCATTTATTAGGAACCCATTGCCATTAATCGGGTAATCCTGGAATCAACGTGATTTCAATCATCTATGATCCAAACATGAATTTAAACTTGAATTCAGAGGTTTAGAGCCCGAGTCAGGTTTCGAACCCGTGACACTGGAATGTATATAAGTTTTTTTTTTGACGTGACTTATTGTAGATTTGCCGCAGATGGCATTAACTACTTGGCCGGACAAATGGGGAGCGCTGAAGGCTCTCACCCGGTACAACGTTTAAGACAACAGGCCTGAGGGTGCCCAGTTGGGCGTGAACCTCGGCTCAGGGCGTCGTCTGAGAGGAAAAATATTTGAAAGAATTAATCGACCCTAGTGGGCTCATATAGTTTGACCTATTATTCTTGACTACGACCCTAAAGCCCTTACAATGGTGCTGATTCCTACAGACGCCATCTAATTTTACTTTAAGTTATACCTGTCATTTTCTCATGCGTTGAAAAAGAAAGGGACGGGTAATCGACAGGCATAAAACTCATGAATTACACGTCAGTTATTCTATATAATATAATATATTTTATATAAGACATCAAAGAATGAAAGAAAGAAACATTTATTACTTCCGGATACCACAGACTCAGACAGACAGGTATATTACATTCAACACAGGACAGAAACCACACGGAAATCAGTACACAGAAAAAATAGAAAAAAAAAAACAAAACAAAAAGAAAACCAAAATCAAAAATCATTACCAAAGAAAAACAAATCAAAATCATAAAAATAATAATTAATAAAAGTAAGTATCCTAAATGCAACGCACTGACGCTTCAGTCCTGTCGTCTTAAATTTTGTACCGGGTGAGAACCTTCAGCCTGCTCTTTGCGGCAAATCTACAATTAATACGTCAAAAAAGCCAATCCCAGTAAATACTTCAGCCGCCAGATTTCGTATATACTTAAGTACTTACTTACATTTTAAACGTAATTCCATTTCAGCCTAGCCACTAATCGCCGCATGAAAGAAAGTAGCAAGTAGCACGTAATTGTTCTGGCACAAAGAAACTCGGCCGAAGCCTCGCTATACATTAATATAAGTACATTTTTACTCGGCTAATTCGCAACTTCGGTGTAAAATATTATATTATGAACTCGTTTAGACTGGCGCCCGGAGGAAATTTGAGACGGAACGAATTTAATGGATTTCGATCGAGAGTAGAGTTGTTTTTGCTTACTTTCTTAGTGTTCTTGCAGAGAGAAACAAAGTATTTTAATACATACATAAATTCACGCCTTTTTCTTTTCTTTTTGCTCTTGGTATTTTTTTTTGATTGATCATGATAACATTATATCCGTATTACATTTTGTTTTACTTGTATATCCTAAACAGCTAAGACGCGGGAAAAAACTTCTGCCTTTGCAATTGGTCAGGCGCATTTCCCGAAAAATATGCTATATCTTCTTACGTAATATCTGTATGAATATACAATACGATTAAATAAATGAATTATTGTAGATTTGCCGCAGATGGCATTAACTACTTGGCCGGACAAATGGGGAGCGTTGAGGGCTCTCACCCGGAAATCGGTATAACAACATTATTCCATTTTGAAATATGATTCTTAAGAATCGGTATGCCAGCACACTTAGCTAATTAAATTACTGTTTACTTAGGAGGGTCGTTCTTCTTTTTTATCGACAATAAAAAGACATTTTCTCGATTTATCGGATTTAACATCTTTAAAATTATAACGGCAATAAATATTTTAAAACATCATATAAAGATGTGTCTGTAGAGGACTATTTAGTGGTTCTCTTTATCTTGGTAACATACTTTTCTTTGCAGGCGCATTCCAAAAAATATTGTGACAGAGTGGCCCTTTTCATCGGAGACAGCATTTCAATTTACCACTCTGTCACATAATTTTGTGAAAAACGATCAAGCTACGTTAATAACTAATTGAGGAACCGATTAGTATTTTGCTTGTATTTTGAGTATAATAAGATAACTATATTTTTGGACAATCAAAACATGAAATAAAATTCTAAAACATAACTTATCAGAAGCAGAACGAAGGACAGATCATTGTCGATAAAAAAGAAGAACAACCCAGGAGCTACTTGACATTTGCAGTTTTAATTTCTCCGCATTAAGTGCAGTGGTAGAATCCTGCGAACGTGCTAAGCACTCGTCTTGAATACTGGTACTGAGTGTCTGCATAGCCATGGTATAAGAAAATCAGCCATTGCTAGCCGTTTGTTAACTAAGTGTTCATGAGTGTTACCATTAAATTGGTATCTCCAACATTCTAAGGATGTAAATTTTATTATTGAAAATTAAGTGAATTACTGACTAATGTATTTAATTACTATTAATTGTCACATATATAAAAAATATAAGTAAATATTTTACTAAAGTTCAAAATTTCCTTTTAAAGTAAATATAAAAATAAATATTTTGTTTTATATTAGTATAAGTAATTAAGTAATTTCTAAATATTTTGTACGCGTATGTATGTCTATCTATATAATATTATACGTTGAAAGTCTCTCTTGTCACGTAGGTCAGCTGGAAGAAATCTCTTTGTTTAGAGATAAGCTTGCCTGTACTATCTGTTTTCTTTGTATGTTTCTTGTGTCTGTTTTATTGTGTACAAATAAATAAAATAAAAACATTGGTCGTGGGTGATTTATTTTTTTATGAAATGGCAACACAGGATGAGATCACGTCAGCTGGGCTAACCTTGAAATGTTAGCTGTTTCTTTTGAGCATACCTGGTTTTCTTGTATCATGTGCATAGCAGCGACAACTGACGCGAGCGTACATTTAGATACGTCATGGAGTCGCTTTTCTATTTATTAATTAAAGATAATATTATAATGACTAAGTATAAGTGACATTCATAAAAATGTCTAGCAGAACGGTATCTAACGAATACTGAGTATTAAAATTACTAAATATATGCCTACTAATAAACTAAAACTAATTAATTATACCTACTTACTGTTAGGTAAACCTAGCTCAGCCGCTGGTGGGGAGCGATGAGTTACCATTCTGTACGTAGTATTTATTATTCCTTACTCTATGACATAAGTTTAGTAAGTTCCTGGCTTTTTGGCGGGAAACGGGAACGGGACAGTTGCTTTCTTCATTGAATAATCTAAATAATTAATACGAAGTGGTGTTTTGTGGTTAATGATCGCATTAAGTTAGTCGGAAGACATTCGCGAGTGTTATTATATAGGAGTATTCAATAAACAAAATGTATCTGCCTATTTTCGCTTCGTGCCAGGAAGCCGCTTCATAACTCGAAAGTTTATGCGGACTTTTGAGTTAATTCGTTTGGGGTTCGGAGTAGGAGTCTACTCCGAGGGTGGGGGCTTAGGTTTCATCATCATCACCTTTCATCATTTCATTAATCATCAAGAAAAAAAAATACGTAAGACATGGCTGTATGGGCATAGTTCCCTTTGCCTTACACTTCGGGGGAAACCAAAACAAAAAAAATAATGTAAGTTCCTTCAAAGCTTCTTCTATTGGTATAGGATCCCACCATAGAAAGACCTTCACCGAGCTGGTGGATGAAAAGTATTTCATATTCAATTCTCTTATATTCCATTAAAAAGTGGAACGGGTTGCCGGCTCAAGTGTTCCCTCCTTCTTACAACATGGGGTCCTTTAAGCGAAGTGTGAAGAAGGACCTAGCAGGCCAGTGTGGTGGTCGCAACTGATTCGAAACTGACTCAAAGCGTTGCTTTTCAGTTGCTACTGCAATTAGGGCTTCTCTATGTTTACCATCAGGCATAGTTGACCCAACATACTTGGCCTATAGAATATTTAAATAAATCTATATTTAAATAAAATACTTTTCATACATTAACCAGCTCGGTGAAGTCATTTTATGGTGATATCTTAGACTATATCGTGTGGGTTGTGCGGTGAATTACCAACCAAATCTTATATTAAATTGTATCCATTTAAACACCAATATAATAAATACATTTAACGCAAATGAAGCTTAATTATAATAATTCTATTGTTGATCTATCCGCGGATAATTAAATCAATTTGAACTCGTCTAAAATTGAACTGACGAAAACATTTCACAAAATTATAAAGTGTCAATTAAGTGATTCTCCTCACGGTCGCAATGCGATATCGCATTGATCTGCGATAGCGTTGTCGATAATCAAATATCGATAGTTAACAACATAACTTATACTTTATTGCACACACAGGAAATACAAAACCAAAGAGAGTACAATAGGCGGCCTTATTTAGTTGCGATCTTCTAGGCTTCCTTTGAGTATAGGAGATATTTAATATTGTATAATATACAGGGATAGTGGTACATATAGTTGGAAGGTGAGACAGGCAGTCGCTTCTGTAAAAAAAACCGGACCTGTCAAATCTTCAGGTTAGGTAAGCAAGTGGACTCTGTGAAATCGGGGTAACGCTAGGGAGATGATGATGTTTCGATATCGCACGAACCGCATCACGCCGTGAGGAAAGTCACTTAAACATTCAAAAACCTTACCAGTACCCGAATAACGGTTAATTTGTGAACGTTGCTAACAATAAAGATGAGATCAAAGGGACCGTCTCGTGAAACACCAAGTTTTTGAACGTGGATGTAAATTTGGTTAAATTATTTTATACCTACAGAGAAATGTGAACAAGAATCCGGATAAATAGGGAACGCTATGAAAGGTATTGGATAGAAAAAGGAGTGGTCGCGCCAGCGGCTGAACTTTATGTTTGTCTTCGATAGTGAAGAATTTGTAAGATTCTATTGTAAATGAATGGCTCACGCTGTAAAATGGACAGGAGATACAGGATGTGCACGCCTTAGGTACCTTACGATGAAACCGCTAGCGAACGACGATATCCCCGGGGATTCAGAGCATACAGCACTTCACAGCACAGCCAAGTTCACAGTGGTGGCTCAGTCGCCAACGCAACCCTTTAAAAGCGATGGGGGTGCAATGATCTAACAAAACTGTTTACATCTGGAGCGAATTTAGCGATATGCGACTTAGATACGAGGTATTGCAGTAACACACACGCGCGCGTTGGAGCAAATTTTCATACTGGGGTGCGGTTGGCGGTTATTTTTCGTTTAGCTTCCAAACGTTTTTTCGATTCTGCTCCGCACCACCCAAATCCCCTGGTAGTTGCGGCTTCCGAGAACATTCCGCTTAGGGATGGTACTGAAAAGTATCGGCGTCCGAATGACGTAATATACGATCCCGACGACCCGATTACTCTAGCCATAGAGGCAGCCAATCAGCTCGCGACACCAAACACTTCAGGACCCCGATACCGACCCCGCGGGCGTGGTCGACGATTTCCCTCATTCAGCGCTTATCGCTATCGACCCACTAGGGTCGATTAATTCTTTCAAATATTTTTCCTCTCAGACGACGCCCTGAGCCGAGGTTCGCGCCCAACTGGGCACCCTCAGGCCTGTTGTCTTAAACGTTGTACCGGGTGAGAGCCTTCGGTCCCCATTTGTCCGGCCAAGTAGTTAATACCATCTGCGGCAAAACTACAATAAGTCACGTCAAAAAAAAAGGTTATTTTTCGCGACACGGAGCGAGGCTGATGACGCGCGATGGCCAATCAGCGCACTTGTGACGTACACAGGGAAGGGGTAGCGGGAATCGTGAGACAATACTCATCATCATCACCAGCCCATTAACGTCCCCACTGCTGGGGCACGGGCCTTCCCTATGGATGGATAGGGAGATCGGGCCTTAAACCACCACGCGGGCCCAATGCGGATTGGTGGTTATTAACGACTGCTAATGCAGCCGGGACCAACGGCTTAACGTGCCTTCCGAAGCACGGAGGAGCTCGAGATGAAAACATTTTTTTTTGTGGTCACCCATCCTATGACCGGCCTTTGCGAAAGTTGCTTAACTTCAACAATCGCAGACCGAGCGCGTTTACCGCTGCGCCACCGAGCTTCCGAGACAATACTAATTTATTTAATTATTCAATAGATGGCGCCACCAAGGAGAGAAACGGTAACCTTCCGCCCCGCGCCAATTCGTATCGGGCGCTGAATTAAAATTACCTCACCCCCTGGGTCTGTATTTGACCCTCTCAACATACTTCTGATGTTAAAATAACAGAATCAAAATCATTTATTCAACGTAATTATCATAGATAAACTTGTTGAAGGTCAATTTAAATTTTTTGAATCTACGTCATTTCGAAAGGTGTTATGGCTGAGGAGAAGAAATGACAAGAAACTGCAACAGCAACACATTTTTTTCAATCAATGTTATATACATTACAAGTTATTTAATAACTAGAGAAACACAATTAATTAATACCAGGAATTTTTATTATTTCGGTAATCATTAATCTTATAATAAGACAAAATTGGAGGTGTCCTTGGCAAATAAGAAGTTAGTTATAAAGTTCCTGCTTTATTAACTCTACTAAAGCCTGCGCTAGAGTTCATTTCCCTCTTGCCTTCCGCCCCGCAGTACTTTGTCTGACGCGAGTGGGATGGCGCCCAGTTTTTTTTTTTTTTTTTTGACGTGACTTATTGTAGATTTGCCGCAGATGGCATTAACTACTTGGCCGGACAAATGGGGAGCGCTGAAGGCTCTCACCCGGTGATGGCGCCCAGAGTAGTATAATATGTTGCATCATCATCATCATGTAAGGACCTATGAATGTGATTTCTCCACAAGGCGCTTATACAAATGAATGAATGAATGAATTATTTTTATTTCAGATCCAAATCCATATTTGTTAGTAACAATGTGAACTTAAACTTCGTATATGTTAGTACCTATCCTTCACACACATTACACATACATAGGAACTGCCAATTTGCTATTATTTACAACAGCATCCTTCTCGTAACATATCTTGAGCACACATGCATCTTCACCCAAAAACCCAGAATAGGACTATCCTACCTATCAACAATGGGTTCCAGGAGGCTGTTGGTACCGCCCCTCAATCGACCTAACAGGGATGCCACTCGCTTCCGTATTATAGCGTACAAATATATTGCACCAAAATAAAAATAAATAATTACAAAAAGACTCTTAACTAGGTGCATGGCAAATGGCGGCCTTATCGCTTAAAGCGATTTCTATAGGCAGTGAAAATCTTTTTGGAAAACCTCACAGACGGCTCTTCCAGTGAGTACTATATTAGTGTATAATCTTTCTGAGCTAAAGTTTTCTAATAACAATGCTGAGCTCTAAGAACGTAGTTAGCGGCCGATTATCATAGTTCCCGGTTAATCCACGGTTACCGCAACTTGGTTAAGTAACACTTAGCGTAAACTTCGGTTAGTTTTAACTGCAGTTTATTTTGTTTAATCGTGCATGGGTAGATGAGGTTTTAAGTTCTTTATGTCAGTAGGTTACTCGTTGTTATTCGTTGTACCGGGTGAGAGCCTTCAGCGCTCCCCATTTGTCCGGCCAAGTAGTAAACGCCATCTGCAGCAAAAAAATAAAATACTCGTTGTTATCGACTAGAAGTTTAGATAAGTACAGTCATGAGCAATATAATGTTTACTTTAGAACCCTGTCGCACTATCATATTTGACATTTAATGAGACTTACGGTTTAATTTGTCAAAAAATTAATGTGACATGGTTTCAAAGTGTATACATATTAGTACTCGTGACCGTACTATGAATTTTACATTATGATTATCCTCCCGGGCGTTTCGTCAAAGTCTAAGTATATCAATTTGAAGTTTCCGAAGTATACAGGCTGTTAGTGACATCGTAACGAAAAACGAGTGAAGATTCAGACTATGATTCTGAGTTGATATCAAGTGGAGTTGTCCGTCGCAAAATTATGGAGCTGATAATAATAAAAAAAACACTAAAATTGTCATGAATTTTCCGACAGGAAATTCCACTTGATATCAACTCAGAATCATGGTCTGAATCATCCCCCTCAGTGTCACGGTGTCACTAACACCCATACCTACTTGTATGGCTACCTGTAGGTACTTCTACGGGGTGTGAGTGACATCGTAACGAATACTGAGAGAGACGATTCAGCTCATTATTCTGAGTTAATATCAAATGGAATTTTCCATCGCAAAAGTAAAGAATTGAAAATAATTTATAAAAAAAAAAGAATTTTGCGGCGAAAAATTCCACTTGATTTTGACTCAGAACCATAGTCTGATCATCCCCCTTAGTATTCGTTACGATGTCACTAACACCCTGTATAATAGACATCTACATAATAATTATAAATATTACTTACCTGCTGCTTACTTGCTGCTTATCGTATAAGTCCCACTGCTGAGCGCAGGTTTCCCCTCAATCACCCGGAGGGGGTATGGAGCATACTCCACATGCGAAATGCGAAAAAATTTTCACATGCGAAAATTCGCAATAAAACTCCAACTACATAATTTCTTTTTTAGGACACCTTATTGTATATTATTATTATTTGAATAGAATCATCATCTCCAGCATAATCCCGTTTTCCACGGGGTCCGCTTACCTAACCTAAAGATTTGCCAGGCCCGGTTTTTTACAGAAGCGACTGCCTGTCTGACCATCCAACCCGCGAAGGGAAAACCAGCCCAATACAGTTTAGGTTACATACCTCCGAAAATGCATTTCTCGGGAATGTGGGTTTCCTCACGATGTTTTCCTTCACCGCTGAGCACGTGATAATCATTATAATCCAAACATGAATTCGAAACCAAATTCGACAATCATTGGTGTAAGCCTGTGCTGGATTCGAAACTGCGACCTCAAAATGAGAGGTAAGCGTCCTACCAACTAGGCTACCACGGCTCACTATATTCGAATAGAATATTGTTGTGATTTCCAATACGTAGGTACCTACCTATACTTACTCTATGGATAGAGCAACATCTAAAATTGGCCGTGTTAACTGAAAATTGCTTTCGGCGCGATGAAATTCGTTCAATAAACGTCGGTAAATTGTTAATCTGCCAATGACGATAAAATATATACAGCCATGAGCAATATAATGTACCAAATTTAGGACTCTGTCGCACTAACATATTTGACATTTAGTGAGACTTACAGTTCAATTTGTCAAAAAAGTTATTGTGACATGGTACCAAAGTGTATATATTATTATATTAATGCTCGTGACCGTACCTAACTATAGGTACATAGGTACATATAACGTCCAGCATAACGTGATGGACGGTGACGGAAATATAAAGCAATGGGCTTGTAACCTATAATTTTACAAGCCATCATTTCTTCACAAGCTTTCTGTAAGCAGTACGGCTAACGGCCTCTGTGGTCTAGTGGTTGAGCGTTGGATGCACGATCTGGAGGCCCCGGGTTGCAATCCCGGTGGGGACATATCACAAAAATACTTTATGGTCCCTAGTCTGGTTAGGACATTACAGGCTGACCTGATTGTCGGAAAGTAAGATGATCCGTGCTCGGAAGGCACGTTAAGCCGTTGGTCTCGGTTACTACTTACTCATGTAAGTAGGTGTTACATGAGCCATGTCAGGGGCTTTTGGCGGCTCAATAGTAACCCTGACACCAGGGTTGATGAGGTTGGTACTCCACATCACAACCCACACGATAGAAGAAGAAACATCTTGAGCGACGCAATTAAATATTTCGTCAAGTAAAAAAAATGTTTATTTTTTATATTCCAACGAAAAATGGATTTAAATTACTTTTCTGATTCTGTGCGGTCACGAGCATTAATATGTATACACTTTGGTACCATGTCACATTAACTTTTTTGACAAATTGAACTGTAAGTCTCACTAAATGTCAAATATGTTAGAGCGACAGAGTCCTAAAGTGGGTACATTATATTGCTCATGACTGTACAGAGACAGCTTCGGATTAGTAGCCCTTCGTCTGTCCGTTTGTCTGTCAGAGGGTCTCAAAGTAATTGGAGATTTGTTGCTATGTTATGGCATTAACTGCTGGGCTGGAGAAATGGGGAGCACTAAGGGCTCTCACCCGGTACAAAATAAGAAATAGGTCGGAAGGTGACCAATATAGAAGAAGATAATTAGAGGTAGGAAGCTCTTGCTTTATCTGTTGACTCTACAGATACATTTATTTACAGATACTCTACAGATACATTTATATATTACTAGCGACCTGCCCCGGCTTCGCTCGGGTGCAATGCTGAGGAAAAATGAAATTATTTACGACATCATAGTAAAAACCTCAAAAATAACAGTATTTCCACTATTTAATGGACGTTATAATACATATAAACCTTCCTCTTGAATCACTATATCTATTAAAAAGAAACCGTATCAAAATCCGTTGCGTATTTTTAAAGATTTAAGCGTACAGGGATATAGGTACAGAAAAATCGACTTTGTTTTATACTATGTAGTGATGGGCCATATTCAAATTCAAATTCAAAAATATCTTTATTCAGTAGGTAACATAGTTACACTTTGAATCGTCAATTTTTACATAACGAACGTCTCATCCGACTAAAACTACTGCAGCTTCTCACAACCTGTATATAATTATGAACCATTTATGGGCTGTATGTCTATTAAAACCGTAAGTTTCTTATATATCTTATTAAAATTAAATATAGGTAGTTTATATTTAAATAAACAAAGCGAACTCATTTTTTCCTAAGCAAAGAGAAAAGTAAGAGAGAAAAAAACGATCAGAATCTACTTATAACAAATTCACGCGAAAAAATCCACCAATTTTCAGTTGACATTTGAAAACGAGAAACATCACTCATACAGCGATCAAAGAGTGAAAAATCCTTTGAAAAATTATTTTGATAAATGTCAAAACAATTCGCGGAAAAGCTTTCCGAAAATTTTTCGATAAATAAAACGCACGCTACTTTGCTGCCGATAAATTGCCTATTGTGCTTGGGATGTACAGCCGTGCCTCGGAGCAGACGGGAAACGTGGATGTGGCTTCCTACAGGATATATAAATTAAGGCTCCTGTAGGCTCCTGTCACATCTTCATTTTCTTTTTCAATCTGTAATTAAGAACTATTGATAATAATAATAATAATTATTATTATTTTATTTATTAAAGACAACACAAATCCATTTGTTTGTTAGTACAATTCACTTAACTTATGTTAGTAGGTACCTTATAACTAGAGGGGATTTGACACTTTTTAAGATTTATTATTGTCTTTTAAGAAATATTTTTAGGGTGATAATAAATTAAGAGCCCTGTCACACCTTTCCATCTTTTTCTTTTCTTTATAGATTTGCCGCAAATGTCCTTAACAACTTGGCTGAACAAAATGGTGAAGGTCATATTTGAAAGAATTAATCTACCCTCGTGGGTTGATAACGATAAGCGTTGAATGAGGGAAATCGTGACCACGCCAGCGGGGTCAGAATCGCGATCCTGAAGATCTACGGTTGCGACATTTCACAATACGACGTAAATTGTATGCTTTATTTATGCAAATAAAATTTCTATTCTATTTCAAAATAGTTCTTGAATCTCTGGTTGGAATGGGAGCGAATAAAATCATGGAAAGCATTTAGCTGCTAAATCTTTCCAACAGAGGGACAGTGTCCTTTTTATATATATATATTTTTTAATTTCTAACATGGACTTTTATTTAGGCGGTGGGCTGATTACCAAAAGCGGCTGCAAGTTGTCTTCTGATCACTAGCGGCTCTGTCCACTATGTATGCCACATCTATCCTTTCCTACTTGCAAGTCATGTGACGTGAAGCGTAGAGCTCGGAAATGAGCCATTCGGGTACACAGTTCGGTAGGAAATTGTAGGCTTTATCGTGTCGCGTGATGTAGGCTTCGCCGTTAGTACGCCACCGAGTGTAATGAGATACTTGCACAATACAATGTGCATAGCTGGCGAGGAGTAGGTGTATATATACTATACACCTCGAGGATATAGGTGTGACATTAAGTTGTAAGTACTTACAACGCACAGGGGGGTTAAAACGGCCACATCGAAGCAATTCATCTAAGAAAACAATATTGCAATTTGACATTTGCGCATATAAAAAAGTAAGCACGCAATGCAAAGAAATGTCAAATAGCAATATTGCTTTCTTAGATGAATTGCTTCGATGTGGCCATTTTAACCCCCCAGGTACCTAGCCGTACAAGTACGTATGGATGTTAGTGACACCGTAACGAATACTGAGGGGGAGATTCGGAGTTGATATCAAATGGAATGTCCTGTCGAAAATGAAAATTCATGAAAATTTTTTGTCTTTTTTTTATTTAGTTCTATACTTTTGCAACGGAAAATTCAACTTGATATCATGTCAGAATCATGGTCTAACAACCTGTATAAAATTCACTGTTTAATTTTGAATTATTAATAACTTTCAGTTTCAAGTGTTTGAAATTTGGGTTAGAAAATTGTGACTTGGTTGTTGAGTGTGGGTGGTTTGTTCAATAGTAATTACATAGCATCACGCCTCTATCCCTGAAGGGGTAGACAAAGGTGTATATTGTACAATACCCACTCCTAGCCAGCTGTGTTTAAGTCTTACGTAATATTTTCACTTTTAATCCATCATATATCCTCAGCGTTACTTATCCGTTTTCACAGGGTCCGCTTACTTAACCTGAAGATTTGACAGGTTCGGTTTTTTACAGAAGCGACTGCCTGCCTGACCTGCCAACCCGAAGGGAAAACCAGTCCAATACAACGCACGTATCTCCAAAAACGCATTTCTGGCATAAAATTATGCGAGTTTCTTGTTTCTTCACGATTTTTTTCCTTCACAGCATCATTGAGAATTTATTCAATATTAGTTACTGCATGAATTTAAAAAAAATATCTTTCTCTATTTCACGTTAACTGGAAACAGCTTTATAGCCGACATCGCCCACAAAAGTTGACAGACAAAAGAATCCAAATATAAAAACTGCTCGCATTTTTTCCTATTTTAAATCGCTACTTTCTATAAAAGAAAGACAAGCGCAAAGAATAGCTGGTTGGAAAGCTCTCAAATACCAAATGCTTTCAGAAATGAAAACGGACAACAAAAGTAGAGACATACAAACATCGTAAGATACAACCCTGCACTCCTAAGATAAAAACTAATTTATTATTTTTAATTAAAATCTGTTTGCCATCACATCTAAAAATCAAATAAATCTAAATCAAAAAAAAAATCAAATCAAATAAATTTAAATCTGTTTGTCTGATTGACATCATTTTCCCTCTTTAAGAGGTAAAAAAGTGACGTTTTTTTTTACGTTACTTACGTGATTTGCTATGATAATGATATGACTAGCGACCCGCCCCGGCTTCGCTCAGGTGCAATGCTGAGGAAAAAATGAAATTATATACGACGTCACATTAGAAACCCCAAAAATAACAGTATTTCTCCACTATTTAATGGATGTTATTATACATATAAACCTTCCTCCTGAATCACTCTATCTATTAAAAAAACCGCATCGAAATCCGTCGCCTAGTTTTAAAGATTTAAGCGTACATAGGGATATAGGGACAGAAAAAGCGACTTTGTTTTATACTATGTAGTGATGATAAATAAATAAATAAAAAAATAAAAATAAACGTTTATTTTCTCGTAAACAGTGTTTTTACAAAAACACTCGGCCAAACTAAAAAATAGTTTGTTGGCAGAATAAAACTCCCTTAAATTATGTTATAATCAGTTATAAAATAAACTTTATTTTATTTTTATTACTTTTCTTTTTATTTTATTTTATTTTTTATTACCAAACATGCCGCTCCATATAGGTATCGCCTTTGTGTATATTGAGTTTAAATAACAAGAGAATTCGCAGGAAAAGCGAGTATGAGAGACGTCCTGAGCGGATTTCACCCCACGTATCCGGGAAAGGATTACGAAGGAAACATTAATGCCAACGTGTTGGCTGAGGCAACATTATTTACATACCTACTCGTATGGCAAACCTCCTGTTTTTGCCAGATTATTATTTCAGATGCACCCGCTTTTTTACTTTATAAATGGGAGTGCGAATGAGGATAAAACCTGCTTATTTCTACCATCAGACATTTGTTTGTCCAAAACTGTTTCATGTGATTGTCCGAAAGTAAAATTAATCTGTGTTTCAGAACAGAGTTAAATGTGCTACTTATTCACTTATCAATTGATAAGTAGTAGTTTTAGTAGTTTTAAGTTTACCCGGTTATTATCATAATTAAAACACATAATAACGGGTTCTTACCGCGTTTAAAGTAGGGATATGAGACTCCCGATATTTCGACACGGTAAGAACCCGTTATTATGTGTTTTAATTAATTAAGTAGTTGTTATAATTTATATCAAATGCGGTTCAAAATTACATTGACACTAAAGCTGATTAAATCTGTTGGCAACCCCAACATTAAATTTATATTTTTTTAGTGTGACAACATTTTGGTCACTTGCCTTCCGTTCTTGCTCTCCATTCAACTACTGTAATGTGAACACTTTTTGTACGAATTTAATTAAATTCAGTGAATTTTGCCTACTTCTGGACGTTTCAATCTCGGCCTTCGCCTCAGATAACCAGCCCTCACAGCCATTAGGAATCTAACATCCCAAACCTAACAAATCAATGACTAAAATGAAAATTTGACTCCTTGGAACCCCAGAAGCATAGAATAAGGAATAATACTAAGTATAGAACGGTAACTCCCCGCTCCCCGCCAGCGGCTGAGATAGGTTTACCTCACTTCCCCCCTCCCCCTCGGACATAGTTTAGACTTGAATCGTATGGCGTCAGACGTCACACAAAGTTGCGCGTGTATGAGTCAACATAAACTCTTTATTTTTCACTTTCCTTCCACCGACTGTAATTGGAATACCATTGTATTTAAGTCGATAAATTATGTAATACAAACTGGATTAAAAAAAAAAGAAAAGAAAGGAAAACATGAAACCGTAGGACTAGGGCCCTGTGCTGGGAGGTTTTCTGGCCACGTCTTTCCCTCAGCGTTACAGATTCCGATGTGGTAGTAGTTTTACAGCTAGTTACATAATATTATTTTTGTAATTTAATTTTTTGACGTTCAAAAAGCGCACAATATTCTAACACAGTTATTATTCACGCATACACTAATTTATTTTATGTACAAATTAACTATTTTATATTTAAATTATATTGACAATATTCACACTCATTGCACGTACATCACCCGTAACAGAATGAATACATTTTGTATCTCAACTTTATTTTCCGTTTATGATGTATTTACTGATCTCAAAATTCAACAGTAAGAGGAAGCTTAAGATTGGTCTTTTTAACGCGGGTTCCTTGACAACACGTCAAGATGAATTTTTGGTCGCTATGAAACGTCACGACGTGGACATATTGGCCGTAAACGAAACATGGATAAAGAAGGGGCAAGATGCCCTAGCGCCGGCGGTGCCTGGCTACCGGTTTCGGTACCTGCCGCGCCCGCCGGGCAAGCGTAAACGGGGCGGTGGAGTCGGCTTTTATGTACGACAGGGCGTTGCTTTTAGGGTCCTACCTCACCCGCCAAGTGGGATAGTTGAACAGATGTGGATCGGAATTGCCGTTAATGGGAAAAAACTAGCGATTGGTACCGCGTATAGGCCGCAATGGGTTGACGAAGATATTTTTATTGATGCATTATCTTCATCATTAGGGTCATTTGTAGGCTATCACAATACGGTTTTGCTAGGGGATTTTATTATTGATCTGCAGAGACCTGATACATCGAAAGGTAAAAAAATTGTTGGATTTCTGGAATGCTTCAGTCTGAACCAATATGTCTCAGAACCTACACACTTTACTTCACATAGTCAGACACTGATAGATGTGATCTGTACGGATGTCGTAGGTAACATTACGACGACAGTAGATTACATTCCTACTCTAGGTAATCATGCTTTTATTACTTGTCAGCTAGACATCCCTAAAGTTAAGCCTACGCCCTGCCGAATAACCTATAGAGCCATAAGGGACATGAGTGCTGATGGCTTTGACAAGGATCTTGACACCTTGGATTGGAATAGCATAAATAAAATGATTGATGTAAATATGATGGTAACAACATTCAATGCTTTCCTACTTTTTATTTTTGATATTCACGCACCCGTCAAGACATTAAGCGTCAGACACCATCAGTACCCTTGGATTACCTACAACATAAAACAACTCATGCGGCGTAGGGATGAGGCGCACACTAGGGCTCGTCGGACTGGCAATGACGCTCATAAGGTGTTCTATAGGGACATGAAGCACACAGTAGAAGAGGCACTTTCAAGGGAAAAACGAGCTTATTTTGATCATTATGTAAATGCAAATACGAAGGATCCCCGTACATTGTGGAAGCATATTAAACAGAACGTTAGATTAAAAGTTAAGCCCGAGTTGCCCGTAAATATGTTTACCAATCCTAACGAAATAAACGACCACTTTCTAAATGTGCCAGGTAATATAAATGTGCCCATGTCTAACATTACATATTTCAATCTACATTCATATACATCGAACAAGTTTCAACTGAGGCAGGTGGATCAGATTGAGGTGCTTAGGACAATCAGGTCTCTAAAGACAAATGCGACTGGTATCGATGGTATTTCACTGGATATGCTTAACGCCTCTCTGGGGAAAACGCTACCAGTGATTACTGCAATCATAAACAGATCTTTGGAAACTGGCACATATCCGAGTGCATGGCAAACCGCAATTGTGCGCCCTATACCTAAAACCTCTAGTCCAACTTCAATTCGTGATCTGAGGCCAATTAGCATTCTGCCGTGCATTTCCAAGATTCTCGAGAAAATTGTATCCAATCAGATGCGGGTCTACATTGAAGCAAATAACATATTACCTGCTAATCAATCGGGTTTTAGGAAGTCATACAGTACTACCACAGCTGTACTGAGTGTGACTGGAAAGTCAACTCTGGACTCGTGTAAACCTATATTCAAGGATCTTGGTCTACTACCCTTACCGTGTCTATATATATATGACGCCTGCATTTTTGTCAAAAAAAACTTGCATTTATTTATTTCAGCTGCTGATGTAAGCACAAGAAGCCAACGAAATCACCATAGACTGATTTTTTTTGATGTACCATTGACAGAAAAATATAACCGTAATTGTTTGTGTATGTGTATAAGATTATATAATAAATTACCATCTGACATAAAACAATTACCTTTAACTCAATTTAAGACAAAATTGTATAAATGGCTCAATGAAAAAAATTATTATAAAATTGAAGAATTTATGAGATAAAACTGTTTAAGATTACCCGTCGCACTACCAATATTGCATGCCTATTTTTATAAGCAAAACATGATGTACTTATTTACACTTTTTACCATGTTAAAATACCATGTTTTAAGCAAATAAATGATTATGATTATGATTATGATTATGATTATGTGGTTGATGACATCCTAGCCGGGGTGAACGCCGGAGAGGGAACGCTACTTGCCTTATTGGATTTTTCCCGTGCTTTCGACTGCATTAATATTCCACTACTTTTGGCGAAGTTACATTATTATGGTTTTTCTGAATCTACTATTAAATGGTTTGATAGTTATTTCTGCGAACGTTTTCAACGGGTCGAATTGCGTGAGGAGGGTGGTCAATCACGTTTTTCCGAGTCCAAGCGTGTGACAAGGGGTGTTCCGCAGGGATCCATTCTTGGACCCTTGCTGTTCATTTTGTATAGTGCGGATGTGATTGATCACATTCATTACTGTAAATATCACGTCTACGCGGATGATATACAAGTTTATATAAGTTGCAGGCCCTCAGAAACACAGATCGCTGTAAATAAAATAAACAAAGATCTAGAAAGCATAGCCACTTGGTCGGAAGACAATTCATTAGTTCTAAACGGCAACAAAAGCAAGTTTATGATATTGGGATCCAGAAATCAGATTCTTAAAATAAGTGAAAATGATTTGCGAGTGAATATTAGAGGAGAAGTTGTGGAGAGGGTTAACGTGGCTCGCAATTTGGGATTGTTGATGGACGATGAACTCAGATTTGAAGCTCATATCGGTAATGTTGCTAGTAATTGTTTTTATAGATTAAAAGTGCTGTATCAAATTAGGGATTCTTTAAGTACCAACATTCGAATAAGGCTGTGTGACTCGCTAATACTTTCAAAGTTTAATTATATGGACATAGTTTATGGGCCGCGCCTTCTTGCGCGAACTCAAAGACTGATACAGCGAGTGCAGAATGCATGCGCCAGGTTTTGTTTCAAAATACCTCCACGCACTCATGTCACCCCATATTTGAATAGTGCTAATATATTGAAAATGAAACCTCGCAGCGAACTGCACCTGGCGTGTCTCTTGTTTGGTTTGGTGAAGTACCGCACGCCGTCGTATCTCGCTGAAAAACTGACGTGGGCCCGCGATGTGCAGTCGTACAAGACGCGGTCATGGGAATATGCCCTGATTGTGCCGCCCCATCGTAATGTCGCCTTCCGCGGGAGTTTCAGGTTCGCCGCATCCAAATGCTGGAACGATCTGCCGCCGCCGGTACGTTGTCTGAAAACGTTAGGTTCATTCAAAACAATGTACAAAAAATATCTTTTGCATTGTCAAAGGAGCCCGACGTGATCAAATATGTTTTAATAGTTATAAACATACATACACACATATGTTCTATTCTATGCCATATTAAGTAATTCTCAATGACTTACCCAATAGGTTCGACACGCGAGGCATCAGCGGTTACATTCCAAGCATTAACGGATGCGGACTGGTCTAACTCTTTTGTTTGTGTTCGGTTTGCTGACGATTAGGTACTATTAATATTAATTGAATCCTATTATTAATAATTATTATTGAATGTATTGTTTGTTGTCCAATATTATTATCAATGAATGATCTGTTTTGTCGAAAGTGAGGTTGTTTTTGAGTTTTTGAGTTGCGGTTGATGCGCGGACGCGTCACCGGTGACTGCCGTAGCCAGTATGAAGCGAGCGCCGCGCCGAGCGGCTCATGGCAGAACGAGATAGTCGCACTTTCTTTCGCGCATGTTGAACGCTGAGAGGCTGAGATTTGCACAAATAGCAACGTTGTACATTCACTCACACTACACAGTTACACGTCTCCATAATTTACCTATTATAATGTATTCTTTTCATTAGTAGTTTTGTTATTATAAGTAAGTTTTATTTATTCATTTTGCATATATATCTTTAATAGGAATATATATCTATAATATCAAGTATAAGTAATGCATTATAATCTATATAAGTATCATAGTATGTTTTCTTTATTGTATATAAGTAGGTACGTAATTGAGTTTGGTGTGTCCGTGGCTCACGTTCGATAGGTCTCCCATAATACCAGCGCCGCGGCCCGTGCTAAGCACGTGTCACGGCATTATGCTGAGGGAGATCCTTTTTTTATTTTGGGCGCCTCCATTGTGTATTTAATGTCTGTATTATTTGTCTTTGTTTTTTTTCTATTTTTTTTTTGTTATTTCTGTATTGTAAGTTTGTAAATGTGGCGTCCAATATGGAAATAAATATTTTCTTTCTTTCTTTCTTTCTTTCTAACTTTGTAAGCCAATTTTGAAAAATAAATATTTTTTGAATTTTTTGAATGATAACGTCAATGTGTAGTGTCTGTGTAAAAGGAGGTTGTTTGTATGAAGTGTCCGGGGTGTGATAGAAGAATGTTTTTCATATACGCTCTTATTATGTAGCGCAGTTACAAAGAAGTCTTCAAACAAATAACAATTTCCACCCTCTCTCGACAGATCAATTTAGTGCTCAAGAAATGTGTTCACATGAAGCGGTTCATAGTAAATTGCCTGTATAATGCAAAGGAACTTTTGAGACGCTGTTTTTTGAAGAAATTTTGTTTACGCGCGACTGTCGCATCATTAGTGTCATGTTAATGTTATTTACTAGGTCCTGAAGGGATATGCCGCCTGGAAGAGACGCTTAGTACATTGTGAAGGACTTATACTTTCATTTTATGGAACTGGGAGCGATTACAAACTCCAATGTTCCCACCATGCGAGCGGGTTTGATGCGGGTGTGGTGCAGGATGATCTACGTACCAACTCCTCACCGAACTTTCTGTACATCATCATCTCCGTTTTTCACAGGGTCCGCTAACCTAACCTGAAAATTTGACACTTCCGGTTTTTTACAAAAGCGACTGCCTGTCTGACCTTCCAACCTGCGAAGGGAAAACCAGCCCAGTACAGGTTATGGCACATAGCTCCGAAAATGCGTGTCGCGAATGTGGGTTTCCTCACGATGTTTTTCTTCTCCACTGAGCACGTAATCATCAAATAATATTATACTATTATTATACTATACTATTATCATTTATGATGCAAACATGAATTTCGACACAAAAACAATATAGACAATCATTGACTTAGGCCTGTGCTGGATTCGAACCTGCGACCTGAAAATGAGAGGCAAAATCACGATTAAAAAATATAAGTACCTAAATAAATCTATTTGGACAAACCTTTCCATTCGCCAGAAGACAAAATGCAGCAATTTTGCGGAGTACATAAATACAAAATTAAACCATCTTAAAATTTAATGAGCTGGAATTGGGGCGGCTACCCTATTCCAGACACAATAAGGGATTTAAGTTCACGGTACCCCACAAGGTAGGGTATAATACCTGTTTAAACTTGCAACAATATGGCAGTTGTAAATTCATAAGTTGGGAAATAAAATTTTGTTTACACGACAAAGTAGGAGAGACGGCGACAAACGAAATACGAACGTTTGTGGAAAAACAAAAAGCTTAAAAAGTTGAATGGAGTAGGGTACTAAAAGTAAAACTGAAAGGTCTTATGACCAATAGCCGTACGATGTCTATCTACCTAGACAGCATTCGCTGCGTTTATTGGTCGAAGCCCTCGATATAAATCGCGCCACGCGCGGCGCGGTTGTCATGCAGATGATCAATAGCCGTACGATGTCTATCTATGTAGACCGCATTCGCTGCGTTTATTGGTCGAAGCCCTCGATATAAATCGCGCCGCGCGATTGTCATGCAGGCCCTGCTGGAATCAACAACAATATCTTACCTCATCATCAGCCCATTAACGTCCCCACTGCTGGGGCACGGGCCTTCCCTATGGATGGATAGGGAGATCGGGCCTTAAACCATCACACGGGCCCAATGCGGATTGATGGTTATTAACGACTGCTAATGCAGCCGGGATCAACGACTTAACGTGCCTTCCGAAGCACGGAGGAGCTCGAGATGAAAACCTTTTTTTTTGTGGTCACCCATCCTATGACCGGCCTTTGCGAAAGTTGCTTAACTTCAACAATCGCAGACCGAGCGCGTTTACCGCTGCGCCACCGAGCTCCTCAATCAAGCGATCATATCTTACCTATATTGACTTATTTGAGTCATTTCTCCCTGGGGTGTAGTTTTAAATAAACACATATTTACTAATATTTATGTTTATTCTAATTAATATTCTATTTGCAAAATAATAATTAGGTATTATTTGTTTATTAAAACATTCGAATTTGAATATGAACAAGTTCGTGTAAATAATGAACGGAAACCGCAAAGCCGTGGTGAATTCCGTTCCATATTAAAATGGTTTTGTTCAGAAATTCTGAATTAATTTTGCAATTTTATTCAATGACGATGGCTTTTACGGTGCTAAGAGACAAACAATTAATTAATATTCGATATTAAGGGTGAGATTGGCAATTCAGAGAGAAAATTATTATTGTTTTTTACGCCACTTATTGTAGATTTGCTACATATGGCATTAGCTTTTATTAATTAATTAGGACAGCCTCCGTGGTCTAGTGGTTAGAGCGTTAGGCTCACGATCTGGAGGTCCGGGTTCGATTCCCGATGGGGACATTGGCGAAATCACTTTGTGAGACTGTCCTTTGTTTGGTAAGGACTTTTCAGGCTTGAATCACCTGATTGTCCGAAAAAGTAAGATGATTCCGTGCTTCGGAGGGCACGTTAAGCCGTTGGTCCCGGCTATTAGCCGTAAAAACACCTCCACCAACCCGCATTGGAGCAGCGTGGTGGAGTATGCTCCATACCCCCTCCGGTTGATTGAGGGGAGGCCTGTGCCCAGCAGCGGGACGTATATAGGCTGTTGATGATGATGATGAATTAATTAGCGTTAGCTACTTGGGCGAGGTTTCATAAAGCTTTTATGTATAAAGCTCGGTCCTTTTCACCGTAAGCATAGAATAAGGTAAAGGCAATTCTCCGCTCCCCACCAACGGCTGAAGTAGATTTACCTCGCTCCCTCTCGGACATAGTTTAGTCTTCAACCGTATGGCGTCAGACGTCACATAGATGTGCGTGTACGATAACGTCAATGTGTAGTGTCTGTGTATAACGAGGTTATTTGTATGTATGTGTAGGGGTTTACTCTAAGGTTACTCGAAAGAAATTGCTATATAACTTTTGCATTATTCCGTTTTTCACAGGGTCCGCTTACCTAACCTGAAGATTAGACAGTTCCGATTTTTTACAGAAGTGACTGCCTGTCTGACCTTCCAACCCGCGAAGGGAAAACCAGCCCAATACAGGTTAGGTCACATTCCTCCGAATATGCATTTCTCGGGAATGTGGGTTTCCTCACGATGTTTTCCTTCACCGCTGAACACGTTAATCATTATATGAATCAGTACACGAATTCGAAAACAAATTCAACAAACATTGGTTTAGGCCTGTGCTGGATTCGAACCTGCGACCTAAAAGTGAGAGGCAAGCGTTCTACCAACTGGGCTCCACAGCTGTTTTATGCTGCCTAAGTATCCGCCTGTAATGGTTAAGCCAACTGTGTTAGTGAAAAATACATTTGAGCTAGAAATCTAGCAACTAGAAGTAAATCGATCGAAGTCGGTTAGTCTGGCTCAATTGACCGTTAAATTAAACGTCTAACTTTGGACATCCAATGCAGTCTCCACACACAAGTAGTGTAGCCAAAATATAGATACTTACAGTTGAAATATTATTTACTCTTTACTGTACACATTATTTGTTGGCAACACCAACTAAAATATTGGTTTTTTATAAGGTGGTAACAAGTTTTTTGTGGTCTCTCTCTTCCTGTGCAACAAAATTATAGTATGCATCGTTTTATAACTGCCCCGGCGTTTTGTTACCAAAAAACCCTAGCAAGTGCCTCCCTCAAGACCTTACACTATTATTAGGACTCGTGCATTATTAATACATGATCAAACATACTATATACAAGCTGTAGCGGACCCAACTAGTTGGCCACCTAGTTCCGCTCACATGTAACAGATGGCGCCACATTCAATAATGCAGTCTTCAAGCGGTCGTGAAACGCGGTATCGAAGTTTACACGGCAAGACGCATATATACAACTTCCAACACAACACTGTTGGATCGTCGATCCCTAGTCACACTACTAACTTGTGGCTAGCGGGGTACTATGCTCAGTTCGGTACCCAGAAACCATCCTTTGACGGCAGCACACTCTCGCCGCTAAACAAGCTAATATATAAAGTATACTTAATAATGTTTTTGGAAATGTTTAATTATGTATTGCTACTAAAGAAACATAATATAACGTACACAACTATCTTAAACTGTGAATTGTTTTACATACAAATATATACATAATAAATAAATAAACACAAGTGTAAATAGTGTTTTTAGTGTTTTTTTAGTAATTATTTTCAGTTCCATACTTTTGCCACGGAAAATTCCACTTGATATCAACTCAGAATCATAGTCTCATTCCCCTCAGTATTCTTTACGATGTCACTAACATCCTGTATATTAGGCATTGGCCCCGATTCCTGCAGATACCATCAAATATTTTTTTTCCGACTAAATGGCCCCGATTCCTGTAGACACCTCTTAATTTTATTTTAAAATTGACGTGTATTCCATAAATTTTATGCCGGTCGATTACCCGTCCCTTTCTTTTTCAACGATAAGAAAATGACAGGTATAACTTAAAATAAAATTAAATGGTGTCTACAGGAAAAAGCACCATTGTGTGAAATTCAATGCTCTTTCAATTTACAACACATGCGTTGCATAAACATTTTGAGAAAAGAAAAGATAAGGAAAACATTTTTATTTCTTAATTATGATATCTATTAGGTAGAAGTTTCTTATTACAAATCGATATATAATCACTTGTTCATGATTTAGTTACCTACTTACCTAATATAGAATAAATAATTATAGTATAGAACGGTAACTCCCCCGCACCAATTCATATCGGCGTCGACCTCACTCCCCTGGATCTTACTTTAATCTAAATGGCCGTAAGGAGTAAGGGAGAGCGCGGACTATCTGTCCCGCTCGTGTAAAAAAATAAATACCTACTGCATGAAAAGCAAAACTATTCAAATTAGTTTTTTTTGTAATAGTTTGGTTTTTAATTTAAAAATAAATTGATTTGATTTAAACAAAAAAATACCTTTTTGCGAATTATTATTTGTTTTTGTCTGTGTAGGAATGTGTTTTTTTGTGCGGAGGGTCTGCCTTTCTGTGAGTTTGATACTGCCTCTGGGTGAGCAATTGAGCATATAATGGAACATAGCATCACGCTAGCATCCCTGAAGGGGTAGGCAGAGGTGTACAGTACATACATCCACTCCTCGCCAGCGAGTTCTGTGAGGCTTAACTTTTATTCTTAATTTTGATTTCTTTTATCTCAAGGTCGGTGAAGGCGCCGAATACTGGTTCCTTGGTCTTGGTTACCGTCACGTTGCTCCAAATGCGACCCTTGCTGATGGGAAATCCTGCTGGGATATGGTCACGCTGGATGGTCATATTGTACAGGTGGTATTCGCCCTGGAAGTAAATTTGAAACATGAGAAGGTGCCACGAAGAAAACCAAAGTCATAAAGGCCACCAGACTGCCTTTATGACTTTGGTTTTTAAAACTTTCGTTTTGACGTTTCGTAAAAAGTGTCTCATTTGACTAGGTTGTCAAGTAGCCTATTCTGTTGGTCAATGTAAAATTTTGAGAGAGTCATTTAAAGTTCTGCCTAAATTTGACGTGTGTTCCATAAATGTTATGCCTGTGGATTATCCGTCCCTTTCCTGTTCGGCAGATAAGAAAATGACAGGTATAACTGTGGGAATGGAAAGGTATGATGCATGAAAAGGAACGTTTGGAGCGAGAAAGTATGAGAGAGTGAGAGAGACAGAAATAGGAAGCGGAAGTGGTATTACTTTTTTTATATAGATAAGATGGCGATTGTGAAGGTGCGTAGCGTGGGTGTGAACAAAATTAAAAGACGAATAAAATCAAGAGTGTTTTAATTGAAGACGACGAAGTCCCTTCCTACATAACTTAAAATAAAATTAGATGGTGTGTATCGGAATCAGCACCATAGTAGGTCTTCTTCTATCGCGAGGGTTGTGAAGTGAATGACCAACCTCATCAACCCTGGTCTCAGGGTTATTATTGAGCCGCCAAAGGCCTCTGACATGGCTCATGTAACGAGTACGCACTTACATTTAAAAGAAGTAATCGGGACCAACGGCTTATGCCTTCCAAAGCACGGATCATCTTACTTTCGGACATTCGGATGATCAGCCTGTAATGGCCCAATCAAACTGGGGATCACAAAGAGATTTTTGTGATATGTCGCCACCGTGATGCGAACCCGGAACCTCCAACGCTTTATGTATGAACTAAGCTTACCGCTGGATACGGGCACGGCTTGGCCAACTTGCCCTGCTTCATAGGCAGTCCAAACAGCTTGTTCTTGTGTACCATATCACAGAACTTGAAATGAAATTCGATAAAACTCCGCTGATATCGAGTGCCTAAGTACTCATATAAGTAAAAACTAACCTAAAAGTAAAAAAAAAAACAAAGAAAGTTAATAAAATAGACCTAGACCTTCTATTCTGTACCTAGTTTATTCCTCTTTCAGCGCCATTGTTCCACTATCGATTAATACTTTTCCTCCTCCTAACCCTCTCAGACGACGCCCTGAGCCAAGGGTCTCGCCCAACTGGGTACCCTCTGGCCTGTTGTATTAAATTTTGTACCAGGTGAGAGCCTTCAGCGTTACCCATTTGTCCGACGAAGTAGTTAATGTCATTTTGCGAATGCGAATTTAAATACTTAAATGCGAAATATTCGCATTTATAATATTAGTTAGTATGGATCAGGGATGTTAGGAAGTTCCGTAACAAAAAAACATCCGTAACCTTAACCGAATCCGAAATAAAAGTTTCGGATAATATCGGATAGGGGCGGAGCCTAATTGAGATGTTACCAGCGCCGACACACAAGCCGCGCGCATTGTTTGTTTTTTTTTCTTCTTTTGTCGTCATTACATATATAACTTGTCGTTATAACTTTTGTCACTATAAATAAAACCACTTTATTTTTATTTTACATTTTAAATTCCTTAAAAAATATATATCTGTATCCGTAATTAACGGAAATTAACGGATAATCTGAAATAATCTATTATCCGTATCCGTAACCATATCCGGTATAATAAAATCATTCTTAAATCCGTATCTAATCCGTATCTGAATTTTCGTATCCATAAAATCCCTGTTATGGATTATGGAATGTGATGTGAATATGTTGCTAAGGTAAATTAACTTTTTAATTTCCGTTTGAACTAATGGACTAATGTTATGGGCGATAGGCTGATCCCTTATCACCATAAGGTTCATCATATCCATCTTTGGACTTCGTATCAACAGTGGCTGCAAGTTGTCTTTGATTACTTGTGGCTCTGCCCACCCCATTAGGGATTACGGGCGTGAGTTTATGTATGTATGTATGTATCTATTATCCGTATCCGTAACCATATCCGGTATAATAAAAAATCATTCTTAAATCCGTATCCAATCCGTATCTGAATTTTCGTATCCATAAAATCCCTGTTATGGATTATGGAATGTGATGTGAATATGTTGCTAAGGTAAATTAACTTTTTAATTTCCGTTTGCCCTTATGATAATTATCTTATATGCCACGTGTGACGTGACAAAACACCATCATAAATTTATTTATTTATTTATTTATTTTCATGGGATAATAAACAATTATACATGAATGATTTGCTTATAATGGAACATAATATACTTTCAAGGCAGCTTACATAATACATACAGGCTAGGTAGTTCTTTTTTTTGACGTGACTTATTGTAGATTTGCCGCAGATGGCATTAACTACTTGGCCGGACAAATGGGGAGCGCTAAAGGCTCTCACCCGGTACAACGTTTAAGACAACAGGCCTGAGGGCGCCCAGTTGGGCGCGAACTTCGGCTCAGGGCGTCGTATGAGAGGAAAAATATTTGAAAGAATTAATCGATAGCGATAAGCGCTGATTGAGGGAAATCGTCGACTAGGCCACGTCGGTATCGGGTTCTGAAGTGTTTGGTGTCGCGAGCTGATTGGCTGCCTCTATGGCTAGAGTAATCGGGTCGTCGGGACTAATTGCTTAATGTTGCAATTTCAACATTAAGCAATTAGTCTTGCCACTTTGACGCTAATAAACAATAGGTTTAACAATAGGGTTTGGATTTTAAAAGGACATTCGCTCTTACGACTATAAGATGAAAAACTTACCGATAAATTGTTATCATACCCTTGTTTGGTGACATAATGTAGGTTCATGTAGTAAATAGGGTCATTGCGTTCATATCTGTTTGACGTTAAATTAATATACTCAATATACTTAGGGTTGTAATATACTACTTGGGGACGTTCTGGACTTAATATACGTATCTGAAAAATAAAATAATTAACATTAGGCCCTATCGCTGATTAAGTGTCATAATTAATGCAGCGAAACGCCACATTGTCGCCACGGCAAAGTCGCCAAACAATATTTATATTGAAATGGCTTCGTTGCCAAAATGTCGGGTCGCCAAGGTGCCATAGCGTCGCCAACATTAAATTTTACATTCAGTTCGTCTGCCATACATTTCAATATAAATTGAGTAGCCGGCGACGTTGCCAGCAGATATTGATCTAGCCTGCTTGATCCCACTGCTGGGCAAAGGCCCCAGATTCCTCTACTTTTCTCGCCTCTGCACAAACTCCAGCCAACCTCTTTGCCATAAAACCATATTATTATTTTATGGAAAATCCGCTAAATTGAAATGGGAGTGGGAAAACATAACATAACATAAACAGCCTATATATGTCCCACTGCTGGGCACAGGCCTACGGTTTACGGCTTAACGTGCATTCCGAAGCACGGAATCATCTTATTTTTTTCGAACAATCTGGTGGTGTTGAATGGGCTCGAGTCGTTACTCACCGGGTCCCTCAATACGGATACAGAAGGAGTTAATATTATTAGCAAATCTAAAAAAAAACAAAAGAAAGTCTAAAAAAATGAATTGACGTTCGTTAAGTCTCCGTAAAACTCGAGAACGGCTCAACAGATTTGTCTAATCTTTTAGTCGATTAGTCTTGAAGTATTCGTGGAAGTCCAGGGAAGGTTTGAACGGTGACAAAATATGGAAAACTGTGATGTAGGTTACCGGGTCATCTAGTATACAGGGTGTTAGTGACATCGTAACGAAAACTTTGAGGGATGATTCAGGCCATAATTCTGAGTTGATATCAAGTGGAATTTTCCGTCGCAAAAGTATGGAACGGAAAATAATTTAAATAAGCTCTAAAATTTTCAAGACTTCTCCGACAGGAAATTCCACTTGATATCGACTCAGAATCATGGTCTGAATCATCCTCTTCAGTATTCGTTACAGTGTCACTAACACCCATACCTACTTGTATGGCTACTGTATGTACTTGTATGGGGTGTAAGTGACATCGTAACGAATACTGAGAGGGATGATTCAGCTGATTATTCTGAGTTAATATCAAGTGGAATTTTCCATCGCAAAAGTATAAAATTGAAAATAATTAAAAAAAACTAAAAAAATAACATGAATTTTGCGACGGAAAATTCCACTTGATATTAACTCAGAATCATGGTCTGAATCATCCCTCTGTATACTTAAATGAAACTTACTTTTTCGGCAGTGCAAAATAAAACAAACCGCAAACATGGAAAATTAATGAACAATATGGGAAAAAATAAATATTTTTTTATCATATTTATAAAAAACAACCGAACTTGACGCAGTTCCGACTAAGTGGTTCACCATGCGAGGCAAATCAAAATAAGTATAATTGATAACAAACAAGCCTATTTTGGTTATTAGTAGTATTAAATATAAACCTCATTGAACGGTTCATTTATTTTTAGCGTTCCGTTATGTAGGCATAATTTTAGGCATTAAAATATAAATGAGTATAAGTACTTAATATAAGTACTTGCTTCTATGCTGTTCTGGGAGCAAATAAAAAACATAGAACACGTTCAGCTGCTTGTCTTCCCGGGCATGTCGTAAAAACCGACAGAGGGATTGCGTCCTCTAACATGATGGACTAATGTTATGGGCGATAGGCTGATCCCTTATCACCATAAGGTTCATCATATCCATCTTAGGACTTCGTATCAACAGTGGCTGCAAGTTGTCTTTGATTACTTGTGGCTCTGCCCACCCCATTTGGGATTACGGGCGTGAGTTTATGTATGTATGTATGTATAAGTACTTAATGTTTAAACGAGTCTTATTTTGGAAATGAGGAACTTTCCAGACTACCTTCCTCAAAAACAATATAGATGGCGCTGTACTAACTTTTCTTCGTTGAAACTTGTAATTTAATTGAAAACAGACATCTTTTATCTTCGTTTTTTTTTTTAGGTCCCCGATACCGACCCCGCCGGCGTGGTCGACGATTTCCCTCATTCAGCGCTTATCGCTATCGACCCACTAGGGTCGATTAATTCTTTCAAATATTTTTCCTCTCAGACGACGCCCTGAGCCGAGGTTCGCGCCCAACTGGGCACCCTCAGGCCTGTTGTCTTAAACGTTGTACCGGGTGAGAGCCTTCAGCGCTCCCCATTTGTCCGGCCAAGTAGTTAATGCCATCTGCGGCAAATCTACAATAAGTCACGTCAAAAAAAAAATAAATTTGTTTTTGGGTATAATTTTTTTTTTTTTAAATTTGTTTTTGGGTATAGTTCTAGAACATTGATAAATAAATAAATAAATAAATAAATGACGACCTTTTATTACTCCCAGGCACAATTACAGCTTCCACCCGTTATAATTCTGATCAAAATAAAGAGAAGCTAAATGTAGGAAGCAACACAATTCTAACACATAATTTCATCCAAATCCAAGGCAGTGTTTTGGGGTAGGAAAGTTACAGTTAGTCTATCTGTGTATAACTACACAAACATTACCAAAAACGTCGCACCCGGCTTCTGTGTGCACAGTTCTTTAAATAAGCAAAATGACACCACAACATCGACTACAAAGCGGTCGTTGATTAAAGCGGGACTTTTTTATTTTTTATTTTTTTTGCGGTGTCGCTGGGCTATCGACTGGAAACAAAAAAGGAAATAATAAAAAAAATACCTGTAGTGTAGCAGGGAATCGCGGCGATGACACAGTGTGTGGTATTTTAACAAAATAATTGGCTAATTTCCATCTAGTCAAATCAGTTACTTTTTACTGTGTTATTTTTCATAAAAATACAGAAAATATTGGTACAATAAAAACCCCTTAAACGCTGCGCAAAGGCTTATAGTGCTAAAATATAACCAAAACAATACGTTTGTTTACTGAAATAGTAATAGGAACTGACAAAATTTAAGAACACTCAACAGTAGCGATACCTGATGGGTGAAATCATCATCAGCCGTACGACGCCCACTGCTGGGCATAGGCCTCCCCCAAGGATCTCCACGACGATGGGTGAAATAGGCAGTTTTTATTCTCAATTGAAATCCGAGATTTTTCGCGCCGCCTACCTTTTTTAGTTAGTCTTTTTTGTAATAAGGCGCATAGTGTTTTCAGTTACTTATGTTACTTATGTTAATGTTTATAATGCCTATTAAGCCCCTTTGTACTACCTAATAGGATCTTCTTCTTCTATTGTGTGGGTTGTGAGGTGGAGTACCAACCTCATCAACCCTGGTGTCAGGGTTACTATTGAGCCGCCAAAGGCCCCTGACGTGGCTCATGTAACGACTACTTACTTACATCAGTAAGTAGTAACCGGGACCAACGGCTTAACGTGCCTTCCGAAGCACGGATCATCTTACTTTTTGGACAATCAGGTGATCAGCCTGTAATGTCCTAACCAAACTAGGGATCACAAAGTGATTTTTGTGATATGTCCCCACCGGTATTCGAACCCGGGACCTCCGGATCGTGAGCCCAACGCTCAACCACTGGACCACGGAGGCCGGACTAATAGGTTGTGCGTGAACAGTGTAGGCCGGCTTACTGAAATTAGGGATTGCGGCTTATTACTTACGCCCCAGACACCCGCATTAGTTTAAGTTATTCATCCATTAAAATTAACGACTGTACCTTTATAAAGGAAGGTTGTTTTACTGCCAGATCTACACGATAAAAATGAGTTTTATTTTAGTTGTGCCGAGAATTTCGGAGAGACAGCGTTTTTTTAAAAAAATATTACACCTACTACTTCTTTTGTTTGAATCATAAATGATTATCACGTGCTCAGCGGTGAAGGAAAACATCGGGAGGAAACACACATTCCCGAGAAATGCATTTTCGGAGGTATGTGACCTAACCTGTATTGGGCTGGTTTTCCCTTCGCGGGTTGGAAGGTCAGACAAGCAGTCGCGTCTTTTAATAACCGGACCTGAATTAAATCTATAGAAATCAGTCAGAGACAGAGATCAGAAATCTGCAGGTTAGGTAAGCGAACCTTGTGAAAACGGTATATTTGTAGGGAAATTGTGGTATATCTATGCTTTTACCTATGGTCTTATGTCATGTCAAAATATTATGATTGATAAAAAATGCAAATGCCTTTTTATTGAGTTTAATATATTACAGAAATGATGCTCTAAACCACTGAATTAAATTTTATCAGTTTGAATTCCTGTCACCTCTATTTAATATCGTCTCTGTGTAACTGAAAATTAGACATCAGCCCCTCACGTGCAATGTTATTTATCGATAAACATTGGTTTAGGCCTGTGTTAGGATCCGAACCTACGACCTCAAAGTGAGAGGCAAGCGTTCTACCAACTGGGCTACCACGGGTCCATTCAGCGGTTTAAAGCCTGAGCCAGAATTCAAACCCATGGCACTACAATGTAACTCACGCCTTTTCTGAACTGGACTATCACGGATTTTAACTTTTACCTCAAAATGTATTCACTTAAACACATCTCATTTCTCTTTTTTTTTTCTTGTATTTTTTTTAAATGTATTTTTGTTTCTTTTTTTTATTTATTTTGTTTGTAACGTAGACGATCATAAATCCATTTCAGACTTGAAGAGTGTCTAGATTAAACTTTGAACTTTAAACGTACGCAGCATAACGGTTATCAGATCCCTCGGGAAATCGCTGTAGCAAACAAAAACATGCCGTATCAATACCATTGGATTCATTTCATTCTACACACAAACAGAAATCGCTGAACTTTGGATTGATAAAAATTAACTTCAAATATTTGTTTTATACTGCCCACAAGAGTGCTTGTTTTGGAAATTTATTGAAGCGATGCTTTTTTAATTATAATGTTTTTTTCCATTATAGCTTTGTTTGGAGAACGCGTTAGACCGTAGCGGGTTCGAACCCGACTCGCTCTGTATACCACTGAATGCGACTATACGACTCCAATGAGGTACTTTCCAAGCTACTTTCCTCAAAAACAATATAGATGGCGCTGTACAGATTTTTTTTTTACTTTATTTAATAAATAGGCTTTTTTCAAACATTACCACGCCACCCCCATCGGACTTGCTTAGATTATCGCCTACGTAAACACAATTTTATATATTCATATAGCACCCTAGCCTTGTCCGACAATGGGCAAGCCAAGATACTATTATACAAATTAATGCACATAATAACGGGTTCTTACCGCGTTTAAATGGGGATATGAGACTCCCGATATTTCGACACTGTTGCAAGTGCCATGATCACGGGATGACTGATGAGATTGGAGTGGAGTAGGTAGATCCATAATTTTCTACGGGCAGACATATCTGTCTACCCGCGTAAACTTAAAACAATGTATAAACCAACATCTTCGATAATAATATTCGGGAATCGTATTAGAAATTGTTGTCTTTCCGCTTCGATCCGCGCACACTCCGCCATCACATGCAGAGCATCCTCCACTTGATCACACAGATTTTTTCTTCAGAATCAGAATCATTTATTCAACGTAATTATCATGGATAAACTTGTTGAAGGTCAATGTAACATTTGAATTTACGTCATTTCGCAAGGTGTTATGGCTGAGGAGAAGAAATGACAAGAAACTGCAACAGCAACACATCTTTTAAATCAATGAGGGTACATTACAAGTTATTTAATAACTAGAGGAACACATTTAATACCAGATATGTTTATCATTTAGGTAATCATTAATCTTATAATAAGCTTTTTTACATAAAGTAAGCTTCACGTGAGCTTTAAATTTATTATCTGACAAATTTAAAATATTATCTGGTATTTTATTGTAAAAACGTATACATAACCCCAAAAAAGATGAATTTAATTTACTTAATCTAGAATTATGAACAACAATTTTATTTTTATTCCTTGTATTGTAAGTATGCCTTTCACAGTTTCTTCGTTTACCCATCTAACTTCATGGATAACAGACATAATGCATCTTTTATCCTTACTTTTGGATATAAATGATGACCCTTTTTATTATACTTAGACACAATTAAATCTGCCATCCATTATTATTCTAATCAACATAAAGAGAAGCAATATAGGTGGCAACATAATTCTATACATAATGTGATCCAAATATCAAGCAACAATTTTTTTTTATTCAGGGTATTAGTGACATTGTAACGAATACTCAGGGGGATGATTCAGAGCATGATTCTGAGTTAATATATCTAAGTGGAATTTTCCGTCGCAAAATTAATAATTTCTTTTTATTTTGGTGCAATAAAGTGTCATCAACATCAGCCGTACGACGCCTATTGCTGGGCATAGGCCTCCCCCAAGGATCTCCACGACGATCGGTCCTGCGCTGCCCGCATCCAGCGGCTTCCCGCGACCTTCACCAGATCGTCGGTCCAATAAAGTGTATTTGTATTGTATTGTACAACAGCCTTCGTAGTCTAGTGGTTAGAGCGTTAGGCTCACAATCTGGAGGTCCGGGTTCGATTCCCGATGGGGACATTGTCGAAATAACTTTCTGAGACTGTCCTTTGTTTTGTAAGGACTTTTCAGGCTTGAATCACCTGATTGTCCGAAAAAGGAAGATGATTCCGTGCTTCGGAGGACACGTTAAGCCGTTGGTCCCGGCTATTAGCCGTAAAAACACCTCCACCAACCCGCATTGGAGCAGCGTGGTGGAGTATGCTCCATACCCCCTCCGGTTGATTGAGGGGAGGCCTGTGCCCAGCAGTGGGACGTATATAGGCTGTTTATGTATGTGTATGTATGCATTGTATTGTACGCGTCAGGCGGCACACTGAGGTGTCACTTTGCTTTGGTTCATATAGAAAGTTTGGAACTAAAACACTAAAACGGAAGGCCTGGAATTAGGTCCTGGAATCCGCCATTGTACCTGGCTGCTGAAAATTCAGTTAAATTACTGTTATTTGATTTTGTAGTTTCAGTTATTCAACTTCCTGACTAAACTAAAACTAGTCAAAACTCAGTACAGCCATTTCAGCTTTGTTATGTAAACAATAAAGCGCTTTAGTGGCTTGTTATCAGGGACGGATTTAAACAATCTGATTAAGTAAACAAATTATTTTTTTGCTGTTTACCCCGAAGATAATCCGAAATCTAGAAGAAGTCCCTATTAGGGATAAGCTCGCCTATGCTTCATGTAACGATAAATCTTAATTATATACATTTCCTTTGTATTTTGATTTTATGATTTTATTTGTTTTATCTGATTTTATTTTATTTATTATTTTAATTTATTTGAATGTTTTATTATGTAAATTATGGATCATTGTAATCTGAAATAAAGCAATTTTAATTTAATTTTTAATTTTAAAAAGCAATAAAGAGTATACAAACATAGAAACATAATCGTCTTCCTAGCATTATCCCGTTCACAGGGTCCGCTTAACTAACCTGAAGATTTGACAGATCCGATTTTTTACAGAAGCGACTGCCTGTCTGACCTTCCAACTCACGAAGGGAAAACCAGCCCAATATAGGTTAGGTCACACCTCCGAAAATGCATAATACATTTACAAATGAAAAATTTATTTCATTATCCACGAAGATAATAAAATAAATAAATAGTAATCTAATAATAATACCAACAACTCATTTCAACTTTATCGGTGGTACAAATAATAACTTACCTACTTATTCCAAGTTTTAAAATCAAGTTTACTCGTAGCAAGATTTTGCTTGCATATTCTCAATTTATTCATGTTTTTTTTTGACCAGACTTATAGTAGATGAGCCGTGGTAGCCCAGTTGGTAGAACGCTTGCCTCTCACTTTGAGGTCGCAGGTTCCAATCCAGCACAGGCGCAACTACCAGGGGATTTGGGTGATGCGAAGCAGAATCGAAAAAAACGTTTTGAAGTTAATTTGAGCCATTGTGCAGATTTTCATTGCGAAGGAACCACGGAGCTCCCGTAGCTTCTCCCGTGAAACGATTTTGTATCAATTGGAGATTATGTAATTGAGAGGGACTCGTGTGAGCGAAAACTACCACTGCATAGGTCATGATCGGACGGACCTCTGAATACATACATAAACACACGCCTATTTCCCATCGGGGTAAGCAGAGACTATGGAATTCCATTTGCTTCGATCCTGACACACTTCTCTTGCTTCCTCCACATTCATCAATCGCTTCATACACGCACGCCGCAGAGTAGATCGTACTAAACCTTTTCTAACGACATCTCTAATTTGGTCAATGTAAGTCCTTCTAGGTCTTCCTCTGCCAACCCTACCATCAACTTCCCTCCTACCTCTGAATCATCATCATCGGCCCATTAACGTCCCCACTGCTGGGGCACGGGCCTTCCCTATGGATGAATAGAGAGATCGGGCCTTAAACCATCATGCGGGCCCAGTGCGGATTGATGGTTATTAACGACTGCTAATGCAGCCGGGACCAATGGCTTAACGTGCCTTCCGAAGCGCGGAGGAGCTCGAGATGAAAACTTTTTTCTTGTGGTCACCCATCCTATGACCGGCCTTTGCGAAAGTTCCTTAACTTCAACAATCGCAGACCAAGCGCGTTAACCGCTGCGCCACCGAGCTCCTCAGAATACCTTTGGGATATAGTTGTGAGCTTATGTTATGTTGTGTTCTAGATACGACCCTTTTTTTATTTGCGTTGGGAAATGCGTTACGCAAACCACGCCGCCCGGGGGGACGACGTGGTTATGTGGGACTCCCCGGGTGTCGCCACCCGGTATATCCACTAAAACCCAACGGTGTTCCTCCTTGCCGCCGTGTGGCGGGGATGCGGGAACGCAATTGTACACAACCGAGTCCTCATCGGCGAATGCCCTTACGGGCCCAGCGCCCATGGAAGAGTTTCTAGATCCGACCCTGTGCTACACCGAGTTAACTGCTCACCGCTATTTGTGTAGGACGACAAGTTACACTGAACATTCTATTAAAAGCATGTTATACCGAATCTGTTTGCTCTCTCGTGTTTATGTTGACTACATGTAAATTACTTCGGCATTACAGCTTATGTAGCTCTATGGTTTTGAAAACACCTTTTTTGTGTGGTTCTACATAATGGTACACAGCATATTTTGTACGGCAGGGTATTGACCTACATTGGTCCCATCCCATTGACATTCAGAATTTGCCTTTCAACTGTTTTAAGACAGTAGTTCAACAGAAACTTTGCAAAAAAGGTTATTATAAAGTTAGTGATTATTTAGAAGATATGAATGCATAGGATTAACTGTCTGAGAACTGATATTAGGCAGCTAAATTACTCAATTGTATAACAATATTTTATGTTTATTTTTTTAAAGAACGTCTAGGGCCTTGTGTCGAGGTTTTTCTTGCAGCTTCTTTACCCGGCTATACAGGTTGTGAGAAGCTGCAGTAGTTTTATGAGACGTTCGTTATGTAAAAAATGACGATTCAAAGTGTAAATATGTTACCTAAAAAATAAAGATATATTTGAATTGGTCCTGATTCCTATCGTATCGGGGTTCTGAAGTGTTTGGTGTCACGAACTGGGGGGAAGCAATTCATTTAAGAAAGCAATATTGCTGTTTGACATTTGTTTGCATTGCGCACTTACTTTTATTATACGTAAATGTCAAATTGCAATATTGCTTTCTTAGATGAATTGTTTCGATGTGGCCATTTTAACCCCCCTAATTGGCCGCCTCTGTGGCTGGAGTAATCGGGTCGTCAAAGTAAGACCGAGACGGTGAGGCAAACATAGCTCAGCCGCTGGTGGGGAGCAGAGAGCTGCTGCTGTTCTAGAGGTATATTCGTATTTATTTTGTATTCCTTCCCCGATACTGACCCCGCCGGCGTGGTCGACGATTTCCCTCATTCAGCGCTTATCGCTATCGACCCACTAGGGTCGACTAATTCTTTCAAATATTTTTCCTCTCAGACGACGCCCTGAGCCGAGGTTCGCGCCCAACTGGGCACCCTCAGGCCTGTTGTCTTAAACGTTGTACCGGGTGAGAGCCTTCAGCGCTCCCCATTTGTCCGGCCAAGTAGTTAATGCCATCTGCGGCAAATCTACAATAAGTTACGTCAAAAAAAAAATGTATTCCTTATTCAACGAGTATGCCCGGGAAGATTTAAACAGCTGAATGTGTTCTGTTTTTCATTCGCTCGCATAGAGTTACTTACCAGGGCAATATAAAACCGTGTAGCTTCCTATATCTCTCTGACAGCGGACACAGAGCCACAATAGAAATAAATTGCCCGCTACATCCCAAACTACACCATTGATGTCCCCTGAGGGCCATACCCAGCGAATAAACTCTGAAAACGTGATTTAAGGTGAAAAATGCAGGCGGACACTTTTTTACATACATACATATTTATACTCACGCCTATTTCCCACCGGGGTAGCCAAACTGGAATTCCATTACCTACACTATACTTTATAACATAATATACTTACAATACTCCATAGAATAAGAAATAAAAGGTACTACGTATAGAACGGCAACTCTCCGCTCCCCACCAGCGGCTGAGCCAGGTTTACCTCACCCCCCTCAGTCTTACTTTAGTCTTCAATCGTATAGCGTCAGACGTCACACACACAGATGCGCGTGTACCATAACGTCAATGTGTAGTGTCTGTGTAAAATGAGGTTTTTTGTATGAAGTGTCCAAGGTGTGCTATACAAATGTAGTGATTATATTCTCTTTGTTATTACTTCTCTCTCTATTTAAGAGCTGCGCTCTTGTCGGTGGAGTAATCGCCTTCATTACTCCATAGATAGGGCGTGTAGAACGGTGGTTGCCCCAATCGCCTTCCGTTCCGCAGTACACCGACCAATTTCTCAATCGGTGATGTTCTAGCTAGAGCCCTACCAGAATCCATTTCCTCGGCCTCCAACCAGTACTGACACCGCTGTTGCTCGGCATCAGGGGTGCGCTTTTGGAGTTGCGGCGCCTACTCGCTACGTCACAAGATCGTCATAGAACCTAAGTAGCATTTTATAGGTTAGCCCGTGCCAGTGAGCTACCCACTACGTTCTGCTAATCTTGTCGCTGTTTGCTATTACTTAGAAAGCAATTTTATAGATAAAAACCTAATATAAATCTCCATACTAGAATGTAACAATGATACACCCTCACCTCCTGGTTACCTCATAAACTGCTCAAAGGGTACACCAACTTACAAAGTTACTAGTTGGTAATTTATTCCGACTAACTCACGTAACTAAGTCAAAGCTAGGCGTAGCTTCTATTAGTCTATCTCACTTCACTGGACTTCGTTTATTAAGTATATTATGTTTTTATAATTAACAGCTACCCACCCCAGCTTCGCGAGGGTGGGTAGCCAGAGCATATCCATGGCATTTTTGCTTTCTGTAGCCTAATTAATGTCCCACTGCTGGGCAAAGCGGCCCCTTCTCTTTCCAACCCTCCCTGTCTTGGGCATCGTTCCGCCAGGTGTGCCGGAAGGCGTCCAGCTCGTCCCTCCACCGTCGTCGTGGTCTACCTCGTCGTCGACGACCCTGTGGGGACCAATCAGACGTAATTTGGGCCCACTTTTTCGGTTGCTTACGGCAGACATGTCCCGCCCATTCCCACTTCAAGCATGGTATAATATAACCAGATATGCTCAATCCTATGAAAAGCCGCCATTGCTAGCCGTTTGATGACGTTACTGTTACCATTAAATTAGTAGCTACAACATAAACCAATGATTTTCAAAGTTATCAAATTCATAATAATGTTTAACACGTGCTCATCGGTGAAGGAAAAATTTTTGAGGAAACCCACATACCTGAGAAATGTGTTTCGGGTAATTAAAGCACATAATAACGGGTTCTTACCGCGTTTAAACACGAAACCCGTTAAGAACCCGTTATTATGTGCTTTAATTATGATAATAACCGCGTAAACTTATAACAATGTGTTTCGGGTGTTTTGTGACCTTACCTATAACTGGGCTGGTTTTCCTTTCGGGTTGGAAGGTCAGACATGTCGCTTGTGTAAAAATCTGGACCTGTCAAATTTTCAGGTTAGGTAAGCGGACTCTGTTAAACTGGATACAATGGGATAAGTTACGAAACTATCAACATGACATGTCCATTTGAGAAATCTTTTCATTTGTTAGCAAAAAGAATAAGGAAAGAAAAAGTAAGTACGACAGCGCTGTTTCCTTTTACGGATCAGACTGAGAATAAAAAGGTCCATTGGAACAATTCCCGTCGGGTCCTAATTTGAAAGTTTTTTGCTTCATCAGCCCTTTACTTGCCTTCAGTTTTTCTTTGGAAAAGAAACACGTAAATGATAAATATTGAGCATATTGCTCAGTTAGGGATTTTTCCAAATCGTGAATTATAGATATACATTTATGTAGGTACTTACTAGCTTAATTAAAACACATAATAACGGGTTCTTACCGCGTTTAAATGGGGATATGAGACTCCCGATGATATTTCGACACTGTTGCAAGTGCCATTTTTTTTTTTATTATTATTGAATACAACGAAAAATTAACAAAACAATAAAATAACACCGCTAAACCCCTCACGGGTTTGTCTCGGCGCTATAAAATGATCACGGGATGACTGGAAGAACCCGTTATTATGTGTTTTAATTATGATAATAACCGCGTAAACTTACTAGCTTACTCATTCACTTAGGCCAGGCGCGCACTACTAGTTTTTCCCCGCGTGGCAGAAAAAAGCAGCGGTATAATGTCGCACTGTAATACTGTAACAAACAGTTTTAAATTGTATTGCGCGAACTTGACGGCAGAGCCACCGCAGCGTCGCAGTATTACAGTGCGACATTATGCCGGTGCTTTTTTCTGCTGCGCGGCGAAAAACTCGTAGTGCGCGCCTGGCCTTATCCTGACAGAGAGCAGCATTAACTATCAGTACTATTCAGAGGCGGAGGACAGGAGTCCTAGTACGGCTTTGAAATAGACTACTCTGAGCGCCGTCACACTCGCATCAGACAGTGTACTGTAGACAGAGTAGCAAGAAGTCTTCCTCATATATCCTCAAAGAATTAAGTGAAGTTTACAACTTGCTGTATTCGTTTGTCCCTTTTGCGGTGGAGACGGGTGGACCATGGTGTCAAATTCAAAATTCAAATTCAAATTCAAAAATATCTTTATTCAGTAGGTAACATAGTTACACTTTGAATCGTCAATTTTTACATAACGAACGTCTCATCCGCCTAAAACTACTGCAGCTTCTCACAACCTGTATAGCCGGGGAAAAGAAGCTGCAAGAAAAACCTCGGCACAGGGCCCTAGACGTTCTTTAAAAAAATAAAAATAAACATAAAATATTGATATACAATTGAGTAATTTAGCTGCCTAATATCAGTTCTCAGACAGTTAATCCAATGCATTCATATCTTCTAAATAATCACTAACTTTATAATAACCTTTTTTGTAAAGTTTTTGTTTAACTACTGTCTTAAAGCAGTTGAAAGGCAAATTCTGAATGTCAATGGGAATCTTATTGTAAAAACGTATACATTGCCCCTTAAAAGATTTAGTAATCTTATGTAATCGACTGACTTGTAAAGCAAGTTTATTTTTATTCCGGGTATTAACAATGTGCCGATCGCTATTTTTTGCAAATAATCCTATATGTTTTTTTACATATATTAAGTTTTCAAATATACATTGTGATGCCAAAGTTAAAATATTAATTTCTTTAAATTTATTTCTAAGTGACATGTCCATGGTGCGAGGAGGCTAAAAAGTTCGTTAAAGAACTAAGTAGGGCGACGTCTGCGAGGTCGTGGTGGCGACCCCCGCTCCGGATCATACCTGGTACAGCACATCTCGCTGGCCATCCAACGCGGCAACGCGGCCAGCGTGATGGGTACATTTGAGCCGGGTATGCTCCGAGGCGGGCTATTTGACTAATTTTAAATGTAATTAATATCTAGTTTTAAAGCAATGACATGTATTTATTGTAACACTTATTTATTTATGACAATAAAAGGTAACTTGCTGTAATAGATATAAGTAATGAGTGCATGACTTCGCCAATAAACTGTCTTACAGTTTGGCGAATGTGTTTAAAATTGTAAACGGTACTTATTTTGTTATTAAATAATTTTAAAAAAAGACTCTTATACACTCAGACGACGTTGAGCCGAGACTTGTTCCCAACTGGGCACTGTCATGTAGTTAATTAAAGATTATATTATCTTTTTACATGCTCTGTATTATTATTTACTTTAGTCACAATATAAACAAACAAACAAACACAAACAAACAAATATTGTAATCGAGCGTTTAAATTTTCTTTTTTTTTTGACGTGACTTTGTGTAGATTTGCCGCAGATGGCATTAACTACTTGGCCGGACATATGGCGAACGCTGAGGGCACTCACTCGATAAAAAAAATTTAAGACAACAGGCCTGAGGGTGTCTGACACGGACGTAACGTGAGCGCGTCCATAGTTGCCCGCGGTTTTGAGCTGTCATTATTACTTACCTCTCTCGTGTTTGTGTAGACGCTCTCTTCAGAACCCCGATACCGACCCCGCCGGCGTGGTCGACGATTTCCCTCATTCAGCGTGACGATAAGTCACGAGTGGTTTAATGCAGTCTAATACACCTTTGTCATGACATCATGCGCTGAAAACATATGCATGTACGTAACAATAAGTAGGTCTAAGTTTTGGCCGCCGTCTGGTTAACAGAACAGGCAAAGAGGGCCTTTTCCTGTGAGGGAAACAGTACATAGTGTCTAGTACTCTTGTCTAGACTACTCTCAAATCTAGAATATTCTAGACAATGTCTAAAGTCTAGACACAGACGGTAAACACATCAGGAACTTTGTCTGAACACACGTTTAAATGACAGACAAATACTACGTTTGAGAATTGCAAGTTGGTAGGTACTATCTTGACCAAAAACAGTATAGATGGCGCTGTCTACAAACTGCAAACAAATTTGCCTTTGTTTAAACTAATTTCATGTATAACAGACATACCTATGCATATTTTATCTTTGTTTTTATATAAATGATCAAATCAAATATACTTTATTGCACAGAACTAAATTTCAATAATCAGACATAACTGACACATAGCGGAGAGGAATGACTGTCCAATCATAAGGCACTTTATTTATGTTACTAAGTCCCTCGTTGAATATAAGTACTAACATAGTTTTTAAGTGTAAACTGAACAGCCTCCGTGGTCCAGTAGTTGAGCGTTCTGCTCACGAACCGGAGGTCCCAGGTTCAACAAATCACTTTGTGATCCCTAGTTTGGTTAGGACACTGCAGGCTGATCACCTGATTGTCCAGAAGTAAGATGATCCGTGCTTCGAAAGCCGTTGGTCCCGGTTACTACTTACTGATGTAAGTACGTAGTCGTTACTTGAGTCACGTCAGGGGCCTTTGGCGGCTCAATAACAGGTTGGTTATCCACCTCACAACCCACACGATAGCAGAAGTGTAAACTAACAGTATTTTGGATCTATTTGTTGTCCGTAACATAAACTGCCTATATACGTCCCACTGCTGGGCACAGGCCTTCCCTCAATCAGCCGGAGGGTGTATGGAGCATACTCCACCACGCTGCTCCAATGCGGGTTGGTGGAGGTGTTTTTACGGCCGGGACCAACGGCTTAACGTGCCCTCCGAAGCACGGAATCATCTTACTTTTTCGGACAATCAGGTGATTCAAGCCTGAAAAGTCCTTACCAAACAAAGAACAGTCTCACAAAGTGATTTCGACAATGTCCCCATCGGGAATCGAACCCGGACCTCCAGATCGTGAGCCTAACGCTCTAATCACTAGACCACGGAGGCTGTTATTAGACCACGGAGAATTATGTTTAATTTGATCAGAATAAGAATGGGTGGAAGACATAATTGTGCCTGGGTGTTAAAGGGTCATCAAAGATAAAAGACGCATTATGTCCGTTATCCATGAAATTAGGAGGATAAACGAAGGAAACTCTTTACAGCGTCATCTATATTGTTTTTGAGGGAAGTTGCCTAGAAATTCACTCATTACGTTGAATGATTCTGATTTATGATTCCCGCTTTCCGGTCACCACCTCTATAAGCATTGAGCTTAAACGGTGCTTATGACATTTTCTCGTTGAACCTTCCAGAAAGCAATTTTCCATCCCACTCAGGCTGCATCAAAGACTCGAGTTCACCGGACCCGTTATAAAGGTAATGAAAAAACTTCTTTAAGTCGACTCGAGGTATCAACTTAGCTTAATTAATCAAAATCCACTTCAAAAATTGTGAAAAGCTCTCTCGCATACTTGGAAACTGAGCGGGTTGGCGTTGTACTGAGTATTATTTTAATTATCAACATAGCATCACGCCCCGTATCCCCAAAGAGGTCGGTACAGGTGTATACAGGGTGTTAGTGACATCGTAACGAAAACTTTGAGGGATGATTCCACTTGATATTAACCCAGAATTATGGTCTGAATCATCCCCCTCGGTATTCGTTACCATATCACTTACACCCTGTATACATATTTTTTGGCGTGACTTATTGTAGATTTGCCGCAAATGGCATTAAGTACTTGGGCGGACAAATGGAGAGCCTCACCCGGTACAAAATTTAAGACAACAGGCCTGAGGGTGCCCAGTTGGGCGGAAACCTCGATTAATCGACTTTAGTGGGTCGATAGCGGTAAGTGCTGAATACCGGTTGATTGAGGGGAGGCCTGTGCCCAGCAGTGGGACGTGTATAGGTTGTTTATGTTATGTTATGTAAACATAATTCTATAGATAATGTGATCCAAATATTGCCATTACATTGTATTTTTGAATATACGATTGAAGACTAAAGTAAGACCGAGGGGGTGGAGGGTTGGGAGGGGGTTAGTTGCGGACTTGTAGGAGACGGTAACAATGACATTGTCAAGAGTCTTAACGCAAATGTTTCTTATCATTTTTTGAGAAAGATGATTCCGCCCTTTGAAAGGTTAAACTTACATTAAGCTGTTGGGACCGAGTTACTAGCCCAAACACCTTTGCCAACCCGCAGTAGAGCAGCGTGGTGGAGTATGCTGCATGCCCTCTCCGGTTGATTGATGGCAGTGGAACGTATATAGGCTGTTTATGTACATGTTTTGTATCATAATCATATTATCATTTATTGCGTTCCACATGGTAGGAGGTTAGTAATATAAGGTGAGTAACACAAATGGACCCGGATTGGGCACAACAATTTAAAGGAGAGTTACAGCATATTTTTTAGGCTTAAACATAATAAATGAGAACAAGTATATAATTCAGACATAAACATACATACATAAACTCACGCCCGTAATCCCAAATGGGGTGGGCAGAGCCACAAGTAATCAAAGACAACTTGCAGCCACTGTTGATACGAAGTCCTAAGATGGATATGATGAACCTTATGGTGATAAGGGATCAGCCTATCGCCCATAACATTAGTCCATCATGTTAGAGGACGCAATCCCTCTGTCGGTTTTTACGACATGCCCGGGAAGACAAGGAATTCAGACATAAAAGTAAAAGAAAACTACTTACTTATCATTAAAAAGCTCCTGCAGAGTATAAAAACTTTTGTCAGTTAGGTATTGTAGAGTACACCTTTTGTATACTGCCATGATTTGGCTCGCCAACACACCATCACTCTGTACAGGCAGACTGTCCTGCATTGACTGACTGTTTTGTCTTGCTCTGTATTCAGATGACGTACTCGCCCGAGACAAGGATAGCAATATCAATACACTACAGGTATCAGTACAGCGACAGGATTAGCTGAAAGTAGTGGGTAGCTCACTGGAACGGGCTCACCTATAAAATGCTACTTAGGTTCTATGACGATCTTGTGACGTAGCGAGTAGGCGCCGCTACTTCAAAAGCGCACCCCTGATGCCGGGCAGCAGCTGTATCAGTACTTGTTGGAGGCCGAGGAAATGGATTCTGGTAGCTAGCTAGAACATCACCGATTGAGAAATTGATCGGTGTACTGCGGAACGGAAGGCGATTGGGGCAATCACCGTTCTACACGCCCTATCTATGGAGTAATCAAGGCGATTACTCCACCGACAAGAGCGCAGCTCTTAAATAAAGAGAGACAGGTAGGTATCATTGTTTTACTCAAATAAAACAATGTCTTTCTCATCATCTTTTTCATTTATTATTTACAAATCTAATCACATCCGTTTCTATCTATATTATTCCATAAGTGTAGGATAAGAAGTTCTACACAATATTATCATCACATGTTCTTACGCCTAAGGGTCTAATAATACCACATTGAAGCAATAATAATTCATCTAAAACGGTAATATACAATTTGACATTTGCGCCTAGAAAAGTAAGTGCGCAATGTCAGCAAAGTGTCAAATAGCAATATTACTGTAGAGTACAGTCATGAGCAATATCATGTACCCACTTTAGAACCCTGTCGCACTATCATTATTTGACATTTAATGAGACTTACGGTTTAATTTGTCAAAAAAGTTAATGTGACATGGTTTCAAAGTGTATATAATTAGTACTCGTGACCGTACACCTTTTGTATACTGCCAGGATTTGGCTCGCCAACAAACCATCACTCTGTCTGTACAGGCAGACCGTCCTGCATTGACTGACTGTTTTGTCTTGCTCTGTATTCGGATGACGTACGCGCCCGAGACAAGGATAGCAATATCGATACACTACAATTACTTTCCTAGACGAATTGCTTCAATGTAGTACTTTTATTCCCCCTGAGCAAATTACATTATTTCACTCTGATAGAGATTCAACTTACACGAGATTCTGACAAAAAAAAAAAAACAATTTAAAAAATAAGTTTTTACCATTTTAGCGCGTGCATAGTTATGTACCTACTAAAGGGCATCTTTAGGGTGTGTTTCTATAAAAGCGGAACGGAGTGGCAACTAGCGAAGACGCATGCAGGAATCGACCAATAGCCGTATCGCTGTATCAGCGATACAGCGTTCTCTTTCGCTCTTTGGTACTTGCTGTGATTAGTTGATAAAGCAGGTCTCCGCTCCGCTTCGCACCATTCCGCTTTAGTGGAATCTCTTCCGGAGCCCGTCAAAAGAGCGAACAGAACTTACTGAGCGTCTGCATTACCAGCTGGTAAATTCTACACACTCATACATAGAAAATTCTGACGCTGCGTAGGTATACTCTCATTCCGCTGTAGTGTACAGTCATGAGAAATATAATGTACCCACTTTAGGACTCTGTCGCACTAACATATTTGACATTTAGTGAGACTTACAGTTCAAGTTAGTCAAAAAAGTTAATGTGACATGGTACCAAAGTGTATACATATTAATGCTCGTGACCGTACGCGCAGCTTTATGCCTTGTTTTTTGAGTCGCGACGCGCCGCGCGGTAAATTCAAACATAGCGATGTATACGAGTGTTCACGCGGAGACGTTTTCCCGCGTGTTTAATTGAAACCTGACAGTGAGTCATAGTGCCATAAAAATGTCATTGATATCATATTTCCGAAATAAAAAGCTTACTGATGCTTGAAACCTTACAGATTGGTGTTTATGATAGGCATGTCTAAGATTCAAGCAAAAGTATCTGTTAATCAATAAAAAAGAAATATTACACAATCGTTCATCGCGTACAATAACAAGGTACAAATATCTTCTATGGAATGTCTAAAAACATTTTATATACAATAGGTACAAATTCATAGGCCAAAAGGTAACTAATTCTATATTACACTATCTACTTTATAAATTGTTCGAAGGCACATTTTTATAGAATTCTAATCCTTTTCTATTTGACTTCAGGGCGACCTTGAAGCTACGTGAGCTATAGAACTTCTTTATTTACTTACTGAAGGATCTCACGTAACTCAGCCTACAGGGTATAGCGGGACACCTTGGGAAATTAAGGTGTTTTGAAGAAAACATTGAGACGAACATACCGTCGCGTCGCCTAATAGTGAAAACGACGTTAGAGGCTTTTTGAAAACTCACTTTCTAATGTGATTTTCTTTAAGAACCCTCCGATTTCTTTCAATTATTTTCAATCCGGGTAAAAAATATTTTTCACCTAAATTGAAACTATCTTGTATAGAGCTCGGTTAGTTTTCCAAGAATCTCGACGTTAAGGAATATCACTAAATCCTGTAGCTACGAATCACATGAAAATCTTCAGCCAACAAAATATTTACATGAATGACAAGTACATGAGGTCGGTATTTTTTTGGTTAAAAATCACATCAAGTACGTTACTGAAAATATACTGATATTTTTTTTAAATTACATTTTTATTTACTTACACTCCGCTCCCACGCATTCTTAATGGTTCTTTCTTTAAATACTACTGTACAAAATGTATATGATCTGTTTCTACACTAAATTGTCATACGTCTCGCTCGCACGAAGATTATCGCACAACCGTTAAAAATATAAAATATGATATTTTTTGACACAAAAAATATTATTTTAAAATAAAAAATAATATAGGCCAGACGTATTTTCGAACGAATTCAAATCGTGCGTAAGCATATGGACACATGAACCGTCCCAATCTTTCAAATACTATGGGAACGCGCACAGTGTGCGAGTCATAGACAAGCATTCGTTCGTAAAACGTACGATGCAAATTCGTACGGAAACGCGCTAAAAGTGCGACCGGCCGTATATTGTTATGGTGAGAAAGGGAAGAAAGATGTCCTGGGGCTGTTGTGTAGGAGCGAGACAGACAGATGCGGGGGCGGCCGCTCAGTACCGCGGCGCCACCCGCGACGTTAGCCGCGGCGAGCGGAGCGGCGAGCGACTCGGGACCTGACACACAAACGTTGAATTTAATATCACTTTCTGTAGTTCAAGGTCAAACAACAGCTGGGCGATACATATTATATTTACCACCAGGGTAAACAGATACTATGGAATTCCATTTGCTTCGAACCTGACACACTTCTCTTGTAATGTCACATGGCTATGATAAGTTTAAATTGGGTATCTCTTAGGAGTTGTAAAGGTGCATGAAGTGAAGATGAGCTGGTTACGAGATCGATTCCGGCGAATGACATAACGACAGAGCGTCGCGTCGCCTCTATTGCACACGCTCTACTCCGCTTCAGTGGGAGGTTGCTGATACCCATTGTATGGTCTATAATTTGAAGTTGACCCCCTTTCCACGACGTGACGAGATGAGCTAGGGTCCTAACAATACACAGTACCAATAGAGTAGACAGATTATCTAAGTATCCACGCCTCACCGAGCCCTCTAATAGACCAACGTGACAGGTGGTGAGCCGTCTTTTTTTTGGTCGAGATAACTGTGTTAGTGAAAATTGCACTTAAACAATCAACACGTCACAATTTATCGGCCAATTAACCGCGCCTTGCAACTGCTGTAGCATTCGTATATATAAGTGCTCAGTAAAAAATAAAAATAAAATAGAATATGAGGAAAGAATGTATCACCTCAATTTCGTAGGTACACTTACACACGCAATTATAATATGTTAATATTGACTAAATTCCAACCTTCTAGTTATCGACCCTACATCCTACACAAAAAGGACAAGATAGTCTTCAAGCTTCAGGCTGCGACCCGTCCGAGTCATTTTCTCCGGAAGCCAGTCTTCGTTGATAAAGGAAATACAAACCTCGGGCTATGGCTTCAACCTCTTGAATCCCGCGCCGTCCTGCCCGAGCTTCAGCTCCTCATACAGCGTGGGGTCCACCTCCCTGGCGGCTGGGATGCTGGCGCTCGAGGGCTGCAGCGTCTCCTGTCTCCACGCAGTACTGTTGGACACGCCATTTGTGATGGCGCTTCCACCATTCGCGTTGCCGTTTGGTAACGTACCCTGGTCGACAAAAGATTCAAAAAGTAAGAAACGGGATTCAAAATGGACCTGATTTTTCAAACTTATTACGCACAGTTCTTGTTTTTGAAGAAATAACAAAAAGAAGAACTACTCGGGAAGTTTGAAGAACTGTGATAAAAGACAATTCCAGAAATGTAGAAGTTATGCTTCGTTTGTGGAATTGTCTTTAATCACAGTTCTTGAAACTTACCGTGTACAGTTCTTGTTTTCGTCAAATATGTTCTCTTGTTTTGGTACTCACATTAACAACGGTATCAGGATTTGGTTCTCTGAGGTAGCTGGGGTTTTCGAATGCTACTCCTCCTTGAGACTTAAGCCTAAGATTCTGAAACAAAATACGAAAACCATTTATTATTCAGAAGTTACTCATATTTGAACTTCAATTGTTCATTTTACACCTGAAAGATTACTGTTATCCAAAAAATCAGCATCCAAGCGGCGACCATTACAGGACGAGTCCATTTAGTCCAGTCTTTAATGCTCTCCATTTGTTCGAGCAAGTAGTAAAGGATAAGTCACGTCAAAAAAACATATAATCCGGTGACTTGCAAGCGATTGATGGTTTCATGAATTCATCATTAACTAGTCTGCGGTGAAAGTTGTCTGGTAACGTATGCTCGCTCCAAAGTACCTTTAGGCCATGAAAAACATCCTATTGATAGTATCGTGCCCTATTGATAGGCAACACTACTCCAATTGATGACTTAAAACATAGAGGTCTATGTTTTATTCTATGGTTCTATGTTCATTAACAAATAGACAACCAATCTCGGTAAAAAAAGTATTCGCTTAATGTGTATGTATTTACAACTTGACAACTCCTTAGTGAATGTGAAGAAGTCAGTGACTTGAAAGTTGATAGAACCCTCCAACTCACCTTCCTATGCCTATAATACAGCCCAGCAGCAGCCAATATGGCAGCCACTAGTATACAAGCGAGCGCCAGACCGACAGCCGTGGCGGTACCAGCACCAGTGACTGGCGCAGCCGCCGCACCGGTCTCTTGTCCCGCTGTCGTGAACATTATTGGCAGACTCAGGGATGAGGTACCTGGGAAGATATGGTGGATGTTAGGATTTAAGAACCCGTATTATGGTACTTAACCTCTTATCTGCCGAGATATCAGACGACGCGAGATCGATACGAGATCTGCGTTCCGGCATTCGAAAAGTTTATGGTTTTAGAGGGATTGTGTATATAGCCATTGTGGTCTGGTGTGCGCCGGTTCAAACCGGGCTTGAACCAATGAGTTATAAATTTATCATTAAGTGCAGTTTTTGAAGTTAGCTGGACCATTATAGATGGCGATACGGCTAACTATCTATCAGGTTAAACTCACTGGAACAGAAATCTAGGTGAGGTGTGGGTGCTTAGTTTGTCTTGTAATAGATGTATGATAAGCTGCAAAAGTACAATCAGTTTCTCGCAAAGTACCTAATAAATTAACTGGTTGCACTTAAGACCTCCTTGTTACATGTCGTTTCTGTAATAGACCAAAAACACCTACAAAAATATACATTTTATAATCATGACAACTAATGGTTCATAATTTCATCACTGTTTACAAATAATACGCTGGGCTCAGTGACTGAACTTTTGTTCTTTGACTGTACCTCTGAGTATGTAGGTATAATGTTACGTTTTTAAGGGAATTTGAATTTACTTCTGGCACATGGTGATAAACTCGAATTAGCACCATTCAACTGAAACGGGAGCGTCGAGACAGGATCATAATTTAGGTATATAGATTTTTATTATTATGAAACCGTTTTCGGTGGCGTGTTTTTCATACAATTACGCTCTAGTCCAAGTCATCCGATTGATACCAATTGAGTGACTCGGTTGTAGCATGAAACTTAAATATTATACCTTTGTATCTCACTTTCTACAATGATCCATAAATTGAAGATAAAAGGATTTTGACTTTGTTATTTGGAGTAATATTAACCTACTCATTTTTTTTTTAGTTAAAAAGGCAATCCATCAATTCACAGCGAGTGAATGATGTTCACACTTACATAATACCTCCATTATTTTAATGACATTGCTTTTCCAATATATGATGGAATACACTCCATAATCCGATTCGCGAAATCGGAAAAAATACAAAATGTACATGTTTGTTACAAAATTAGTAAATTTATACGTTTTCTGTGGTTTTAATATTAATCAAAGTTTCTACCGAGGGGTGGAAACTGTTACTTTGGCTCTGATTTTGTTTATTCTCGGACAATAATAACAAAATCTCCGTAATTTCAGTCAATTGAAACTCAAATTTAAAAAAAATCATGAGGTAACAGTTAGTCTTTGAATCATCAACAATTCTACTTACCGACATCATTAGCAGCCTTCACCACGCACTCGTACCGTACATCATCCTGCAGACCAGTGATGACCACGCTGGTCTCACTGGTGTCCAGCTTCTCAGGAGCCTTGGCGCCGTACGCTCGCCAGAACACCCGGTATAAGTACACTGTTTGAGGGTTCTTGAGTGGAGGCTCCCAACTGTGGATGGAAGGGGTTCTAAGGATTTGTTCTATACTTCATCAACCGGTATAAGTGTCTGTGTAACATTGATTTTGTGAATTGAGAGTCGTGAAATCAAATTAAATCTAAATAACACTTATCTCAACATCAGCACACACATGTACTGATTCTACAATGGTTTTTGATACATAGGTGCTAATTCCTGTAAATACCATCTAATTTTATTTTAAGTTATATCTGTCATTTTCTTATCCGCCGAAAAGGAAAGGGACGGGTAATCGACAAGCATGAAATTTATGGAACACACGTCAATTTTAAGCACAAATCTAAACAAACCGTGTAAAAATTTTACATACGTCAATAACCCGACACAGTTAAGTAGACAGCACGTCAAACGGATTGCATACCAGCGACGTACCTTTTGATTCGCCCGGGTTATTCATTCATTTACTCATTCTTCCTAAAATTAAGAGCTGTGAATCATCCGTCCCTTTCCTTTTCGGAGGATATGAAAATGACGGATATAACTTAAAATAAAATTAGGCGGTGTCTGCTGGAATCGGGGCCATAATCTACCTATATTAATTTAAGTTTCTTAAGGAAGTAAAAGCAATTGGGTTGTGTACTAGGTAGGTACTAGATAAATTATGAAATTCTGATTAATAGTAAATAAAGACAGATCTTAAACTAACCAAAAACATTTATTTTTTTTATTTATTTATTTATGAATTTTAATCAAGAAAAAAGTAATACTGAGTCCGACATTTTATCACGTTATTCTATGACGTCACAGCGTGCTTTTCCAGACAAATTCCATATGAATTTCGTGTTTTGACGTTTAGTAAAAAGTAACTGATTTGACTAGTTCGAAACTAGCCTATTGACGTATTATAAAAGTAGGTACATCAACACGATAATTGGACAATTTACTCAAGTAATATAAACAAACAAAAGAATAATTGACCAAAATCTGTCTCCTTTTCAGTTTTTTCTGATAAAATCAACATCGAAACGTAACGTTACATTTGAATCTACCACAATTTTAACACCCCAACGTGTGTGTGTTACGTGGTCAATTCTGATGGGGTAGACCAACGGGAAATCACGAGTATATCTTATCTTAATCTTATGTATGTATAATTATAGTACGATCACGAGCATATTATGTATACACTTTGGAACCATGTCACATTAACTTTTCTGACAAATTGAACTGTAAGTCTCACTAAATGTCAAATATGTTAGTGCGACAGAGTCCTGAAGTGGGTACAGTTGCTCATGACTGTACACCCCATACCTCAAAAGCACAGAATGCGGCGTCGGTGCGACATGCGCCTTCAAGTTCCTTGGCGGGCCAGGCAACCTGGCACCAGAGTCTCTGAAGCAAGCCAGCGCCCTCCTCGCATGTTGCAGAGCGCACGTCTTGGAGAAGGATCCACCGCGACAGAGTTCCAGACAGTTGCGAGGTACACCCCAGGACGCGCAGCAGCTTCTGTGGTCTGTTTGGAGTACATTATCAGTATCATGTCTACCATCCATTGAATATTTGCATTTTTTTCACCTGACAAAGAATTGTCGTTGGTATATAAGTACCGTAGATTGAACATGAGGGCTCCGAAAGTGTAACGAAAAGTTAGAGCACAAAATAGCGATGCATGCTCTACCATTCCGCACAAATCAGCAATGTTTGGAGTGGGCAACAACGACAGAGTGGACTTGTAAAACCCGACAAAAATACAAAAATATTTATTCTTCAAAATTGCTTACATAGTTAACGCTTTCTGTAAAACTCTTACCACATCGGAAGCTGTATCGCTGAGGGAAAGACGTGGAGTGAGGTTTCCTTTCCCAGCACAGGGCCCTACTCCTACTCCGACCGCGTTATCGTCGAACTTCAAATAACAAATACTAAAACTGAGACTGATCTAATGATCTATCGTATTTATTTGGTTAAGAGTTGCCATTTTCAACTAATCAAAATATTCGCGATCGAAGGGGTAAGTTAGACAATAAGACATTTTGTAGAACGACGTTATTAAACACTCTTTATAAATTCATGCATCTTTTGAAAACGCGTCCATAATTTGCCAATTACTGTGTTGGTTCAGGAACCTTTGCTATTCATTGCATCAGCTCAACGACCTCCGTGGTCCAGTGGTTGAGCGTTGGGCTCACGATCCGGAGGTTCTGGTTCGATTCCCGGTGGGGACATATCACAAAAATTACTTCGTGGTCCCTAGTTTGGTTAGGACATTACAGGCTGATCACCTGATTGTCCGAAAGTAAGATGATCCGTGCTTCGGAAGGCAGGTTGGTCCCGGTTACTACTTATGTAAGTAAGTAGTCGATACATGACGCATGTCAGGGGCCTGACACCAGTGTTGATGAGGTTGGTACTCTCAACCCACACGATAGAAGATCAGCTCAAAAGATAATGTTGCATACCTTCCCATTGACGGTAAGGACGTCTTTGTTTATGAGAGGGACTTTATTCAACGCTATAATAATGTCTTTATTTCTTGAAAAGCCTCAATTATGTTATATTAGAACATATACTTATATAGATTTATAGGTTGTGACAAGCTGTGTGTGTGAGTCAGCTGGTAACCTTAAACTGAGTTAAGGATGCCATCCAAAAGTTAATTTAAAACATGCCTATTTGGAGAGGGTTTAAGTTTTGAAACATTTTCAAGTTTCCTTACCTGACCCATCAGCAGCGCATTTCATGAGCTTGTCAAAGTCGTTCATACATTCAGGTCTGTCCATGATGTTGTCCATGTCTAGGTGGAAGCTGCACGCGTCGATACATGCTGACGATACATTCATCTACGAAGACAAAAACGTTGTGATCATCACAGTCCTGTGACTGTTTATTTCGTACCAAATTTTTAAGGAAAAGAAAGAAATAACCTAGCCCCATCCGATTTATACTCTCTTTTCATTACTGAGTCTAAATTTTTAAAATTATTTGGATAGTGTGTTTGCAATATTTCTTATGAAAACAAATTTGGTTTGGATATCCAAAATCCGGTGTACTAATTATTACCTACATAATTATAACACACAAAGTGTTTATCAACAAGATTGGCTATTGCAGCCATATCAGGGCACACTTAAGTAAAAATTCTTAACCATTAAGATATGAGCTACCTACCATAAAAAAGAGTAGTTGAGGATGAAATCGGCTAGGAGAGATAAATATACCACTGTTTAAAACAACTCTCTAGCCAAACCCTTTATTATTTAAAAAAATATAATAATAATAATGTATATGGTAACATCGTACTAATCATTCACTCTCTATTCCATTTGCAATTTCTATCGACCCAACACGTTCTCTGTAAGATTTTTCTAAGAAAAAAAAATAAACCAGAGATTGCCGTCAAAAACTCTTTTATTTATGTCGTTACAAGACGTAAATTGGTGCCGAAATAAAATTAAATTTAAATGATTGCGCATCGTAAAAAACTGTTTTTTCGTCGCTAGTGAAAATTGCCGGTCTCGTGGGCACGTGGCAGCTTATAAACGTCCCACCGCTGGGATAATCCGATACAATTCGAAGGTCACATTTATACCATAATATTCCTCCATCTTACCTGAGTACAGCATTCAGTGACGTTATGGTGTGGCGTGGTGGGGCGCAGTCTCACCGATACGGGACGCAGGGTCTTCCCGAAAGCATTCTCAGCGTGACAGAAGTAGTCACCTTCGTCTGCTTCTGTTATCTTCTTTATTACCAGACGCATCGTGTACTTGGTTTGTTCCTGTTGAAGATTGATTGTGTAAGATCTTGGGGAGCTTCTGGTAGATATTTTTTTGGGCTTTAGGGTCTTAGAATAGAATAAAGAATGATAGGTACTACATCATCGGCACAACCACGGTCGCACCACCATCTTTTGAGTCATCACCCATCTTGTTACACGTGCAACCAAAAAGACACCAAGTTAATGAAAAGGTAAGGGTTAAAGCAATTCATCTAAAAAGCATTATTGCTATTTGACATTTCTTGACATTGTGTAAGTACTTTCAAGTGTTTTTCTTTTTGCAAGTGTCAAAATGCCTTTTATATGAATTGCTGCCATGTGTCATTTTTAACTCCCCAGCCCGGTCTGCATAAGAACCGCGCCGCGCGCGGCGCGATTTATATTGAGCGCTTCGACCAATAAACGATACGAAAGCTATCTACGTAGATGGACGTCAAACGGCTATTGGTCGAAGGCCTCGATATAATTCGCGCCGCGCGCGGCTCGGCGACCGTGCAGAGCCTACAGGTCTTAACTATTTACATAATTAGGTTGGTAACGCGACTATGGTGGCGCCACCAAGTTGTCCTAGTGTGATATGGCCTTAATATCGGGTCAAACACGTCTTAATTAATTTATGGTAAAGTTTTCTTTATTTATTTATTTACTTATTTATTTACTTTTAGGAAGATTAACAGCTGAATAGTACAGTAAATATAATCATTAGTAACTATATGCTAATTACAAATCTCCACCTTTATTTACTTAAAAGACTCAGAACTGTGAAACTCAAATAAACGAGAAGTGCTTAAACGGTTAATTCATATGACATAACCAAGAAGGTCGATTGGCATAATACCTATAAAGAATGAAAATCACCAAGATAGACTCGGCTCATGAATACAAATAAGAATTTGATAATCTTGAAGATTATAATTATGGAGATTCGATTTTGATTAGCACGGAATAAGCTGGGTGGTTTAATGAAATGTTTTTTCTTTATAATCTTTGAGGTCAATGGTACTTGAAGTCAATGAGGTCGTGTCACTGGTTGGGAGAGAAAAGGGGCTGAAGATTTAATGTTGATTAAGTGCTTAGGTTTTAATGGGTGTTTATATATTAATAGAATGTTTGAGAAGTGTGTCAGGATCGAAGCAAATGGAATTCTATAGTCTCTGCTTACCCCGGTGGGAAATAGGCGTGAGTTTATGTAGAATGTTTATTGGAACAGAATCTGCGACTATTGGAATTTTGGTACTCTCTGGCTACGATTAAACTTATTTATTCTTTTTTTTACCTTTGAAGGGTTTGCTCTTGGCCCCAGACTTGCCCGAAGGCATTGACGAGGCCTAAGATGGAGCGAGCTCGCTCAGAACGTGCCTGTTCACTCTGGCCTTGAAAGCACCCGAGTTATATGTATTCGGAAATACAGAAGTCGACAGAGAATTCCAGTCCTTAGCAGTGCGCATAATGAAGGACGATGCGAAGCGCTTTGTGCAAATAGTTGGGATATCCACCAAATAGGGATGGAACCCGGCCGTACGTCTGGAAGTCCGTAGATAAAAGGGGGATGATGGAATGAGGTTATGTAGATCGCGGGCACACTCCCCGAAGTGCAGTAGAATACCGACATACTGGTGATATTCATTAATATATACGTTCCAAATTATTTAATGTCCATAATCGATATTGAAATCATTAATTGTACTGAACTGGTCGTTCTGTCGAATACTACTTACCTCTGGATCAGCCAACAGCTGTATACTGTAGTTGGGCCCATCAATGACTGGGGTCCTTCCACTGGGGTCTCTCCAGAAGGCGATGGTGGGTTTGGGCAAAGCTTCCACTCTGCACTCGAGGATTACCGAGTCACCTGCAGCTGCCATCGTGATGCCTGAAGCTTGGATCGTTGGGACGTCTGGTGGGATGATAAATACAAGAGTGTTAACGTAATTTTGGATTTTAAGAGATTTCATCATCTCCCTAGCATTATCCCGTTTTTCACAGGGTCCGCTTACCTAACCTGAAGATTTGACAGGACCGGTTTTTCACAGAAACGATTCCCATTAAATTTGATTTAGATTAAAACAATAACAGTCCAAGCCAGGCATATCTTTAAGATATTTTTCTCCACCAGATTATAGATTCACATCACATCACCAGCCCATTAACATCCCCACTGCTGGGGCACGGGTCTTCCCTATGGATGGATAGGGAGATCGGGCTTTAAACCACCACGCGGGTCCAGTGCGGATTAGTGGTTATTAACGACTGCTAATGCAGCCGGGACCAACGGCTTAACGTGCCTTCCGAAGCACGGAGGACCTCGAGATGAAAACTTTTTTTTATTTTTGTGGTCACCCATCCTATGACCGGCCTTTGCGAAAGTTGCTTAATCTTTCGAACGCCGGAACGCGGATCTCGACCAGACACAATGTAAAATCTATTGTGTCTGGTATCTCGGCATATGAGAGGTTAACTTCAACAATCGCAGACCGAGCGCGTTAACCGCTGCGCCACCGAGCTCCTCACTCGATCAGATTATAGATTAATTATCATCAATTTAAGAGCCACGCTCACGTGTAGCATTTTCCATGCTACTTTTTAAGGGAAAAATAGGACAGATTATAGATAAAAAAAATAAAACAACAAAACGGACAGGATGTGTAGATGTAGAGAATCAGTAATAAAAAAATAAGTCGAAACAGTCAAATAAAGCGCAACATCAGACGAGAAGGGTACAGTATCACATTTAGGGCCTCAAAGGTTGGAAATAAGACGCGGCGCGGGGTAATTTTCAATGAATACGAAATGGATACTGCGACTTCATCATTACTTTCAAAGAAAGGAGATTCTCTTTTTACAATAAATAACGCTCAAGAGTGCTGTTTTAGACCGAAGCTAGAACTTGTAATTTAGATGTGCTCGGTTACACAATGGTCGATAATTTAAAGCACTATACATCATCATATCTCTAGCATTATCCCGTTTTCCACAAGGTCCGCTTACCTAAACTGAAGATTTGACAGGTCCGGTTTTTACAGAAGCGACTGCTGTTGTCCATCCTAATTGTATTTTAGGTTATACCCGTCATTTTCTTATCCGCCGTAAACGAAAGAGACGGATTATTGACACCTACGTAACGTAACGTAAACAGCCTATATACGTCCCACTGCTGGGCACAGGCCTCCCCTCACCTACCCTACACACCTACACCTACCTAATTAACCCACACCTACCTAACACCTACACCTACACCTACACACCCTACACCTACACCACACCTACTTAATTTTAAAATGAAACCCAAGCGAATAATATAATGTATATTGCTGATATGCAACCCGTTTGACGTGTGCTGTCAACTTAATTCTGTCGGGCTATTGGCGAATATACCGACATAGCTCGGAGAATTGCAAAGCTGAAGTGGCAGTGGGCAGGACACATAGCGAGGAGAACCGATGGCCGCTGGGGCAGAAAGGTTTTGGAGTGGCGACCACGTGTCGGACGACGCTCAGTGGGTAGGCCCGCTACAAGGTGGACCGACGATCTGGTGAAGGTCGCGGGAAGCCGCTGGATGCGGGCAGCGCAGGACCGATCGTCGTGGAGATCCTTGGGGGAGGCCTATGCCCAGCAGTGGGCGTCATACGGCTGTTGATGATGACGCCTAAAAATTACTAAATTTTATGCCTGTCGATGACCCGTCCCTTTTCTTTTCGGCGGATAAGAAAATGACAGGTATAGCTTAAAATAAACTTAGATGACGTGTACTGGAAGCAGCACCATTAGGTATGTGTTCTAATAACATTTATCAAGTCATAGTTTATTATTCAAATGCAATTTTCATTAATACAGTTGATTCGACCATTAATAGACGGCGATACGGCTCACCACCTAACACGTTGCTCTAACAGAAAGCTCGGTGAGATGTGGGTACTTAGTTTATCTTCTGATGGATGTACCTCTCACTACCCCAATTGGGATGTAGTCGGTTTTAAATAAATTAAAATAATTTATTTCAGACGATATTCATGCATATTGTGTTAGTTACATTTATCTCATGAGCTAGTGTTAGTAAAATTTTATTTTTATAATTTATTGAACCCGGTATAGACCTTCACCCAGTGCTGCGTGGAGTCCCACCGGTGTTTGAACACACTCAGGAGACTGTTGGTGCTAGTGCGGAGCCGGGTTGACATCCTGTGACATCCCGGGACGTGCCGGGTTCTTCTTCTTATCGTGTGGGTTGTGAGGTGGAATACCAGCCTCATCAGCCCTGGTGTCAGGGATATTGAGCCGCCAAAGGCCCCTGACATGGCTCATGTAACGAATACTCACTTACATCAGTAAATAGGAACAGAAAAGCACGGATCATCTTACTTTCGGACAATCAGGTTGATCAGCCTGTAATGTCCTAACCAAAATAGGGATCGCAAAGTGATTTTCGGGAATTCGAACCCGGGGCCTCCGGATAGTGAGTCCAACGCTCAACCACTGGACCACATGCTGGATTTTATATTGTTACATATTTTTTTGGCACTTACGTGAAATATTGATCTTCCTGGAAGCCTGCATGGGCGTGCCGTAGCCGTTGTCAGCGTAGCAGGAGATCTGGTCCATGTCCCGGGTCACGTTGTGGATTACAGTCACCATGTGACGCGTCACCTCTTGGCGGACCAGACGACCTGTTGGGGATTCATAAATATAGGAACAAACAACGCACAGGCCTTAGCCAAGTTGCACATTAATGCACATCACCAAGTTGACAGTTCTAACATCTTGTGGCGTATGACAAGACTGAATGATGTTGAAGTCAGTGCCGAATAAAATCGTGTAGGTCAGAATGGCGGGTGTATTGTTTCAGAAATGATTATTTTATAAACGAGAGAAATGTACCTACAATGTACTAGTATGTACCTTTAATGAAAGTCATTGTACCTCCATGAAACGGGAGCCATAACAATAACAAAGTGAGCCGCGGTCCTTACGGTCTGAATCGCGGGTGTATGCTGAATATGAATGTATTACAATACCTATGGCTATGAAGTATTTACCAAAGGAATGTACCTTCAACGTACCTCACAAAAATATAATCTAAATCAAATTGGATAAGTAATTAATGAGGAAATCAATAAAACAAACTTTTGACGCCTACATTTTTTTCATAGCAAATCTTTAAGTAGTAACATTAGGAATCACATTTACAAAAGGCAAATGGTTGCCTTTATTTTTACAATATTTCCACATGTTTTTCCTTGCATTAAATATACAAAGATGCTTATTTGTTCCTTTTCCTGCAAGAATGATAATTCTTGAAAATAGTTAAAATAATAATAATACTACAGTAATTCTTGCAGGAAAAGGAACAAATAACCATCTTTGTATATTTAATGCAAGGAAAAACATGTGGAAATATTGTAAAAATAAAGGCAACCATTTGCCTTTTGTAAATGTGATTCCTAATGTTACTACTTAAAGATTTGCTATGAAAAAAATGTAGGCGTCAAAAGTTTGTTTTATTGATTTCCTCATTAATTACTTATCCAATTTGATTTAGATTATATTTTTGTGAGGTACGTTGAAGGTACATTCCTTTGGTAAATACTTCATAGCCATAGGTATTGTAATACATTCATATTCAGCATACACCCGCGATTCAGACCGTAAGGACCGCGGCTCACTTTGTTATTGTTATGGCTCCCGTTTCATGGAGGTACAATGACTTTCATTAAAGGTACATACTAGTACATTGTAGGTACATTTCTCTCGTTTATAACATAATCATTTCTGAAACAATACACCCGCCATTCTGACCTACACATAAAAATCGACTCACGCTTGGCCATACGTCACACCGCTCGCCTCCGCACCTCACCTCGCTCTCTTGGGTGAAAGGCTTGCTAGGCGACAGGTGCACTTTTAATTCGCTCAGAGATTTTTATATAATTTATTATAATTTATTCTGTTTCATAATATATCCATGTATGTTGATGAACAATAGAAGATATCCATCACAGTTCGGACTTTTATTTATTAAAGGAGGCCCAACTCCTCCTCATTGGTGATCACCAATTATCTATCGTGTAGGTTGTGAGGTGGATTACCAACCCCATCAACCCTGGTGTCAGGGTTACTATTGAGCCGCCAAAGGCCCTTGACATAGCTCATGTAACGACTACTAACTTACATCAGTAAGTAGTAACCGGGACCAACGGTTAAACGTGCCTTCCGAAGCACGGATCATCTTTCTTTCCGGAAAATCAGGTGATCAGCCTGTAATGTCCTTTAATCAAACTAGGGATCACAAAGTGATTTTCGTGATGTGTCCCCACCCGGATTTGAATCCGGGACCTCCAGATCGTGAGCCCAACGCTCAAACCACTGGACCATGGAGGCCGTTAGTTCTAATTACCAATATGACATACAACAGTCTTTTTTTGACGTGTGTCGTAGTTGTAAGATCGAACGAACGTCCTTTTAAAATCCAATTAGCATTGTTCAACTATTATGTCTGGAAATCCCGGCCTTACGAGGAAAATGTATGTAAAAATGTATGAGATTGACATGTCTGATGTCACCTATATCAATCTCACGTTTATTGATGTTCAAGATTCTTCTCTATTCCTTTAAATTTTAGATCCAAAGGCCTTATTGCAACGATTTTTAGCTTCAAAGTGACAATCGACCGTGACAGTGATTAAAATGTATGGGTGTGACATAAGGTGACATGTCAATCCCATACATTTTTATCACTGTCACTTTGAATCTGAATTTTGAATTTGAATTAGTGCGTAATTTTATCGTTGCTTTTCGGTAACTTCTACATACCTATTGTTACACTTTATCTACATGGTTAATCTCGTTTATTCAGGGGCGCATGTATATCTAACTTGAGTTATTTACGTTTTTTTTACTCATTTGTCTGACATATGACATGGTGTCGGATATCAGTTCATGTTCCATGTAAATAAACATCAAATTCGGATAAATACTTAAAAAAAGAAACAAAAATAATATTTTTATAAGAAAAGCATTTACATCATACTTACCAGATATGTAAAGTGAGATGGTGGGTGTAGGGGTCCCCATAGCGATGCAGAGGATAGTCATGCTGGATCCTTCCACCACCAGGTTTACAGGATTCACAGTCGGCGGCTGCAGAGAAACAAACATCTGAGCAGATTGAAAAGATTTAAAGACTATGAAGTAGAAGGGTCGTTTATGACAAGAGGCATTACTTGTTCATAGCTTGAGCCACGTTATTGGCCTTTGGGCTAATGGCGGCTCGATAAATAACTCTGCCACTAAGGTTTAATGAGGACTTTATTACCCCAAGTAGTAGACAATTCTATTTAAATTTTGCATAACTTCGCCAAATACACTCAAACTGTAGTAGCTAAACTTGACATTCCTGATGAACAAGTCATAGCTTGGCTGCGGCTGAATTAAACTGAAACTGGTACCTACCTAATTATATAGAATATAATATAATAGAATAGTAGGTATATGATAATAGAGAGATCCCGTTATTCCATTTTCACAGGGTCTGCTTACCACACTTACAGTGATTCCTGTTTAATAGTTCTAATCATGTTATAACAACATTATTAATAATTTTAAAGCTCACAGATCACTGGTGGTTTCAATATTGGCATGGGCAGTATTATCATATTGATAGAAGTCATATCCACATCCTTTAAAGCAGAAGAGTAAAGAAACTGGTTTAAAATTACATTTTTGTTTATACGAAACTGTGTTCTCTGTAGCAGACCCAACTAGGTGACCAGCTAGTTCCGTCAATAACCAACAGATGGCGCGCACTGCATTCAATGCAGTCCTAAAACACGCTAACGAAGTTTGCATGGCGCGACGGATATATACAACTTCGAACATAACACGGTTGGGGTCGTCGATCCCTAGTCACACTACCAACTTGTGGCTAGCGGGTGCCATCTATTGGTTATGGGCGGAAGTAGCCGGTAAACTAGTTTGACTCGCCACAATCACTTTTGAATAGTGCCTACTAACCTCAACATAAGCTGGATACGCCGGGTCAGTCCAAGCCAACAAAGTCTCTGAAGGCAAGGAGTCTCCCGCGACAGCATGAGCCTTAACCCAGACGACGTACTGCGTGTTCGGAGCCAACTTATCCAGGGTGTGTCCTGGTACTGTGGTCGTTATAGTCGTGATGTTACTCGCAGCTGGTAGGGTTGGCGACTTGAAGTACAGCCTGGTGGAGGAAAAGGAAAATATTGAAGAAGTACTAGATGACTGTACGTAGACTCTTAAGGGTCTATACTTAGAAGTTACTCTTGAAATGGCAGAAGACGAGAAATTAACGGCAAATTAAATCTAGCCCCTTGGACTTAATAGTAGAGAAGTAGAGAAAAAGTCCGCTGACTGGAGGTTTCATTGCAGCTTGATTGTAGCTGAAGTAAGGATGTCAGAAGTATTTTTTTTGTTTTGTTGAACAGAATAAATACAGATCTAAAAGTTAATACCAATTTATACTTCATCAAACTTAACTTTGGTAAATATCCCGCTGGCTGGAGGTCGGTTAGAAAACTTTATATTTCCGTTTTTTTAACGGAACAAATTCTGTTTTCAGCATAATTCAGTAGAACAAATCCAGATCTAATTCTCTGCATCACTCTTATGTCTCCCAGACAGGGGATCCCGCTGAGTGTAGACACATAATTTTGTGATTTAGAGCCCCCGCCCCGAAGCCTTGACGCTACGATGTAAGTCACACGTTCTACGAACAGAACTATTCACGGAAGTCAAGAATCTTCTCTATTCCTTTTTAGATCCAGGGGCTAAGGCCAAGTGGCAACGATTTTGACAACCAACAGTAACAGTGGTAAAAATGTATGGAATTGACATGACATTTATGTCAACTTGTCAATTCCATACATTTTTATTTTATTTACTGTCACTGTCGATTCCCATAATCGTTTGCAACTTGGCTAGCGAGATTCGATAATTCTTTCGCTGTTTCCTTCACTCTTTATTGCCATCAGCCCACTTCGGGTAAGTTGACTACGTTGGTAAATAGTTGATAATGAATGGGCCCTCCATTTGTCCGGCCAAATGGTGAACATAAACTTACGTGTACGTGATTTTCTCATCCGGCTGCGAGAACTGCGGTGGCTGCCAGCTGAGAGTCAACCAGGTGGCGGAGTGGGAAGACACAGATAGAGAGTGTGGTGGTGATGGGATGCCCTTCACTTCTTTCTCTTGTCCTGTTTACAACATAAGGGTGTTAGGTTTTAATACCGTTATGAGAAAAAAAAAATCTTTATGTTTGTGTCGAGGCTACCCTAAAATACTAGTAAGGAAAGCCTGATTGTAGAATGCTGAGATACTGGACATAAATGCATGTGTTTGTTTAGTATCAAACCAACACAATCATTATAGAAAGTAAGAAACATTTTGTTGTTTTCATCTAAAAAACAGTATTCTAATTTGTCATTTTTGCATATATAAAATTAAGTGCGCAATGCAAACAAATGTCAAATAGCAATATTGCTTTCTTAGATGAATTGCTTCGACGTGACCATTTTAACCCCCAAGAACATTAATATCATAAAGAAACTATAGGTAAGTAGCTCATTCTAGAGACACCTAATATACGATACAGATGACCCAATTACTCCTAGCCATAGACGTGGCCAATCAGCTCACGGCAACAAATACTTCAGGACACCAATACTGACCGCGCTATCTGCTTATCGCTATCGGTCTACTAGGGTCGATTAATTCTTTCATTTATAGTCTCCTCTGACGACGTTCTGAGCCGTGGTCGTGCCCAACTGGGCACCCTCAGGCCTGTTATGTTAAATTATGTACCAGACGAGAGGCTTCAGCGCTACCCATTTGTTATCCAAGTGTGGCAAATCGACAATAAGTCAGCGCAAAAACCCTGTTGTTCACCCCTTAAAGGTCTCCATTTGTCCGAGTTATTAGTGAATAAAACTCACCACTATCAGTAATGTTGATGAGCAGCATGCTGGACGGCAGCGAGGTGCCGTGGTCGTTCACCGCCACCACGAACACGTGATAGGTGCTGTTCGCCTCCAGGTTGCCGATGTGTGTGAGCGTGTCAGTCACGTTCATTTTCTGTGTCAGAAAATAAAAAAGGTCAATACTTTTACATAGAAAAGCAATTGACGAGCGCACATCAATGTGTCTTCTTTATAGCCCTGGCAGAGGAGATATGGAGGGGATATTTGCGGGTAAATAGTAGACGGTATAGTACATACGCATCTGTCTGTGTGATGTCTGATGCCCATACAATTGAAAACTAAAGTAAGACCGATGGCGGGATATTTTGAGCTTGCTCAGCCGCTGGTGTATTATTCCATATTCTATGCTTTGGTAGTGTTTGGGCTAGTGGCCAGCCTATTAGCACACCTCGGACAATCCATACAAAAATATCATTCTGATCGTGTGCTGCCTAACGAGTCAACTAGTTGGTCAACTAGTTCCGTCCACGTGCAACAGATGGCGCCACCATTCAATAATGCAGTCCGTGATATTGAAGTTTACACAGCGAGACGCATATATAGAACATCCAACATGACTCAAGTGGATCGTCTATCCATAGTCACACTATCAACTTGTGGCTAGCGGGGTGCTATACTCTGTTCGGTACCCCGAAAACATCCTTTGGCGGCAGCACGCCCTCTGTGCCAAACGAGTTCCTCTTCAGCGGCTTACGGCCATTTATACTAAAGTAAGACCCCGAGGGGGTGAGGTAAATCTAGCTCAGCGCCCGATACGAATTGGTGCGGGGCGGAGAATTACCGTTATCATACATAGTATTATTGTATATTCCATTCTATTAGACAAAGTTTTCAGCCCGCCTGAAATCCTTTCTCTTGGCTTGGAGTGACACTTGTCAATAGCTGGCGCACCGTTTGAAGCAAGGAGAAACAGCGTTCGCCGTCCAATGACCGATCGCTCCCGAGATTTCGTAACTTCGTTGATCAATTAGAAAATATGGGCTATGTACTCTGTTCTGAATTATTTTACAAAGTACTTACCTACAAATTATAAAATGAGCAAAAATATAATGCAATACAATGCAAAGGTATCTTTCCTCACAGACGCCTGTCAAATAAAAGGACTTCGCAACTTGGAGGCGCTATTGTCTGACTTACATAATCCTAACTTAAGCTGTTTGTCAAGTTCCAGACTTCCAACTATAATGCTTCTTTAGAACTAAGCCTAGGTTCTAGGATTAACTCGAAGCACTATTGCCTAGTGTAAGGTCGGATGATTAGAAAAGTTAAGCACTGATTGAGAAGGTAAGTACTTAGATAGATTAAGTCTCCCTTTTGTAGAGGACTGAATGTGGTGGCGAAGTTTTTTAACGCCGTCTGAAGGACGTACACACGGCCAAAACGATCGTACATAGCGAATGACCTCAGAAACACTTAGCGAATTATATCTATGGAGGCAAACGACGAAGGAGTACGCATTGTGTGAAACCCCCGATATAATACGCGCCGCGCGGTTGCTATGCCGAATACCAAGGGGGCTAGTAAACTATAAACTATTATCCTGCGATGGTGACCTGTCTAGTTTCCCTGACACGATTACTGATGAGATCGGTCATTGACCTCACAACCCATATAAAAGAAATACAGGGAATAATGTATAGAGTACCCCCAGAAAAGGGTGTACAGATAGAATACCCTCACCCGTTTAAGTTTTTAACTTAGTTTAGGCATCAGCCCTTTCACAGAATCTGTCAGTTTAAAGTAGTAAATTGTCATGTACAATGTTTTTGTGTGGGGAAATAAATATTTTTCTTTCTTTCTTTCTTTCTTTCTTTCTTTCTCGTCGGCAGCTGTGTTTCAGTCCGATGTGATAGGGGGCAAGCCTATTTGCCATTAACCAGACACAAATCCTGGAAACCACGTGATGTCAATTATGTATGATCTAAACATGAATTCAAACTCTTAAAGTCTTATTCAGTGGTTTAGAACACGAAACAGTGATACCACGATTCAAATTCAACTCAAATTCATATTATTCTTTTTTTCATAATTTTTGGCGGCGACGGGGTGCTTGCCGCCAAAGGATATTTTCGGAGTACCGAACAGAGCATAGCACCCCGCTAGCTACAAGTTGGTAGTGTGACTAGGGATCGACGAACCACTTGAGTCATGTTGGAAGTTGTATATATGCGTCACGATGTGTCAACATCGATAGCGCGTTTCAGGACTACATTATTGAATGGTGGCGCCATCTGTTGCTTGTGGGCGGAACTAGCTGGTCAACTAGTCAGGTCCGCCACAAATGTATAATAATAATAGGAGAAGACTCACATTATCAAGCTGCAGCATGTTGTAGTAGTAAGGCTGGGAGTTGTTGCCGACTCTCTGCCAGTGCACTGTATAGGACGTAGCGTTGGCACCGTCCTGAGGTGGTGACCAGTCCAAGAACAGCTTGCGGTCTGGGGAGAGGACCGCGTGCAGCTCGCGAGGTGGGCCCGGGAGGAGGCCGGTTCCTGAGGAGGATTGTGGTGTTATTAAAAATGTTATAATACATCTCTCAGCGAATAATGAATGAATGTTTTAATGCTTCTCTGTTCTCGCAGCTCAGTGAGGTGTGGGTACTTAGTTCACCTTCATAATCATTTATACTTAGCATTCCACATGGTAGAAGGTTGGTAACATAAGGTGAGCACAGCAATTTTAAAAAAGTTACATTTATGCGATGAATGTATCTCTGACCACATCTATTGGGATAAAGCCTGAGCTTATGTTATGTTAATAGGACAAGTATTTAACATCTCATCATCTTTGACCTGATGGCGTGGTGGAGAATGGAGAATGCTACATAACCCCTCCGATAGGCTAGTGTCTAATTAGTCAAATCAGTTACTTTTTACTAAACGACATAACACGAAATTACTATGGAATTTGTATGAATAAGCACACTGACGTCATAGAAAAACGTGATAAATTGTCGGACTTATTATTACATAAATAAATTCAATAGAAAAAAAAATAATGTTTTTCGTTAGTTTTACATCTGTCTTTATTTAGTATAAATCAGAATTTCATAATTTATCTTGAACCTAGTTACATGACCCTATTGATGGAAAGGAGGGGTTGTATTATGTCCTACACTTCAATCTACCCCTTCGGGGAGACAGGCGTGATTCTATGTTATGTTAACTGTTTGTAATTCTAAATTGAATTCAATTAGTATAATTCACTGACATTGCTCTATGATCCTCAATGCTTTACGAATACAAATTAAAGATGATTAAATCTGAATACCAATTTGTTTATACCAATTTAAATACAAATTGAAATGGAATATCATCCATTTAATTATATCCATGGATTTTCATGTATTAGGTGACCGTAACTGTAATTAATCGCAAAGTGTTATCGATCGCAGTAATTATGGAATGGTTGAACCTAATTATCTACGTAATAGCGTTGTAATCCACACCCACACACATACACACTCACACGCACGTACGCACGCACGGACACACGCACGCACGCCCGCCCGCACGCATGCACTCACACGCACACACACACACACACAGGGCGTTTCCTGAGAGGATTGTATTATAATCGACCCCAGTGGGCCGATAGCGTTTAATGAGGTATCACGTTGCCTCACTACTCATATTGCAATGGATGTATCTCTGACTAGCCCAATATACAGGATGTTAGTGACATCGTAACGAATACTAAGGGGGATGATTCAGACTATGATTCTGAGTGGAATTTTTCGCCGCAAAATAATTGTTTTTTTTTTTTTAGTTTTTTTTTAAATTATTTTCAGTTCCATACTTTTGCGACGGAAAATTCCACTTGATGTCAACTCAGTATCATAGTTTGAGTCATCACTCAAAGTTTTCGTTACGATTTCACTATCACCCTGTATAGTCGTGAGCTTATGTTATGTGGGCCAACAAACCTTCTTCAAAGCACTGCACGATGTTGCCGATGTAAGGCACACACGTGTTGACGCCGCCGCTGTATGCGCCAGCGCACACCCCGCGGCAGTTCGCCGGCACGCCGCGTCTTGCGCAGCATTCTTCATGGTTACGACCTGAGAGCAATAGACATTTGAGGAAAGAGTTTTTGGGAAATAGAGTTTATTGGTCGAAGCCCTCGATAAAGATCACGGTTGTCGTGCAAAACCTGCTGATATGGTAAATGGAATATAAAAAAAATAGGCTTGTATCACATATTTACTCCTATGAGATTATTGCAGTTATGGAAATGTTCCAATAATACTATAAAATGAAAATAAACCAAAAATGCAATTATTTCAGTGGAAAAAAACATCGTAAGGAAACCCACATTCCCGAGAAATGCATTTTCGGAGGTATGTGACCTAACCTGTATTGGGCTGGCTTTCCCTACACGGGTTGAAAGGTCAGATAGGTAGTGGCTTCTGTAAAAAACTGAACCTGTCAAATCTTCAGGTTAGGTAAGCAGACCCTGTGAAAAACGGGATAATGAAAGCATTATGATTTAAATAAGACTGACCTCCAGCGCCGCACCGCAACAGTTTATGGAACTCCTGCGCACATAGCGGCGCGAGCGTCCTCAGGTCAGACATTTTGGCGTCAAACGAGCACAGTGGCATGCACACTCCCGCCAACTGCACGCGCTCACAACACGCTGTCACGTTGTATGCGTTCGCTGCCTCTTCTTCCTCTTCTACTAGCTGTTAGAAGAAGAAATCACTACAGTAAAACTCTTCCCAAAACCTATATTGAGATTAAAAACGGATGCTATGTTGATGTTGACGGCAGCCAATCAGAAATCAGAATCATTTATTTAACGTAATTATCATGGATAAACTTGTTGAAGGTCAATGTAACATTTTTGAATTTACGTCATTTCGCAATTACCCTCTCATTATTTTAAGTGCAGTAAAAAAACAAACAAGAAAATAAGTAAACAACAGAAACACATAAAACAAATGATGATGTGATTAAAAACATTACATTTCATGATTTTTGAGTGACATTTCGTCGCGTTTCATTGAGGCAACTGGCGATCCAAGAGCTGGCAGTAAATACATAAATACATAAAACATAAAAACATAAATAGCCTATATACGTCCCACTGCTGGGCACAGGCCTCCTCTCAATCAACCGGAGAGGGTATGAAGCATACTCCACCACGCTGCTCCACTGCGGGTTGGTGGAGGTGTTTTTACGGCTAATAGCCGGGACCAACGGCTTAACGTGCCCTCCGAAGCACGGAATCAACTTACTTTTTCGGACAATCAGGTGATTCAAGCCTGAAAAGTCCTTACCAAACAAAGGACAGTCTCACAAAGTGATTTCGACAATGTCCCCATCGGGAATCGAACCCGGACCTCCAGATCGTGAGCCTAACGCTCTTACCACTAGACCACGGAGGCTGTTAAATAAATAAGTGACGGTATTTATGACTCACCTGGCTTTGTGTCCTGAATATGAGTCTAGGAGACGCCTCCCCCACTCCGTGTTCATTGACTGCCTCCACGTAGATCTCATAGTCAGTATTAGATTCCAAATCTTCCAGGATGTATGGTGAATGTAGCTGTTTAACAACACAACAACAATTCAACTCATTCACATTCAAGACTCATTCAATTTAATTTTAATTATATTATATTTAAAGAAAAAAATATTAACTTAACTTCATTATAATTATTTTGAGAAAAAAATATTGTTTTAATAAACACTAATTCATTACTTTCAGTAACAATAAAATAGCCGTTAAACTTATGTAATTAAATTAAATTAAATTACAGTTATATATTCAAAGAAATCAACATACAATACAATACAAAAACTCTTTATTGCATACAAAAAAAAACACACTCATTTTATAAACAAAATAATTGAACTCTTCTATGTGTATATTACCTTCTCCAATACTCTATAGTCATCCCCAGCCTGAAGGCTCTTGTAATGCAGGTTGTAGTACTGCACGGTATCAGCTAACGCCGCCGGCTGGGCCCAGTGAACCACGGCGTAGTCTGTGTCAATGTTGGTGAGATGCAGCCGTGACGGCGGGCCTGGGAGCACGCCATAGCCTTGGAGCAGGCAGTTGGTGTATGACGACATGTAGCGGAGGCACCTGATGGAAATGAGGGTAGTCGTGAAAAAAAAGTGCTCGTGTAAATCTTCTGTAGGCATTGACTAGGTGAGCGTGTTCCATCACAATCAGAATCGAATATAGAGAATCAGAAAGAATACATTCAAAATTCAAATTCAAATTCAAAATATTTATTTCGGAAACTAGTCTATATTTAGGTAGTAACAAAAAGCTTAACCTAGTATTAGTAACAGATTCGATAGATAGACCAACAAATACATAAATACTCACTTGAAGTGATTGAAATCCAATGTAGTGATGTTTCCACTGCATAACGGAAGACAGGGTTCTGGGAGTCCCCGAGATCGACAGCAGGGGGTATGGTCCATCCCGTTGGCCAAACACCCGAAGGTGACACCCGCCCAGGGTGCGCATATCATCAGATCTGTGACCTGCAGCTGGAGGTTAAAAGACGGCATTCTGGGTGATCATGCGTTAGTCACAAATGGTCGTGAAGTGGATATGGGCAATGGTGAAATTATCCCATGATGGTGTTATTTTTTGACCATGGTTTTTTGGGACCATTAGTTGCTGATTTAGTGGTTTTCAATGATATTGCGTTGCACTATGGAATATGGTAGAACAAACGCGTATCAAAATTCATTTTTTCACTAATTGAAATAGGTCCTTCTATCAATGTAATATAATAGTTCGAAAGTCGAAGATTCATATTCTGTAGCGCAATTCATATTTTATTTGGTGAAAGTAGTTGTTTTCATGTGGTAAAGTTAAGGTTCATGAAATTGGGAAATATCAAGTTCCTCATTGACGATTTTCAAAGTCAGATAGTTTTAAAATTTAAAATGAAAGGTATATGGTATTATATATTTTTGAAAAGCTTATTTATCGGAAAATTTAAACAAATTAAATTGATTGTTTTTAATACGAATATATACGTAAAAAAAATTAAAGAAGAAATGGAGGAAAAAAAAGGTTTTCTTCAACTTCGTCGAAGCTTTTAACATTTACCGGCGTTTACCGGTGCTTTGAATTTAATGTTAATTGATAGTTTAGTTACTTATCAACAACATATATAAAAATTAGCTGCGATTTTTTGCGAACTTTGGAGATATGAGATAAAATCGAATCCTAGTCAGGGTACGGAAATTGCTATCAATTGCGGTTTCGTGGTTGACTTGATTTAACAATACTTTGTGGTATAGTTTATCAATTGATTATTTTATATTGTTAAGTTTTTATCATTTTGGTGTCATTTTCCGTGAGAAAATAGATATCTGAATTAATTCACACATTCTGAAACAATATATAAAGGGAGGTAACAAAATATGTTTCCATTACAATTTCAGTGGTATTTTCGTATAGTACGGCTATTTTACTCTTCAAAATGTCTACTTTTAACTGTAGTAAACGTGAATTAATAGAATCTTATATAGAAGGCGGTAAAACGACTGCGGCACTTTCGACATATTTGGAGGAAAAACAAGTATCAGAAGACAATATATGTTTTATAATTGGTAAAATTCAACAGACTATCATCCCTGCGTTTAATAGACGCTGGAAAGAAGCAGCACGCAATAAGAATATATTTTTTAAAAAATAACACAAATTAGCTGGATTCTGAATATTCCGTGACTATATCTACATCAGAAAACGTGTCAACAGACTCAATCGTGTGTGACATAATTATGGAGATTCTTCAGAATCAAGCAAAAAAAGAAGAAACACTATTTTGATGAACGAATATGGTTTGGAGCACATTCTGGGCGGATATCTTCAAGGATTGCGTTCTATGGGAGAAGGAACGGAAGCAAAACTAGTTGAAGAATTAAGGTTGGCTGATGCTGAAAAAAAGCTTTTCGTTTTGAATCACTTTGATAACGCAAAAATAATCAAAACGCTTACAGATGAAGAAGCATTCAGTGTTTTCATCGACTTGGAACTATCTAAAGCACAATATCTGTATCTCAGGAACGTTACAGATGAAAGAAACTGTCCAATATTTCCACCATATTACCAGGTGTAAATGGGAATGAACCTAACAAGAAACCCTATTACATAGCTAGTTAAATTAATAATATTAAGAAAATTTTGATTCATTTCTATGTTTAGCATAATGTATAGCTATAGGTACTGTACCATTTTTTATTTTATTTTATCATTAATATGATAAGTTATGTTAATTGAGTAATTAGTGTTAAGAAATACAGGTAAGATAATATAACTAAAAATATAAATTTCAATAAATATATAGAATTTTAAACGATTGTGAGTTTTCTTTATTTAATAAAAAAAATTACGCGTAATTTCAATTCACCAAACATTACTTATATGAATTTTTATATATTCCTTTATATTAGTGCAAAATTACATCGCTCTATCTTTAAAATTGACGGAGTTACAGATTTTTGATCCGAAACACACCCAAATATTCCACAGTGCGTTGGCGTCTTATTTGTATGATGCTTGTGATAAGTGAAAATGGTACCTACTAATAATGTTGCTTGTATATTATTGTTGATTGCGCAACCAACAAGACAACTGTCGTTGCGTATCCAACACTAAGTGCCAACTGCATACATTTTGTTGCTGGTGCCACCAATGTGTCCTAGAGAGATATGGCTCTCAACCTCTTTCAAGTAATTAAACATTTAAAAACAGTGTGTGTTTTTTTTGATGTTGTAATATTGATGTTTAAAAATTGCAATGATGTCAATAAATTCATTCTATCTTAAAAATCAATATTTTTAATTAACAGCTGAGTACCTTAGTTTAAAAATTGCAATGAAGTCAATAAATTCATTCTATCTTAAAAATCAATATTTTTAATTAACAGCTGAGTACCTTAGTGTAAGAGCATTTACTTTGATGAGAATAGAAGAAGCGATAGTGGTGTACAGGATGGTAGTAAGTAGAATTACGTGGTCTCTACTACTTCTATGAACCTGTCTACCCTACAGGTGTCTTTCTTTCTTTTTTTCCTTCAAATAAGCGTGATCTTAAATTATGTATGTGTAAAAGCGACATTTGAAAAAATCTAATTGCAATACTAATAAAATGCTTTTTAGTGAGTCGTGTATTTTGTAAATTATATTTGTTGTTTAGTGTTTCGTTGCTGTTGTTTTGTTTGTGTTGCTTGTTGTTTTGAAAAGCTTTTTAGTGGGTCGTGTATTTTGTAAATTACGTTTGTTGTTTAGTGTTTCGTTGCTGTTGTTATGTTTGTGTTGCTTGTTACATAACAACAACAACCGTTGTTTGATGTTTCCATGTGGCGCGCACTCTTTGCATCAGCTCCAGAGTGTAATCTGTTTGTGAGTGAGTGGACGTATGTGTGTCTGAGGTTCTGCGGGATGATGAATGATGAGTGAAATATGTTTTGGTATTGTTTACTGTTTGTTTAACTGTACATAGTTAAGTCACCTTATTTGTACTTATGTCTCTTAAGTCTGATTATGTTATTATGAAAGTTTCACGGCGCATTGGCGCTTCTGCACTGTAATGTATTTGAAATGTAAATAAATAAAATGAATAAATTCCAATGATCTACAATGAGACATATAAATGAACCATGGTGACACTTCCGTAATGGCAATAAGTCTGACTTACGTCAATTTCGAAGGTCTTGGTGGGATCGCAGAGTTTGTCGACGCAACCATAATGGTTGACGCCGGCGGACACGCAGCAACCTCGGACATCGGGCAGCTTGGGTGCTGACGCTACCTCCGTCGGCTTCATCTTGCCTGGTGTTAAGGTCAACGACCTAAAAGAGTTAACATTGTTTTTAATTCAATGCCGTGCTATTGCCGTGGCAACATAATGGCCCCGATTCCTGCAGACACCGCCAAATTTTATTTAAAGTTATATCCGTCATTTTCATATCCGTCGAAAAGGAAAGGGACGGATGATTCACAGCTCTTAATTTTAGGAAGAATGAGTGAATGAATGAATAACCCGGGCGAATCAAAAGGTACGTCGCTGGTATGTAATCCGTTTGACGTGCTGTCTACTTAACTGTGTCGAGTTATTGACGGATGTAAAATTTTTAGACGGTTGGTTTAGATTTGTGCTTAAAATTGACGTGTGTTCCATAAATTTTATGCTTGTCGATTACCCGTCCCTTTCCTTTTCGGCGGATAAGAAAATGACAGATATAACTTAAAATAAAATTAGATGGTATTTACAGGAATTAGCACCATTGGGTTGATAAATTATAAATCGCGTTGTTCGACTTGTCATCGATACGAAAGAAGATTCAATTCAAAACACTTTATTGGCCATGAAACCAACATAAAGGACAATGAGGTACTTTCCAGGCTACGTTCCTCAAAAACAATATAGATAGCGCTGTACAGATTTTCTTTGTTTATGGATAAAAGATATAATGCATCTATTATCTTTGTTTTTGGTATAAATGCTTCAGGTTTCAAAAGTCTTCGTCATGCTTTACCACCTCCTGAGGAGTCGCGTTTTGTGTGCGAACGATGTGGCAAGAAATGCCGCGCTGCTATAGGGCTCTATAGCCATCGGCGGCGCTGCGGGAACCCGTAGAATCACAAGTGCTGCAACAATCATCTACGATAGATGCTGTGGCCAATGATGATGATGGTATAAATGATGACCCTTTTTATTACACTAAGGCACAATTATACGTACTTCTTCCACCCATTATTATTCCAATCAAAATAAAAAGATTCTTAATGAAAAGCTTGCTTGCTTCTATGCTGTTCTGGGAGCAAATAAAAAACATAGAAAACGTTCAGCTGCTTATCTTCCCGGGCATGTCGTAAAAACCGACAGAGGGATTGTGTCCTCTAACATGATGGACTAATGTTATGGGTGATAGGCTGATCCCTTATCACCATAAGGTTCATCATATCCAGCTTAAGACATCGTATCAACAGTGGCTGCAAGTTGTCTTTGATTACTTGTGGCTCTGCCCACCCCATTAGGGATAACGGGCGTGAGTTTATGTATGTATGTATGTTAATGAAAAGAATTCTATATATAATGTGATTCAAATATCAAACAACAATTATTATAATATATAATAATATGCAACAATTATTATAAGATATAAAAAGCAGAGGTACAAGGGGTTATTGCTTAGCAGCAAATTCTTCCAGGCAACTTTAGGGTGGACGGATTTTTTTTATAAGAGGTCGTGGTTGATTATAGACTTGTTTTATTGCTGAAGAAATACTTAGGTCGTTAGATACTTAGTCCGTCTACTGAAGACGATTTAAGCAACGAGGCATTTTCGTTCATGACTGTATAATCCACTGTCCGATACGGGAGCGCAAGTTGGACCATAACCAGGGTTTGGATGTAAAAGATGTGGCTGGTTTCAACTTCAGAATTTAGATTTCTTACTTTTTATTTGACAGATTTTGCAGTCGGTTTATTTTTTTTATTTACTGTTTTTTTTATCGACGTCTATGGCGTCTGATCATTCGATAATATGAAAAGTAATTTACAATTGTGTTTCAGAGCAAAAGTATGAAAGTCTGCCAACATCGGCTGCTTAAAAGAAGCTCATTAAGCAAAACTTACTGAGAGTAGTCTTTACCAAAATTAGATGTTAGAGAAACAGAATATTTCTTAATTTTAATTTTAAGACAAAAGTTGCCAGACATTTATAAATTAATTGCTTTGATACCCCAAAGCTAATCTAGAGGTATTTTATTTTTGTGAAGTAATAGACAAATTGTAAAAACACGCTTTCAGTAAGTTTTCAACTCAAATAATAATTAACCTCTTCAGTTGTTCAACTAGTTTCTAAACCTTATCGAAGAAACAATATTATTTTTATATTGAATGCCAAACCAAAAGAAACTAGTCTAACAATGCCACGCCGTGAAGCGTACCTATATCAAATCAAATCAATTTATTTACGAGAACACATAAAAATATGAAAAGGTTTTAAAATAATTTACATAAGAGTGTTGTGATGCGTTCAGCATGCATGCACGCGTACAAATATTAAAATATTTACATCAATAATTGACACAAGTCAACATTAAGTGAGAAACCAGATACGTACGTTATTAAAACAATGAAATATAACAAATCTTATAATAGGATATTTGAATGGGTCGAAGATAAGTTATAAAATAGTCTAAAAATGAAAGCCAGTCTAACAAGATAAAAAATCAATCTCATTTTAGGTACTTTTCGACTTATTTTCTAATTTTATCTATGAATTAAGTAACACTGAGTACGACGTTACCGCGTCCATACAAACTCAAAAAAAAACTTTCTTTTTGACGTTTCGTTAAAAGTACCTATCTTTATTTGAGTAGATTTTCAAGGTAGTTGAAGTTGCCATGATGAGAAGTAGTCCATTTGCGAGTCGGTTGCCTTAATGAGAATTAGCCCTAATGCGCCTAATTCCTTTTTTTGAAGTTGGTTAAAAGTAATTGTAGTAACAAATGAATTTGTAGTTGTAGGCGACGCATCATGCATCCTTATTTCATTTATAATGATGTTGCTTTAAGGTTTATTTTAAATAAAGACAAGCGCTGTCTGAGGTCCGCGAAGTAGGTACCTAATGCGAGGCTCGTTAATTTTTTATATACCGAGCGCCTGCCCCTACGGCAGTCGTCGGTTGTAAGCCGCACAGTTACTGTCGCATATATCGAGCGGTCTATCGAGCGGCACTCCGAACGCGCTTCTTTCCAAAATTATTCCGTCGTTTTATTTCTATCGCCTATAGTAGTTATACGTTTCTGTTGAAAGCAAATATTTCAAATAGCGCTGCAAAGCAGCCTTACCTGATAGCGTAGCTAGGCAAGCTTGATCCGTGAATATTGTATGATGTCACAGTAATCTCATACATCGTGAACGGTAGCAAATCGTTTATCACCAAAAAGGTCCTGTTCGCGTTTACTTTGTACGTCATTGGTTGTGACATTTTCATCGTTGTATTCTTGATGGTACTCTCAGAGGGTTCGATGGGATGGGCATCGAATGAGCGGAGGGTGGTGATGTTGATTACATATTCTGTGACGCTGTCTGTGTTTTCAACTGGTGGACTCCATGTAATGTTCAGCTGTTTTTCATTCAGTGGTTCCACTTCTACATCTTCTGGTGGGCTGGGAAGCAATTCTGTTGGAAATATGATGATAATTATTTGCTAAGTATCAAGATTTTATTACGTTTGAACTCTTTCAAGGTTGGGTAAGTCAGTTTTAGAAACTGGGCACAAGAAAGGATTTTTGTCTATCCTCTGGGTTTATTATTACCAACCTCATCAACCGTGGTGTCAGCGTTACTATTGAGCCACCAAAGGCCCTTCACACGACTCATGGAACGACTACGTACTTAAATCAGTAAGTAGTAATCAGGACCAACGGATTAACGTGTCTTCTGAGGCACGGATCATCTTACTTTCGGACAATCTGGTGATCAGTCTGCAATATCTTAACCAAACCACTCACAAACTGATTTTTGTGATATGTCCCCACCGGGATTCGAACCCGGGACCTCCGGATCGTAAGCTCGAAGGTTCAATCACTGACTGAGGCCATTATACTGTAGCAATGATAGCTCTATTCTCAGAAGTTGGAAATGTCAATTTCAGGCTTACCAACATCACATATAGAATCCATATAGAACATAAGGGTAGGGGACGACCCAAGAAAGTGTGGATGGATTTTGTAAAGAAGGATATGTGTGTGAAAGGTGTGAGTACTGAGATGACGACTGACAGAAATGAATGGATGAGGAATACATGTTGTGCCGACCACACCTAGAATGGAATAAAGGCAGGAGGATGATAACCAACCACCACTATACGAGTAGGTATATTGAACTACCTTCACTAACCAAGGAAACCAAGGTGGTTAAACAACTATTTTGCCAAATAAACTCTTTAGTAGGCTAAGGACGTTTCTTGGTCAGATGAAAAGATCATTTTAAGCAAATAAACAGTTCATATTTCAAATCTAAATATTTAGTGATGAATTGGTTGGTGAGTAACAGGGAGACCTGTTACTGAGCCAACTCATTTATATTGCATTCAACATTTCTTGTTTCTTTTTAAGATTCCAGAGCCCTGTGCCGAAGTTTTTCTTGCAGCTACTTTTCCTCGGCTACAAGTTGTGAAAAACTGCAGTAGTTTTAGATGGTTTTTTTTCTAATTAATTTATTTGAATCATAAATTATACATTTTTGCACATAAAATTCTCTCGCCAAACTGACACCAGTTTCTTTGCGAGTACGCTCTAGCAATGTTTGATTATACTATGTACATGTAAATACCATTTTATCTCTTGGTTACAACATAAATTTATGTGTCATACTTTACGATGACATTATTTTAATTCAAGCAGTGCTTTTACTAATTTTGATTTAATTGCTTGTTTTTGCAGTTTGGGTATTTTCCTTAGAATAGGTTGCTCATTAGCGGATGAGACGTTAAGTATGTAAAAAATATTACTTAATGAATAAAAACATTTTTGAGTTTACTTTTTTAGTTCTTACCAATGCCCTCGACTATGCAAGCCAAGGTCTTCTCCATATACGCTGCGCAGGAGTAGTGCGTCTTTATATTGTCCGTGACTGGCGTGAACTCTCCTCTGCAGACGTCTTGGCAGATATCTGGTACTCTCTCTTGCACACAGCATGGGACATGATTACGGCCATCAGCCATACATCTAAAGTAACAATATTACTGATTAATATTGGGATCAGGAGTGTTAAAAGGCCACATCGAAACAATTCATCAAAAAAAGCAATACTTATTGAAAAAATAATATATAAAAAAAAATATTTAACGAAAACAAAAATGAATAAATGTTTTTTTTTCGGATTTGGATCTTTAGGTGTTAGTAGGTACAAAATAACTTAATGTTAATGTGTAAAATAATATAGGTATTATTATAATACAGGTCTCTATGCTAATCTATTTTCCGAATGAAGTTCGACATACTTATGGCCTTCTGCCGCTTGGCCACCGTGTAGGTTAAAAGACAGATAAAACTGAACAAACATAAATGTTATATACACATATTTTATGTTATATATAAAACTAAAACTGATTTATTTATTTACGGTATATTTTAGTTACGTTGGTATCATTATTATGTTTATTGCACCATCCCGTGCTCCAATGCATAAACTTCTTTCACCCTAAGGTTGCCTGGCAGAAATTGCTGTTTAGCAATAAGGCCGCCTATTGTGCGTATTTTTATTCGTATGTTTATGTCCTTTGTATATGTCGTTGTGCAATCAAGTATTATTGATTGATTGAAACATACTTGACAATAGCTGGAAAGTCAGGCTGGCAGGTCTCGGGATCCTGGCCAGTGCCTTCCAAGATGGTCTGAATGCTGCAGAAGCCCAAACAGCTCTTGGTAACGTTGGCTCCTATGCAGCAGTCGGTGTAGTTGTGGGCCAGAGCCAGGGAGGACAAGGTCGGAACATTGGCAGAGTAGCTATCCGTTACGTTCTGATTCTCCGGGGGCGTCAGGCCTCTTGATATCACTGCAAGAAAAAATGCGTGAGTTTATAGTTTATGTATTGTGTAATAAGGACATAATTGAATTCATTTAGCATTAGAAATAAGGTGCAAGGTAGGTTACTGATGACTGAACTAGGCTGAGCCTGTGTGTGTTCTTTGGCGGAGGGAGGCACTTAACGCGTTCACTTGGGCGCTGAGGCCATAAGGGCATCCGCCGGCAGATACGCGGTTATGTGCAACTACTTTGGTCACATACCTCCAAAAATGCATTTGTCGGGAATGTGGGTTTCCTCACGATGTTTTCTTTCACCGCTGAACATGTGATAATCATTTATAATCCAAACATGGATTCGAAAACAAATTCGACACTCATTAATTTAGGCCTGTGCTGGATTCGAACCTGCGACCTCACAGTGTACCAATTGGGCTACCAGGGCTCACGGCCACATTGAAACAATTCGTCTAAAATGACAAAATTGCTATTTGACATTCGTTGACATTGCGCACTTAAATGATAAATTAGAATAGAATAGAATAGTTTTATTTGCTAGAAAACAGTACAATAATTGCAATAAATACTTCTTTAAAAATGAATTGCTTAAATGTGGGTTTCTGCCATCGCGGTACGACAGCCGCACCGCGGGCCCCGCGAATAAAAAAATAATAAAAAAGTTTATTTAGGTAAAACCTACGACACACATATACATTTACAACATTAAAATATACACACATTAATATTTAGTTGGAAAACATAAAGGTATATGGGTGCCGCAACTCACCAAAAAAGGCCAGGGTTCAGTGAAAATTTACCCAGAGGACAACACTGATCGAATGATACCGAGGGCTTCGACCAATAGCCGTCCGATGTCTATCTACGTAGACAGTATTCGCTACGTCCATTGGTCGAAGCCCTCGATATAATTCGCGTCACTCGCCATGCAGACCCAGCTGGCCTTAGTAACAATTCAGATTATCCTTCTGCAAAATTTCATCGCGAATAAGTTTGGACGTTAACAAAGTTACATGCTCATAAAAACTTTTTGATTGAAATAGTTGCGAAACCCATTAAATTACCAGCGACAGACTTCAATAACTGTCTACGAAAAATAATTCAGAAGGAATTACACTTTTTATTTCGGAGAGATCAAAGGTTGAACAATGTCGCTAAAGATGTAGTTGGTTTTCTAATAAGATTTTATTTTATTTTAGTAGTAATAAAAAAAAAAGAAACTTGGCAACTCATCAGTAAGTCTATGGAAGCTTTTAATAGGTGGTGGTATTTTTGACGTGTAAGTACTCACCAGTAAGCATATGGAAGCTCTTAACGGGTGGTTCAGTGTATATATTTTTCACATGTTCTCATCAGTAAGTCTACGGAAGTCCTTACCGGTTGTTCAGTGTATATATTTTGGACATGTGCTCACCAGTAAGTCTATGGAAGCTCTTGACAGGCGGTTCAGTGTTGAGCTCACACATGTAGAGGCCAGCGTCGGAAGCCTTCACTGACTTGATGACCAGCGCCCACACGTCGCCACCCTTGGCGATTCCCGGCCCTTGCAGGGGCTCTTCCGCTGGTAATATAATATTAGATTAGATTCTGTGATGATTTAGGAAAATTTAAACTAGGAAAATTATGTATTCATATACAGGGTGTTAGTGACAGCATACCGAATACTGAGGAGAATGATTCAGCTTATAATTCAAGTGGATTTTTCTGTCGCAAAAGTAAGGAACTGAAAATAACTTTAAAAACACTAACATTTTCATCAGTTTACCGAAGAAAAAGTCCACTTGATGGTAACTCAAAATCATGAGCTGAATCATCCCCAGCAGTATTGAGTAAAAAATTGTAGTTCGATATACGGTAAAGAAATATAAATAAATCGTTCCACCTGCCAATTGCCTGTACTTCCGGTTTGAGGGTTTACATCCAGTGTCGTATTCAGGAGTGAGTTATGGGACAATTTTTATTGAATTCTTTTTTTATATCGACCCAGCGGCACCGCATTCATAGTACTATGTACCAGTGGAATGATAGGTAAACTTGTTTCTTAGATATAAGCATAGATACACATACATACATAAACTCACGCCTATTTCCCACCGGGGTAAGCAGAGACTATGGAATTACATTTGCTTCGATCCTGACACACTTCTCTTGTTTCCTCCACATTCATTAATCGTTTCATACACGCACGCCGGTTTACATCGTATTGAATCTTTTCTAAGGACATAAAGGCACAAAATTTATGGCAGACACGTCAATTTTAAGCAGAAATCTAAAACAACCGTCTAAAAATTTTACATCGGCCAATAACCCGACAGAATTAAGTTGACAACACACGTCAAACGGTTTGCATACCAGCGAGATAAATTTTTGATTCATTTACTCATTCTTCCTAAAATTAAGAGCTGTCAATCATCCGTCCCTTTCCTTTTCGGCGGATAAGAAAGAGACAGGTATAACTTAAAGTAAAATTAGGTGTCTGCAATAATCGGGGCCAATACCGGGTTCTTACCCCGTTATTATCAGGGATATGTTACTTCCGGGGTCTAATATCCCTGATAATAACACGGTAAGAACCCGGTATTATGTGTTTTAAATACGTAGTATTATTCTCTATTCTATGCTTTTAGTTTCTATTTTTTAAAGATAATACTCACAGTCGTCATGCAACACGTGGACTCGGTCATCCCTCGTGACCCTCACTCCTCCCGCCGTCAGTAGCTGCAGGTCTCTCGCCCGCCTCCACAGTACCGGCTTCCCTCTGCAACAAATAACAAATAAGTCAAAAAATAAAGATAATAAAAATATTTTAATTAAAGCACATAATAACGGGTTCTTACCGCGTTTAAATGGGGATATCGATTATTGATTTGTATTTGTAATTATATGGGGGGAAAGAGGGTAGACAGATATGTCTGCCCGTAGAAAATTATGGATCTACCTACTCCACTCCAATCTCATCAGTCATCCCGTGATCATGGAACTTGCAACAGTGTCGAAATATCGGGAGTCTCATATCCCCATTTAAACGCGGTAAGAACCCGTTATTATGTGCTTTAATTATGATAATAACCGCGTAAACTTCATCATCATTGGCCTTATACATCTGTTTCAGACGATTTATGACGTCATTGCCTCGAAGAAATGCACTTTCAACAATGAATAAAAATATTTTATTGCGATATGGCAAGGTTGCCAGTATTGACCACCAGTAACAAAGAGTTCGATATTTGAATCTATATCATTAGAGGTATTATATAAAAGCGAAAGATCACTCACTCACTCACGAAATCACAAAAATAACTACAAGAGCTAGGAGTATCAAATTTTGCATGGAGGTTCCTTTTAGGACGTAAATGCTTACTATGTATTTTTTTACTGACAATCTATGGATTTGTAATCATCTGAAAATAAACAATTTTTTATTTTTTTCATTTTATTTATATTGGGATTTTGTGAAATTCAACCCCTAAGGGGATAAAAAGGGGTGGCACAGTTTGTAAACTATGTATATCTTTAATAGACTACGGGTTTCCTAATTACTACAAAATATTCATTATTTAAAGAAAATGAAACGCTTTTAATTATGTTAGGTCAGGTTAGGTTAGGTTTTTCTAAACGCCGCCCTGTAGTTCCGGGCGCAAGAATAGGGCTACGGTACCCCCTGCCTGTCGTAAAAGGCGACTGAAAGGGGACACTGGAGACCGTGAGTGGTAAGGGCGGGGGCCCGAGCCGCTCTTCATACGGTCTCCGGGAGGGACGGCATTGTGACATGGCCTCGCATTGCCGTAAAACTGGGATGGCGTAGGGGTGGGGACCTACCCCGGGACGCGCTTTTTATAGCAGGCGCGAGGGAAGCACCGGTGCGTTCGTTAGAGATCCCGGAGCTTCCCGACATGCGCAGCAGAGGGCCATCGGAGGGGTTTTAGTCGGTAAGAGTCCGACATAACCTCGTCGCTCCCCCGGGTGGCGAGGTATCCATGAGGATTTCCCCTTCGTAAACAAAAATAAAAATTTTTCTAAACGACCAAGAGAGGTTTTTTTTGGCGATTTTTGCTGTGCCGCAGATGGCATTAACTACTTGGCCGGCCGAAGGGGTAGTGCTGAAGGCTCTCACCCGGTAAGGGGTGAAATAGGGATTGTACGTTAGTAACACATTTTATTTTTAAAGCTATACAATACAAATACACTTTATTGCACCAAAATAAAAATAAATAATTCCAAAAACTATCTTAACGAAATACATGGCAATTGGCGGCCTTATCGCTTAAAGCGATTTCTTCCAGACAACCATACGGTGAGGAAAAATGTAAAAAAAAATCGCTATCGACTCCGAAATCACATAATATACTCCCCGAGCAAAGCCAGGGCGGGTCGCTAGTAAGTATTGAGAATTTGAACTTATTCTCTAACAGCTTTAACGTACCTGGCTCCAAGCACCACACAAGTGAGGAGGGCGTCCTCCCCGCTCCTCACAGCGACGCCCCCGGCTGGGGCTCTCATCCACGCCTCCTTGGGCTCTTCTTCCTCCTGCGAGCTCCCCGTTGACGTGCTCGCGCTCTCCACTGACTCACCTTTTAGGTCTGTTGGAGAAAAAATATGGGTTAGTATAAAACACAACCAACCCACCCACCCGCATTGGAGCAGCGTGGTGGAGTATGCTCCATACCCCCTCCAGTTGATTGAGGAGAGGCCTGTGCCCAGCAGTGGCATAGGCTGTTTTTATTATGTTATAAAAGACAATAATTTCTGTTCGACGCGTCGTTGCCGCGGGCGTGTCAAATTATCGTGTGAATTGTGAGGTAGATTACCAACCAAAGGCTCCTGACATGACTCAGGTAACAACTACTAACTTACATCAGTAAGTAGTAACCGGGACCAACGGCTTAACGTGCCTTCCGAACGGATCATCTTACCCAAACTAGGTATCACAATGTGATTTTTGTGATACGTCCCCACTGGGATTCGAACCGGGGACCTCCGGATCGTGAGCACAACGCTCAATCACTGGACCCCTGAGGCTGTTAATAACAATTATTAATAGTCGACTTTCTAAGCCATCGTACAAAAGCATCTATTTTCATATACCTAAACAATAAATTGCTTTCCAATAGAGCAAGCGCTCATTCATCAAATGCTTAATGAAATACCTAATAAACATAGCGTCTTTAGAATAGAATAGAATATGTTTATTTATCAAACTACTTATTGTCTACATAACATACAACAACATAAACAGCCTATATACGTCCCACTGCTGGGCACAGGCCTCCCCTCAATCAACCGGAGGGGGTATGGAGCATACTCCACCACGCTGCTCCAATGCGGGTTGGTGGAGGTGTTTTTACGGCTAATAGCAGGGACCAACGGCTTAACGTGCCCTCCGAAGCACGGAATCATCTTACTTTTTCGGACAATCAGGTGATTCAAGCCTGAAAAGTCCTTACCAAACAAAGGACAGTCTCACAAAGTGATTTCGACAATGTCCCCATCGGGAATCGAACCCGGACCTCCAGATCGTGAGCCTAACGCTCCAACCACTAGACCACGGAGGCTTATTGTCTATTTCCTATTATTATTTTTTGGAAGTTGAAGGGGCAATGAACGATTTCACCAATAGTTCTCACCATTTGATTGTCGAAATCCATAAGTTTGTTTTTTCACATGTGTGCCACGTGATTTTATTCGTATTTTGACAGAACGACATGGCTTATTTGGGTTTATATATTAGCATCAATCGACAAAACGACATAATTATATCGTTAGAATCGATAAAATTACCGTGATCTGGTTACATGTCGTTTCTGTAATATACCTAAAACACACACAAAAACATATTTTATAATTATGACGACTAATGGTTCATAATTTCACCGATGTTTACAAAAAAAAAAATAGCTGGGCTCAGCGACTGTACGTTTGCTCTTTGAATGTACCTCTGACTACCCCAATTGGGATATAGTCGTGAGTGTGGCGTTCTAGGTTTAACTGTTGAGTGGTGTGCTGGTATTCTAATTAAACGATCAAATAAAGTAATATTTGAAAGGTTTATTGTTTTTCACATATTTACACGTTTTACACTTTTAATGTTATTTATTATTAAAGTTTTATAAATCACTGTATTTTTTGTATTGTTTAAATTAACTTTTTAACATATTTAAATATTAATTATGCATCCATTATTGATGCTAAGAAAGAAGTCTCTATCTTTGTCTATGACAATATCTTTTTTATAGTAACCAAAACCATAGACATTTTTACATTTTGTTCGTGAACCGAACGGTGAGCTTATTATGAAGCCGGACGAATCATAAGCGCGAATATAATCTTATTTCTAATCAGTAGACCTGTCTCCGGAAACCTTTCAGCAATTCCCTAGACCTTTCCCCACTTTGCCGGGGGTTGTTATCATACAGATTGATTCATCCCGGGAAATATGCGGGCAATAAGCGGCTCTCGGTCAATTTGCGTTGATTTCTTTATCCGGGCGCGCGTGAGCCGGGTGTGTTGCATCCAAATGAGGTGGTGGGGTGTGGGGTTACTGGTCGCGGGAGACTTAGCGGTAAAATGTGGCAACGTAACATAAACAGCCTATATGTATACGTTTTTACAATAAGATTCCCGTTGACATTCAGAATTTGCCTTTCAACTGTTTTAAGACAGTAGTTAAACAAAAACTTTACAAAAAAGGTTATTATTATATAAAGTTAGTGATTATTTAGAACTGAGAACTGATATTAGGCAGCTAAATTACTCAATTGTATATCAATATTTTATGTTTATTTTTATTTCTTTAAACAACGTCTAGGGCCCTGTGCCGAGGTTTTTCTGGCAGCTTCTTTTCCCCGGCTATACAGGTTGTGAGAAGCTGCAGTAGTTTTAGGCCGATGAGACGTTCGTTATGTAAAAAATGACGATTCAAAGTGTAACTATGTTACCTACTGAATAAAGATATTTTTGAATTTGAATTTGATACGTCCCACTGCTGGGCACAGGCTTTCCCTCAATCAACCGGAGGGGGTATGGAGCATACTCCACCACGCTGGTCGAATGCGGGTTGGGGGGGAGGGGGGGGGGTTTACGGCTAATAGCCGGGGCTAATAGCTGTGGTCTAGTGGTTAAAGCATTGGGCTCACGATCTGGAAGCTCCGGGTTCGTTTCCTGATTGGGACATTGTCGAAATCACTTTGTGAGACTGACCTTTGTTTGGTAAAGACATTGTAGACTTGAATCACCTGATTGTCTGAAGGAGTAAGATGATTCGGTGCTTCGGAAGGCACGTTGGGCCCGAGCTACTAGCCCAAACACCTCCACTAACCCGCATTGGAGCAGCGTGGTGGAGTATGCTCCATACTCCCTCCGGTTGATTGAGGGGAGGCGTGTGCCCAGTAGTGGGCCGTATATAGGCTGTTTAATTTTTATTATTTTTGTTTGCAAGGTCAAAATGAACACTTTCTATGGAATTGCTTCATGCGCACGACTCGACGTACAGATAAACTGATACTACCCAGAGTAAATATGAAGTTATACAGTAAGAATGCACATATTATGGCGATAAAAATATATAATAAGCTTCCAAAAGAAATATCGGATATTAGTAAATATAATGACTTCGTGCAAAAATTTAAAACTTACCTAATTAATAAAAAATATTATAATCGGCAGGAATTTTTCGAATCGAAATAATTATTTTGATCCACAAATTCATTTTATTAAGTTAAAATGCTCTTTGTTATCATGTCTGATATTGTTGTCGTGTCTTATATTGTATGATTGAGTTACTTCTATTTTTTTATTTCTATAGTTTTTTTTGATATAAGTATCAAAGAAAGAAAATTTGCAGTGCCCCGACGGGGTGTCATGTTGTAAGTGCTAAATAATTAATTTAAGGACCTTTGTACACATGATTGCACCAATAAAGAATTAAAGAATTTGTATGGAAAAAAGATGGCGTTTTCAGATGTAACGTGACAATTACCTATTTTATAAATACTCGGGGTACACAATTATTCAAAAATATAATGTAATGGCAGATAGAGATAATAATAATTGTTGCTTGATCTTTGGATCAGATACTTATATTATTTATTAAAGATCACCAATAGATTTAACAACGAGTCCCTTAGGTGACAACGGCATGCAATGGAGTTCCAGCAAAGATAAACTAGCCTAAATCTAATTGTACAAAAGAAAAGCAAAAAAAATAATAATAGGTAATTAAAGATAACAAAATGTGTCAGCCTCGCGCAGTTTAGATACAGCATCAAAGCCATGTAAGTACATACACAAACACAAATAGAATAATAATAATAAAAAAAAAAAATATTAATATATAGAATTGTTGCTACATATATTGCTTCTCTTTATTTTGATCAGGATATTCATTCATCAAGAATTGAATTGAATTGATCAGAATATTAAAGGATGGAAGATGGGTTGTGCCTGGGCTTAATAACAAGGGTCATCATTTATACCATTCAAATTCATCTATCATCATATAAATATATATTCTATTAATTTTTTTTCATTCATCATTCATTGATTCCTTCATTTATTGTGTGTGACCATCTTGTAACAACGATGTATCCAAGCAAATAAAATTATTCTATTCTATTCAAAAACAAACATAAAAGTTGCTTATGTCTGTTACCCATGAAATTAAATGGTTAAACGTCGCCTGGAAAGTCCATCATTGAATTCAATACAATACAAAAACTCTGTTTTTTGTTGTTTTTTTTTATCTTTATTTTGGAGGGCTTTTTCTTAATAGAATATGTCACCCTACAAAAACTCTTTATGGAACTTAAATCGGTAGTACAACAGGCGGCCTTATTGATAAAGTAGCAATATCTTCCAGGCAACCTTTAGGTATAAGAAATAGACAGTGCAAAATAAAAAGTTGAAATATAAATATACCTAGATAAACTATATTAAAACAATACATAGAAGACAAAAATAATGATTATAATTACTTCTACTACTAACTGCAACATATTTAGCTAATGAAATCTGTTATTCGCTTTCACCTATGCCTGACCTTAAAATTCGTTTTTTGACATTTATATTCGCGAGAGCTCGACGCTAAGGGTACAGATGACTCTTTATCAAGGTGGCTGAGGTCAGATCGACCCTTAAATCCCTCAAACATCTTCGGGGTCTAAAGTAGTTACATACTTACTTAGATACTTTATTGCTATACAGGGTGTCGTAACGAATACTAAGAGACCATTCAGCTCAGTATTCTGATTTAATATCAAGTTAAATTTTACATCGTAAAAGTATAGAATTGAAAATAATTTAAAACAAAAACTAAAAAATCATCATGAATTTTGCGACGGAAAAATCCACTTGATATCAACTCACGACCATGGTCTGAATCATCCCTCATCAGTAAGACGATCCGTGCTTCGGAAGGCACGTTAAGCCGTTGGTCCCGGTTACTACTTACTGCTGCAAGTAAGTAGTCGTTACATGAGCCATATCAGGGACCTTTGGCGACTCAATAATAACCCTGACACCAGGGTTGATGAGTCATTCCATTGTTTAAAGCTGGTAGTACTTCTGACCCTACTAATTTTAGACCAATATCTATACTACCCACGCTTAGTAAAATATTTGAAAAAATTTTATTACTGCAATTACTTCAACATTTCAATTTAAACAATTTAATGTCTAATAAACAATTTGGTTTCACAAAGGGTCGCTCAACAACCGATGCTGGTGTTGAGTTAATAAATCATGTTTTTCAGGCTTGGGAGGAGTCCAAAGATGCTATTGGTGTCTTTTGCGACCTTTCCAAAGCCTTCGATTGCGTTTGTCATGATATCTTGATCGCGAAACTTCGTCACTATGGAATAACTGATAATGCCATCGCTCTTTTGGAGTCATACCTTAGTGGCCGCGTTCAGAGGGTTGATGTGCATGGCTCCAGATCGTGTGGATCTAACGTCACTATAGGCGTCCCGCAGGGCTCAATTCTAGGTCCATTTCTATTCCTAGTTTACATAAACGACCTACCTAGTCTTGTAAAACATGAGGTGGTGCTGTTTGCAGATGATACCTCCTTACTTTTTAAAGTAAAGAGACGACAAGATTCCTTTGACGATGTAAACAACACCATTTCAGAGGTAGTGGATTGGTTTACTGTAAACAACCTGCTACTTAATGAAAATAAAACAAAATATGTTTATTTTACGTTATCGAATGTTAGTAGGCCCCTCGATTCTATTATTGTAAAAAATAAGGAATTGGACCTCACGGATACTGCTGTATTTTTGGGAATTACTTTGGACGCTAAGTTGCAATGGAGTCCTCATATTGATAAGTTGTCCAAAAGGCTCAGCTCAGCAGCATTCGCGGTCAAAAAAATTCGTTTAATAACCGATGTAGAAACCGCGCGATTAGTTTATTTTGCCTACTTCCACAGTCTAATGTCGTACGGCATCTTGCTGTGGGGTCATGCTGCAGATATGAACAGCATTTTTGTTCTGCAAAAGCGAGCCATTCGGGCGATTTACAAATTGGGACCCAAGATGTCACTTAGAAATAAATTTAAAGAAATTAATATTTTAACTTTGGCATCACAATATATCTTTGAAAACTTAATATATGTAAAAAAACATATAGGATTATTTGCAAAAAATAGCGATCGGCACATTGTTAATACCAGGAACAAAAATAAACTTGCTTTACAAGTCAGTCGATTACATAAGATTACTAAATCTTTTAAGGGGCAATGTATACGTTTTTACAATAAGATTCCCATTGACATTCAGAATTTGCCTTTCAACTGTTTTAAGACAGTAGTTAAACAAAAACTTTACAAAAAAGGTTATTATAAAGTTAGTGATTATTTAGAAGATATGAATGCATGGGATTAACTGTCTGAGAACTGATATTAGGCAGCTAAATTACTCAATTGTATACCAATATTTCATGTTTATTTTTATTTTTTTAAAGAACGTCTAGGGCCCTGTGCCGAGGTTTTTCTTGCAGCTTCTTTTCCCCGGCTATACAGGTTGTGAGAAGCTGCAGTAGTTTTAGGCGGATGAGACGTTCGTTATGTAAAATTGACGATTCAAAGTGTAACTATGTTACCTACTGAATAAAGATATTTTTGAATTTGAATTTGAATTTGAATTTGGTAATTCACCTCACAACCCACACGATTGAAGAAGATCCCCCTCAATATTCGTTACGATGTCACTAACACCCTGTATATATAAAAATATGTAAGCACCAACCTATCTATTAGGATTCAAACCTGCTATCTCACCATAAGAGTCAAGCGTGCCTCCAACTGAGCTGTCGTTCTATCGTAATCTCTTGAGAATAAGGTATCCTTTATAATTTTCGAGATTTAATTGCAGATAACTTGGCTGTCAAGTGGATCGTAGAAGAGTGATGTCTCAGCTTAATTCAGATAATTATTCGTTTAAAAAGATTAAACATGAAATTGTGATAATGCAGTTAAGTACTGTGATACTTCATGACGGAGACAATGAACGCTTTGGGGAGCTTCATTTACAAGAAGTGCCAACATTATATACTATTTTATGTTATTAGCTATTCAAAATTCTAGATTAAGAAAATTAAAATCTCCTTTTTTGGGGTTATGTATACTTTTTTACAATAAAATACCAATTATTTTGAATTTGTCACAAAACAAATTTGAAGCTCATGTGAAGCTTACTTTATGTAAAAAAAGCTTATTAAAAGATTAATGATTACCTAAATGATAAAAATGTCTGGTATAAAAATGTGTTCGTGTAGTTATTAAAAATAACTTATAATGTCTTAAAAGATGTGTTGCTGTTGCAGTTTCTTGTCATTTCTTCTCCTCAGCCATAACACCTTGCGAAATAAATGACGTAGATTCAAAAATGTTACATTGACCTTCAACAAGTTTATCCATGATAATTACGTTGAATAAATGATTCTGATTTCTATGAAGTAATTAAGTTCAGGTATTGTATGAGGGAAGAGGGTATTTGACTTCTTCAGGACCCCGATACCGACCCCGCCGGCGGGTCGACGATTTCCTTCAATCAGCGCTTATGGCTATCGACCCACTAGAGTCGATTAATTCTTTCAAATATTTTTCTTCTCAGACGACGCCCTGAGCCGAGGTTCGCGCTCAACTGGGACCCTCAGGCCTGTTGTCTTAAACGTTGTACCGGGTGAGAGCCTTCAGCGGTCCCCGTTTGTCCGGCCAAGTAGTTAAAGCCATCTGCGGCAAATCTACAATAAGTCACATCAAAAAAAAGGTATTTGACTGGGTCCAAGAGACTGCCTGTCTCGCTCGCATTTACCCGGAAAGGCGGCACAGTTAGAATTGGATTTTTTGAGTGTCCGAGGTGTGGCTTCTATACAAAAAAGTGCGGGGCGGAGAGTGTCCGTATTATGTGTAGAATTATTCTTTAGTCTATGGCTCCAGTAAGGTAGGGAATGCCTTTGAGGCAAATACAATAAGTCACGTCAAAATAAGAGACACGTAGAAAAAGTGAAGGAGAAAATATAGCCTTGAATAAAATTGCGCGACTATTATGTCGCTTAACAGGCACGCCCAGGTGTCGCAGACAAAGTAGTATCACACAAAGCACTGGCTACAGGGAAACACTTTTCTCGTATATCACTGTGACACACTGCTTAGAAATGTAGGCGACATTTTATTTTTTTGACGTAACTTCTTGACAGAATTGCCATAGAGGCAGCCAATCAGCCCGCGACACCGAACACTTCAGGACCCCGATACCGACCCCGCCGACGTGGTCGACGACTTCCCTCAATCAGCGCTTATCGGTACCCACTAGGGTCGATTAATTCTTTCTAATATTTTTCCTCTCAGACGACGCCCTGAGCCGAGGTTCGAGCCCAACTGGGCACCCTCAGGCCTGTTGTCTTAAACGTTGTACTGGGTGAGAGCCTTCAGCGCTCCCCATTTGTCCGGCCAAGTAGATAATGCCATCTGTGGCAAATCTACAATAACTCACGTCAAAAAAAAATCTTGACGGAACATATGGGAAGCGCTACAAAACTCGCCTGGAACAAAAGTTAAGACATCAGGCCAGCGATGCTATCATGCGCACCGTGATAAAATTATCGATCGATTCAATAAATTTTGTCCAAATAGACAAGTTTGCTTTTTCCCTAACATGCGTGCCGTGTGACTTTGTTCGTATTTTGACAGAACGATATGACTTATTTAGGTTCACATATTAGCACTAATCGACAAAACGACATAATTATATCGTCAGAATCTATATAATGACCGTGACAAAATGTTATCACGATGTGCATGTTATTTTATTTTTTATTTTATTAAAAAGGTACACAGACAGATTGTAAACAATACTCATATGACATAACTCGAAACAGGTTTAGAACTAGTCTATAAACAAAACAAAAAATATATTTTTTTGGATTGTTAGACGAGTTACTGAGGGTCAAATTCAAATTCAAATTCAAAAATATCTTTATTCAATAGGTACCTAACATAGTTACACTTTGAATCGTCAATTTTACATAACGAACGTCTCATCCGCCTAAAACTAGTGCAGCTTCTCACAACCTGTATAGCCGGGGAAAAGAAGCTGCAAGAAAAACCTCGGCACAGGGCCCTAGACGTTCTTTAAACAAAACTACTACCCAGTTGGGCGCGGAGCTCGGCTGAGACTATTATAAATGAAAGAATTAATCGACTCTATTGTAAGTGATACAATACATTAATATAACATGACAGACTAGCGTGGATACATATGATTTTACTTATTTATTTATTTGCACACAATAAAACAGACACAACCGAACCGGCGTGCGTGTATGAAGCGATTGATGAATGTGGAGGAAGCAAGAGAAGTGTGTCAGAATCGAAGCAAATGGAATTCTGTGGTCTCTGCTTACCCCGGTGGGAAATAGGCGTGAGTTTATGGATGTATGTATGTGTAAAACAGACACAAGGAACATACAAAGAAAACAGATAGTACAGGTAAACTTATCTCTAAACGAAGATTTCTTCCAGCTGTCAAACTCAATCTCATCCGCCTAAAAAATAGCTTTCTTTGAATCGTCAATTTTTATAGTACCTACTGTAGCTTCTCACAACCTGTATAGCTGAGGAAAATTAGCTGATAATTCCATACAAAATTCCGACAGTACCGCCGCGGCCGCGGGATTTCGGACTTGCTTACTATAGTTAAAACCTAGTTTACATAACATAAAAATACATAAACAGCCTATATACGTCCCACTGCTGGGCACAGGCCTCCCCTCAATCAACCGGAGGGCGTATGGAGCATACTCCACCACGCTGCTCCAATGCGGGTTGGTGAAGGTGTTTTTACGCCTAATAGCCGGGAACAACGGCTTAACGTGGCCTCCGAAGCACGGAATCATCTTACTTTTTCGGACAATCAAGTGACTCAAGCCTGAAAAGTCCTTACCAAACAAAGGATAGTCTAACAAAGTGATTTCGACAATGTCCCCATCAGGAATCGAACGCGGACCTCCAGATCGTGAGCCTAACGCTCTAACCACTAGACCACGGAGGCTGTTAAATCTAGTTTATCAAAAAATAAACAAAAAAAGAAGAAAAAAGATAGATAAGGAATAACGAAGACTAAAAAGTGTTCGTTATTCCTTTTTGGACGTTTTTAACAACAGTGTGTCTCACAGTACCTAGTGAGACTAGGTAGGTGTCATCGCGTTTTATAAAAGTCTTCATCTTTCTACTCAAGGTTAGTTCTTAGCTCGTGAAAGGATACGCTACACTTTTTTTTAAACCCCTCCGTGACTTCATTCTATGTAGGTAGCTTGAAAGATGATAACGAAAGGTGAAAGTTTTTAAGTAAGTATGTGCATTGGCCGCCTATTGCACTCATTCTATTTCTCTTTTGTTTTGAAAGAAAGAAAGAAAGAAACGTTTATTATAAAGGGACACCACAGCAACAAATATAAAACAAACGACAAATATAGAATAAAAAACAGAGTAACACATAACTTACAATCAAACACATACTCGTATTTAAAAAAAAAACACGTATATGTTTTGTATTTTGTTTTTTTCCTGTTTGTGCAATAAAGTATTTTGTTATGTTATGTTATTGTTTTAAGTACCATCTTCGGGCGCGTCAGCGTCGTGCCGACTAGGAGTCGAAGTGGTCGCCACGGCCGGCTGAGATCATCATCATCAAGTGCTCACATTATGTTACAATGAGCATAAAAACTCAAGTAGGCGGCAGCACTGTTGAGTGTTCCTAAATTTTGACAGTTCTCCATACAGGCCCCGATTCCTGCAGACACCTCCTAATTTTATTTTAAGTTATACCCGTCATTTTCTTATCCACCGAAAAGGCTTTCTTTTTCCTTTTTTTGACGGGTATACGGGACGTCCCTTTGGAAGGATGATAGTCAAAAAGTTAATTTTAAAACGAATGAATAACCCGGGCGAATAAAATAGGCATCTCGATGGAATGCAATAATTATGTTTGACGTGATATCTACTTAATTCTGTCGGGTTATTGGCCGATGTAAAATTTTTAGATGGTTGTTTTAGATTTCTGCTTAAATTTGACGTGTTTTCCATAAATTTTATGCCTGTCGATTACCCGTCCCTTTCTATTTCAGCGGATAAGAAAATGACAGGAATAACTTAAAATAAAATTAGATGGCGTCTGCAGGAATTAGCACCATTGTCCAGCTAAAATTCGTGATGAAGTTGAGTGATAGAGTGAGAAACAGTGTGATAAGACAGAGATGTGGTGTAAAAGACGATATAGTTGTTTTAAGTTTACGCGGTTATTATCATAATTAAAGCACATAATAACGGGTTCTTACCGCGTTTAAATGGGGATATGAGACTCCCGATATTTCGACACTGTTGCAAGTGCCATGATCACGGGATGACTGATGAGATTGGAGTGGAGTAGGTAGATCCATAATTTTTTTTTAGTTCGGAACCATCTGAACTCGCACGAAACTGGTGGTTCCGAACATTCCGGTATCAAAAACATAAACAGAAAGAGAGAAAGAGGGTAGACAGATATGTCTGCCCGTAGAAAATTATGGATCTACCTACTCCACTCCAATCTCATCAGTCATCCCGTGATCATGGCACTTGCAACAGTGTCGAAATATCGGGAGTCTCATATCCCCATTTAAACGCGGTAAGAACCCGTTATTATGTGCTTTAAAGACGATATAGTGACTAGGATTGAGAAGGGAATGTTAGGTTGGTTTGGACACGTAGAGCGGATGAAGGATAATAGGATTGCAAAAGCGGTATATAAAGCGAAAGTTGATGGTAGGGCTGGCAGAGGAAGACCGAGAAGGACTTATGATGACCAAATTGGAGATGTCCTTAGAAAAGGTTCAATACGATCTACTCTGAACCGGCGTGCGTGTATGAAGCGATTGATGAATGTGGAGGAAGCAAGAGAAGTGTGTCAGGATCGAAGCAAATGGAATTCTATAGTCTCTGCTTACCCCGGTGGGAAATAGGCGTGAGTTTATGTATGTATGTAATATGTGCTATATGTGGAGTTGTGGAGCAACGTGGAGTATATCCCGTCTGAAGGATGAGTTACGAAAGTGAAAATCCATCAGTTGGAATAAGGCAGTTTTGATTGAAAATAAGTTTGTCTAAGTTTTCTTTTTTCCGATCTTTAGGGAATAAAGATAACACTATGATTTTACAGTTAAACGCTGCGCAGAGGGTTATAGTGTAAAAATATAACCAAAACAATATGTTTTTTTACTTAAATAGAATGAGGAACTATCAAAATTTAAGGACACTCAACAGTAGCGACACCTGATGGGAAAAATAGGTAAGTAGTTTTTATCTTCCGTGGTCTAGTGGTAAGAGCGTTATGCTCACGATCTGGAGGTCCGGGTTCGATTCCCGATGGGGACATTGTCGAAATCACTTTGTGAGACTGTCCTTTGTTCGGTAAGGACTTTTCAGGCTTGAATCACTTGATTGTCCGAAAAAGTAAGTTGATTCCGTGCTTCGGAGGGCACGTTAAGCCGTTGGTCCCGGATATTAGCCGTAAAAACACCTCCATCAACCCGCAGTGGAGCAGCGTGGTGGAGTATGCTCCATACCCTGTCCGGTTGATTGAGAGGAGGCCTGTGCCCAGCAGTGGGACGTATATATGCTATTTATGTTATGTATGTATGTTTTTATCCTCAGTTATCCAAACTTTTGTTATAAATGCAAAAGGAACTCTGTCTGTATGTTACTTTTTCACGCTTAATCAGCTCAACGGATTTTGATGAAATTTGCTTGAATTATATTGCTACCTACCTATATTGCTTCTCTTTATTTTGATCAGAATAATAATGGGTAGAAGATGTAATTGTGACTTAGTGTAATAAAAAGGGTCATTATTTATACCCAAAAACAAAGATAAAATTATGTCTGTTATCCATGAAATAAGAAGGTTAAATGAGGGAAAATGTGTACAGCGCCATCTATTTTTTTTTTTTAAGTAAGTAAGTATTTTTATTTCCAAAAATAACACAAACGAAAAGTTACAATAGCAGTTGATCGTACAGAGTTTTGATACAAATAGTGATTCTCTGTCCCCCAAACTAGGAAAACCTGTATTTTGGGGAGTCAGCGAGTCCGGAAAGTTTTAGTGCTAAGGTACAGACCAAGGCTTATTATAATAATTATAAAATATAGCAGCATACGGAGTAAGAAAGGTAATATGTTTAGTCTGTGTTATTAATGCATAGTGTGTGTGTGTGTGTGTGCGTGTGTGCGTGTGTGCGTGTGTGTGTGTGTGCGTGTGTGCGTGTGTGCGTGTGTGCGTGTGTTCGTGTGTGCGTATATATTGTTTTTAAGGAACGTAGCCTGTAAAGTCCTTCATTATTACACTTCTAAACATGCCTTGAACCCACACCGACAACCAAATTAGTTTATAATCAAGAATAATTAATGCAAATTTCAAAGTTACTTTTGATATGTAACTGAAACGCTCGCAAAACGTCTTTATGCTATAAAAGCATTTCATATATCTACATAATTTGCATACATTGACATGAAATATTTTAACATAATCTACATACATTAAAGCAAGATCTAACACGGTGTGAAAATGTTTTCGTGCTAAGGAAAATATTAGAGAGTTCGTCTTTATTCTGTGTTATTAAATTGGGACTGGCTTGCTTCTCGACCGGCGAGCGTAGCGATGAGTAGTTTTGCACTAACATAGTTGGCTTAACCATTATAGATGGTGAGATCGTTCATTGACCCTTCAACTTCCAGAAAATAATAATAGCAAATAGACAATGGTAGTAGGGTAAAGACGCTATGTTTATTAGGTATTTCATTAAGCATTTGATGAATGAGCGCTTGCTCTATTGGAAAGCAATTTGTTGTTTAGGTATATGAAAATAGATGCTTTTGTACGATGGCTTACAAAGCCTATTAATAATTGTTATTAACGGCCTCGGTGGTCCAGTGGTTGAGCGTTGTGCCCACGATCAGGAGGTCCCGGGTTTGAAACTCGGCGGGGACACATCACAAAAATCACTTTGTGATCCCTAGTTTGGTTACGACATTACAGGCTGATCACCTGATTGTCTGAAAGTAAGATAATCCGTTCTTCGGAAGGCACGTTAAGCCATTGGTCCCGGTTACTATATACTGATGTAAGTTAGTAGTCGTTACATGAGCCATGCAGGGGCCTTTAGCGGCTCAATATCTGACACTAATGTTGATGGGGTTGGTAATCCACCTCTCAACCCACACGATAGAAGAATTGTAGATCCAAAGCCAAATAACTTTCCGAATCTATTTGAACTACCTAACAAAAAAAGTCCTAAAACCATCAAAACAGGGAGTGATTCAACGCTAATCTTATTTTAGTCAGAACTTTAATTAAAACATTATTCGTCTTGAAACGAAAATCCTTTTTTAAGAGCTGATCCAAAGAAAATCGCCTCATTTTCATTGAATAATAATTACTACCAGCGCCGGACTGAGACAGTTTTTACCGACTTCAAAAAAAGGAGGAGGTTCTCAATTCGACCGTATATTTTTTTTTTTTTTTTTTTTTTTTTTTTTTTTTTTTTTTTATGTTTGTTCGGGCATATCTTCGTCGTATATGAACCGATTTTGATAATTCTTTTTTTGTTTGAAAGGAGATATACCCAAGGGGGTCCCATGTCAAGGAAGTCAGGATCTGATGATGGAAGACCAGAGAAATCGAGGGGAATTTTCAAAAATCGTAGGAGCGACTAGTGCGTTTGTAAAGTCATATTGATCGGATCGATCTTTAGGCTTCGGGAAAACTTCCCGACCTTCGAAAACTAGTCAGCATCAGGGAGATACCCTATGGCCTGGCAAAACTATACAACCTGGAGCAATTTTTCTTTCACGAAACGTATTTAAATCTTGATCAAATTCAATCGCCGGTGCAAAAAAACAAAATGGCGGAAAAAAAAGATGGCCGCCATACAAAATTTTGTCGATTTTGGAAGAAGCCCGTTTGGGTAAAAATAATGTATGGGGCGCTTACTCAAAACGTCATGTAGAGTACGGAAATACTTTCTGGTCACCAAAAACTGCTCCGCATCAGAGAGATACTCTACGGCCTGGCAAAACTATCGCACGTGAACCAATATTTCTTTCAGAGCACTTATTTAAATCTTGGTCAAATTCCATAGCGCGTAAAAAAAAAACAAAATGGCGGAAAAACAAGATGGCCGCCATACACAATTTTGTTTTTTCAGAAAATATCTCGGGATATAAAATATATATCGGGGTTGTGATCGAATCGTCATGTTAAGTATGGAAATACTTCCCGATTTTCGAAAACTGCTCCGCATCAGGGTGACACCCTACGGCCTGGCGAAACTATCACACCTGAACCAATTTTTCTTTCACGAAACCTATTTAAATCTTGGTCGAATTTAATGGCCGGTGAAAAAAATACAAAATGGCGAAAAAACAAGATGGCCGCCATACAAAATTTTGTTTTTCCAGAAAATGTCTTGGGGGTAAAAATGATGTATAGGGGTGTGATCGGAACGTCATCTTTGAAAACTGCTCCCAATCAGGGAGACATCCTACGGTCTGGCAAACCTATTGCACCTGGATTTTGTTTGTTTCCACGACACCCATTTAAATCTTGGTCAAATTCTGTCGCCGGTGAAATAAAACAAAATGGCGGAAAAACAAGATGGCCGCCATACGAAGAGGGACAGTTTCGAATAAACAGGACACGCGAGCTGCTTTAGCAGCGAGCGAACCACGCGAAATCTACTGTATCTATATGTATGCGTGAGTGTGTATGATAGCAGCTTCCACTGACAACCACATGTGTGTATGTACACATACACATGTGTGTGTGTGTGTGTGTGTGTGTGTGTGTGCGTGTGTGTGCGCGCGCGCGCGTGTGTGTGTGTGTGTGTGTGTGTGTGTGCGTGTGTCTGTGTGTGTGCGTGTATCTGTGTGTGTGCGTGTGTACGTGCGCGTGTGCTCGTGTGCGTTAGCGCGTGTGTGAGTGTGTGTGTGTAAACATGTTCATCAATAATAATTGTGATCACTACTAATAATATATTATATTATTATATATGAATATAAATCAGAAAATCTGTCTGTCTGCATCCTTGCTCGGTCTAACCATCACTTAAAATCGTAAAATAAAATAAAATTTTTAACAAAAAAAAAACCGACTTCAAACGCAAAACTAAAAAGCAATAAATAAATTTACTTCGCACAAAGTAATTAGTACGTATTTTCAATTAGTTAATTAATTTATAATTCTGAAGTCGGTGCCAAGTAAATGCTACAACAACCCTACTACAATATCAAATTACTATGTACACACAATATTGTTTAATACCTATATCAAAGCAATTACAAAACAATGTCAAACAAAAAATTACAAAACAATCAGTATTGAAAAATATATGAATCGGTACTTCGTTGTAGCATTTCCTTGGCACCGGCTTCAGATTTATAAAATAATTAACTAATTGAAAATACGTACTAATTACTTTGTGCGAAGTAAATTTATTTATTGCTTTTTAGTTTTGCGTTTGAAGTCGGTTTTTTTTTTGTTAAAAATTTTAAAAAAAGTGGTAAAAAAAAATATTGGTGAGGCGTTGGTGGCACGCAAAATAAAAAAACCCGATTCACTAACAATGATTATTAAAGTGTGAACAGCCTGCGTGATCTAGTGGTTAAGCGTTAGCCTCACGATCTGGAGGTCCGGATTCGATTCGCGATGGGGACATTCTCGAAATTACTTTGTGAGACTGTCCTTTGTTTGGTAAGGATTTTGCTGGCTTGAATCACCTGATTGTCCGAATTACGATTCCTGCCGGTTAGTAGCCGTAAAAACACCTCCACCCGCATTGGAGCAGCGTGGTAGAGTATGCTCCATACCCCCTCCGGTTGATTGAGGGGTGGCCTGTGCCCAGCAGTGGGACGTATATAGGCTATATATATGTTATGTTTGTTACTCTTACTGTTTCCGTCGTTTTTTTGAGTCACTCTTCGCGTTTCGTCACCTCCTTATAAGCAGGTGAGTACAAGAAGTTGAATGTTATGTGTTATGTTACGTGTGTGTGTGTGTGTGTGTGTGTGTGTGTGTGTGTGTGTGAGTGCGTGTGTGTGCGTGTGTGTGTGTGTGTGTGTGTGTGTGTGTGTGTGGGTGTGTGTGTGTGTTGTTGTTTTGTTGTGTTGTGTGTCATGTGTTGTGTGTGTTGTTGTGGTGTGTGACTGCAGCTGTACAAGTGTATAGTATATCCTCTGCCGAAGGTTGTCTGGAAGAGATCGCTCTTAGCGATAAGGCCGCCTTTGCCCACCTTAGAATAAGTTTATCCTGTAAATGTTTTGTAAATTTGTGTGCATTAAAGTGTTTTTATTATTATTATTAATGTTATGTATAAGTTAGTGTTTGGCCCCAAAATAATTTGACCCTTAGTCCGTGTCTTGGCGCCTTGGGTCCGTCTTTAAAACGGTGCTAATAACGATCTTTATACATCAAGCCATCCTTTGGTTCACTTTGTAAAAGAAATAGGAAGAAAGGTGTACTTACTTCGGCCAGTTCCAGCAATAATGATGAAAGGTTTCATGGCTGATCGCCTTTCAACGAATGGAAAAGGTCGAAAGAATAAAAGAATGGACCCTTTACGGATGTAGGTTACTCTGTTAATGAATTAAGAGTTAAATTGGTGGGAGTGGGTGAGATCGGGGTTCAATATCGTTGAAAACCTTGAAAGTGACGACTGCCTAATTAATATAAAGTAGGAACATTTTACATAGTATTAGCATAGAATATAAAGAATAATACTATAACGAACAATGAACGAACGTTGTAGAACGGCAACTCTCCGCTCCCCACCATCGGCTGAGCTAAGTTTACCTCACGCCTCCTCGGCCTTACTTTAGTCTTCAATCGTACGGAGTCAGACGTCACACACACACACACACAGATGCGCGTGTACGATAATGTCAATGTGTAGTGTCTGTGTAAAACGAGGTGTTTTGTATGAAGTGTCCGGGGTGTGGTATTAGGTACGATCGAATCAACAAGACATACTCCGACAAGAAATCGGAGAACAAATTCAAATATTCTTACACTCTTTTTTTTTTCTTTAAATCATTCAAGGAGACGATTAATGGTGCCGATTTCTGTTGACACAGTTCATTTATTACGTTACACCTGTCATTTTCTTATTCTCCTAAGAGGAAAGGGACGGGTAATCGACAGGCATACACTTTATGGAACACACGTCGCGCAGAAATCTTGAACAGAATTAAGTTGACAGCACACTTCAAGCCTATGAGATGCATATTTGATTCGCCCGGGTTATTCATTCATTCACTCATTGATTTTCAAATTGACAGCTGCCAATCATCCGTCCCTTTCCTTTTCGGTGGATTAGAAAATGGCAAGTATTAACTTAAAATAAAAGTAGGAGGTGTCAGCAGGATTCAGGGCCATTGTATAATTAATTAATGTAGCACAATAATTTCTACTAAATAAACTAAGATCATACAACTTTGTAGACAATGAATCTTACTTGATTGAATAGCTTAACTAACACGTATAAGGTAGGTAAGTATAACAACAGCATACACGTGTAACATCGACACATGAATGTTACGTTATAAATGTCATAATAATACAGGGTGTTAGTGACATCGTAACGAATACTAAGGGGGATGATTCAGACCATGACTCTGAGTTAATATCAAGTGGAATTTTCCGTCGCAAAATTCATGATGTTCTAAGCCCATATCCACCCACTGCTGGGTATAGGCCTCCTCTCTTTCACGCCATCCTTTCCGGTCCTGTGCAAGTCTCATCCATTGCTTTCCGGCGTACCTAACAATGTCATCCGACCACCGGCCTGGTGGTCTGCCTCGTGTGTTACTAATGGGTTTAAGGATAAACATATACATACGTAAACTCACGCCTATTTCCCACCGGGGTAAGCAGAGACTATGGAAGTCCGTTTGCTTCGTTCCTGACACACTTCTCTTACTCCACATTCATCAATCGTTTCATACACGCACGCCGGTTCAGAGTACATCGTGCTGAACCTTTTCTAAGAACATCGTTAATTTGGTACAACAACCTTAATGAAATTCAGAAGTGGTTTAACATTTCGAGGGGAAATTCAATACAATACAAAAATCCTTCATTGGACCAAAATAAAAAGAAATAATTACAAAAAAAGACTCTTAACTAGGTACATGTGAAAAATGGAAAAATGTGAAATGAAAAATGCAAAATGAATTGCTGGGAAATATGTAGTAGGTACACATTAGACCCTAAAAACTGTCCGCATTACTATTCATGGCAACCCACCGCATCTCGGCCACTTTGGATTCCATTAAAACCAAATTCACTTTTAACCCTTACCTTGGGTTTAGGCCCGTATAAATATTTACAACTAGGGGCGTGCGTGAGTTGTGTCAGTGAATACATCGATAAGTGAGATGGGTTTGGAAATAAATATATATTTTATACTTTATTTACATTTATATCTGTTTCGAGGTCTACGACAACGCCTGTACCCGTCATGAGGCACCCAATGCGTGACGATCCGTGCCGAGTCGACTTGGACGTTTGCCGGAGGGACTGGCCGGAGTATGCAGGACCGCGAAAAATGGAAAGAGGAAGGGGAGGTCTTTGCTCAGCAGTGGGGTCTTGTAGGCTAGATTAGGTTAGTTTATATTTATATAACATTAACTAGCGACCCGCCCCGGCTTCGCTCGGGTACAATGCTGAAGAAAAAATGAAATTATTTACGCCCTCTCATTAAAAACCTCAAAAATAACAGTCATCATCATCAGCCCATAAACGTCCCCACTGCTGGGTCTTCCCTATGGATGGATAGGGAGATCAGGCCTTAAACCATCACACGGGCCCAGTGCGGATTGATGGTTATTAACGACTGCTAATGCAGCCGGGACCAACGGCTTAACGTGCCTTCCGAGGCACGGAGGAGCTCGAGATGAAACCTTTTTTTTGGTCACCCATCCTATGACCGGCCTTTGCGAAAGTTGCTTAACTTCAACAATCGCAGACCGAGCGCGTTTACCGCTGCGCCACCGAGCTCCTCTAAAAACAGTATTTCTCCACAATTTAATGGATCCTCTTGAATAAATCGATCTATCTATTAAAAAACCGCATCAAAATCCGTTGCGCAGTTTTAAAGATTTAAGCGTACATAGGGATATAGGGACAGAATAAGCGACTTTGTTTTATACTATGTAGTGATGAGAGATTATTTACCAGATAAGTTTTGGATAGGTTAAACACACTTATCGGCAAATCCAATTCGTATTTAAATAAATGAATAATAAAAAGAGAGTAGTATCCTTGCAGTTTTAATATTCATACCAGGGATGTTAGGGAGCACCGTAACCGTAACCATAACTATCGGATATCCGATATAAAAAAATCATCCGTACCCGTAACCGAATCCGAAATAAAAATTTCGGATAATATCGGATAGGGGCGAAGCTTAATTATTATTGAGACACGTTATGAAAAGTTGTTTTAATTGGCTGGCCACCGCCGCCAGTGCCTGTTGTTTTTTTCTTCTTTTGTCGTCATAACATATTAATAAAACTTGTCGTTATAAATAAATACGTAATAAGGAAATTATTACCTACCTATTTGCATTTTACTAATGAAATTCCTTAAAAAAAAAAATATCCGTAACCGAAATTATCCGAAACTAACGCATAATCGGCAATAATTTACTATCCGTATCCGTAACCGTATCCGGTATAATAATCATTCTTAAATCCGTATCCGAAATTTCATAAACATAAAATCCCTGATTCATACTTACTTAATTATTATGTTGTGTTCTCATTTTCGATTTCGAATTGTTTTAAACAGTGATTGTATTTTAAGAACAATTCAATTAACCGGTCTCGGTTCCGATTTCCAACTGACATTTCCGCGTAAAATAAATTAAAGCGATTCAATTAACGAGTCGACTCAACAGCCACACATCACTCGAGAGATTTTGTCAAACAAAATTATACTTTACAAATCATCGTTATAAAGTCAATTTTCACTTGTAAAAGTCAGGAGGAAACATTAATATTTCTTTTCTTTTTTCCTTATGAATGGTGGCAACAGACGGGTGGGGATATTAAACGTATTTCTTATGAAATGGCTTTCCTTACGTTTTCCTTATGATTACTATTGGCGGAAATCAACACAAAGATACGTGTACAAACGACGAGGAAAGACTAACCGACTAGTTATAATAACATAACGACTAGTTATAGTAATATAATGGCCCCGATTCCTGCAAACACAACTTAATTTTATTTTAAGTTATACCTGTCATTTTCTTATCCGCCGAAAAGGAAAGGGACGGATGATTGACAACTGTTAATTTTAAGAAGAATGAGTAAATTAATAAATAACCCATGCACATAAAATAGGCATCGCGCTCATATTCAACCCGCTAGATGCGTGCTGTTAACTTAATTCTGTCGGGTTATTGGCCAATATAAGGTATTTTTAAATTTCTACCTCAAATTGACGTGTATTCCATAAATTGTATGCCTGTCGTTTACCCGTCCCTTTCTTTTCAGGGGGTACGAAAATGACAGGTATAACAGGATTATTCACATACATTCGTAAATAGTAACCGGGATCAACGGCTTAACGTGCCTTCCGAAGCACGGATCATCTTACTTTCGGAAAATCAAGTGATCTGCCTGGAATGTCCTAACCAAACTAGGGATCACAAAGTCATAGTGATATAGTTATGGTGATATCAACTCAGAATCATGGTCTGAATCAGCCCCCTCAGTATTCGTTACGATGTCACTAACACACAATTGATGAACATTATTTTTTTTCTATTTTTTTTTACAACTTACCTAAATCATCGCTTAACCACTTAAGCTTAGAAGGTATAAAACCAAACATTATATTATTTATATTATCAAACGTGAAGCTTTTAAATCTTCAAATATTCAAGCCATCGTGCGGCGAGTGGTAATGAATTTGCTTTGCAGGAGCTTCGCTCGTACCCCGGTGGCTTCGCTCGCTGCCTATGACTCCATTAATCGACGATACAGCCTCTAGACTCCCAATGTAAACACATGTGACTAATAGATCTGATATAAGATGTCGCCCCACAACGTTCGGCCAATCGCGACTTCCATGATCGGCACATTATTAATACCAGGAATAAAAATAAACTTGCTTTACAAGTCAGCCGATTACATAAGATTACTAAATCTTTTAAGGGGCAATGTATACGTTTTTACAATAAGATTCCCATTGACATTCAGAATTTGCCTTTCAACTGTTTTAAGACAGTAGTTAAACAAAAACTTTACAAAAAGGTTATTATGAAGTTAGTGATTATTTAGAAGATATGAATGCATGGGATTAACTGTCTGAGAACTGATATTAGGCAGCTAAATTACTCAATTGTATACAATTGGTTATTTTTATTTTTTTAAAGAACGTCTAGGGCCCTGTGCCGAGGTTTTTCTTGCAGCTTCTTTTCCCCGACTATACAGGTTGTAAGAAGCTGCAGTAATTTTAGGCGGATGAGACGTTCGTTATGTAAAAATTGACGATTCAAAGTGTAAGTGTACAAAAAAACTATGTTACCTACTGAATAAAGATATTTTTGAATTTGAATTTCAACGTGTTGAGTGACCCAATCAGAACGCGGCCCCCCGCTTCCCTCGTCGTCCCTTTACCTCAGCTAGTTGACAGAATAAATTCTATGCGAAATATCAATCAGGCGTCTATTTGGTTATTAAAACACATAATAACGGGTTCTTACCGCGTTTAAAGCAGGGATATGAGACTCCCGATATTTCGACACTGTTGCAAGTACCATGTTCACGGGATGACTGATGAGATTGGAGTGGAGTAGGTAGATCCATAATTTTCTACGAGAGACATATCTGTCTACCCTCTATCTTTGCCGCTTGTTTATGTATTTGATATCGGAATGTTCGAAACCATCTGAACTTGCACGAAATTCACTACGACAAAATCGCAGTCACTATGTCCTCACGTTTTGTCACCACATCAGGCCGTTTTAAGCTTTTTACAACACCTATCACTGGATTCCACATGCTCTATAATTTGAAATCGTCTTTCCTATTGAAATTCTAGTCTATTTGGTTGTATTGACGATGACATATCGCTACGGTACGGCTTCGCGAGACTTCGCGTCTTTCACAAGTGTTCAGCTAACACGAAATACTGAGCATATGAATTCTGGTTAGGCTAGGTTGTAAATCGAGAGCTGAATTTAAATTTTCCAAGCAATTCCGCCGAGTGAAAACTTAAGTCAGAGAATTATTTACAAAAGGAGAGAATCTTAACATTGATACCTTTATGACGTAGCTAATAAAATTTACTTTCGTTAGTTTAAGACTTGTACCCTCTTTTCTTCTTTCTTTATTAGCCTGTGTGATCCCACTGCTGGGCAAAGGCCTCCCCATATCTTTCCAAGTATCCCGGTTCTGTGCGAGCTCTATTCACCCTCTTTACCCTCTACCCTCTTTTATTTTTTTAAAATCCGGACATGTACTTTACTCTGTTCTTTCTTCCGCATTGACGCCTATTCGGGCGGACACAATCTTAACCTAATGCCGTCCTTCATTTACAATACGTGCACGAAAGAGATGGAGCTAGTTTTAATCCTGTCAAATTCAGTTAATATTAAGTTTTTGAATGTCCTAATCGAGACTATTGTTTAAGGTTATAGCTGTCTATAATATTAAACTCATAAACAATGTAATTTTACACTAAAGAAAAGCTGTTTCTAAAATAAATAAATAATGAATTTCTAGTCAAGGATGTTCGGCTCTTGGTGTCTGTGGACTGTAGGTGTACAGTCATGAGCAATATAATGTACCTACTTTAGGACTCTGTCGCACTAACACATTTGTCATTTAGTGAGACTTACAGTTCAATTCGTCAAAAAAGTTAGTGTGGCATGGTACCAAAGTATATACATATTAATGCTCGTGACCGTAGTAGATGGTGAGTGGTCGAGGGTTCTAGTTCCAATTGCAAAACACCAATTTGTTCCTATTTATTAAGTTTTTGTAATCGTTAAAATACACTTTCGCGGGAGGCGTCGGCCATTTTTTTTGGAAAGGGTTTAACGGCTCTGGCCTAGTAGCCTTTTAAGCCTGTCTTCCGTACAATATTGCCATGCAAAAAATATTATTAATTATTTTATACTTGTGTTGCCAGCAACAAAGGATATTTTCTCAAAGTCGACTCCCGGCCTATCCTAAGCGCATGTATTAAGGTACCCCCACTCAAGTGTCACGGTGTAGATCGGAGCAAGTTTATGTGTTGCCAACTTAAATAATGTTTAGTAAATTACTTTGCCTCCCGCACTATACGCCGCGCAAACATTATTACGAACGGGGAATCTGCATTAAAATTTCAGTAGCACTATGTATCTTTCAAGTCAGTTGGAAGTAATTTCTTTTAGGAATAAGCTTCATCTTTGCAATAATCTTAACTGAGTTTTGTCTGTGCAATAAACTGTTGAATAACTAGGTAATAAATAGTTTCGCTCTTACGATAAGGCCGACTTTGCCCACCTCAGAATTAGTTTCTCTTGTAAATGTCTCAAGACAAAAATGTCTAAAGTTGTAAAACCATATAAGATAGGGACATAGTTTACTGCAGGATAATAATGCAGAATATTCAAATTCAAAAATATCGTTATTCATAGTTGTAACTACACACACACTCTGAATCGTCATATTTACGTAACAAACGTCTCATACGCCTAAAACTACTGCAGCTTCTCACAACCTGTATAGCCGGGGAAAAGAAGCTGCAAGAAAACTCTCAGCACGGGATTCTAAGGTTCTTGTTTTTTTTTAAATACTGTTTTAAGGACAATTTAGTAATTTGCCTGTCTAATATCAGTTCTCAAACAGCTAATCCAATGCAGTCATATCTTCTAGATAATCACTAATCTTATAGTAACCTTTTTTACAAAGTTAGTTAGTTTAATACGCTTGTTTCACCAAAGTTAGCGTGTCTATAAGTTGTTCAACTCTACATCCCGCGTGTAAATTATGGATACGGCGGATGTTTTCATTAAATACTTTAATAAAACCCCGACTTTACTTGTCCTACTTTTCATACTGCTACCGTCAAATTTTATTTAAGTTGTAATGATGTTAACCTTTTTGGTTGATATCCTTCATCGTCAAAATTTACGTCCTGGCTGGTTGCAATCTGGAGTTCATTCTTAATTCTTAATTCAAATTCAAAATGTTCTCATTCCATATTTTCAGCTGCAGCATGATTTTCATTCTCTTTGACTACGGCTTTTCGGCGGGAAACGGGAACGGGACAGTTGCTTTCTTCATTGAGTAATCTAAATAATTAATACGAAGTGGTCTTTTGTGGTTAATGATCGCATTAAGTTAGTCGGAAGACATTCGCGAGTGTTATTATATTGGAGTATTCAATAAACAAAGTGTATCTGCCTATTTTCGCTTCGTGCCGGGAAGCCGCTTCATAACTCAAAAGTTTATGCGGACTTTTGAGTTAATTCGTTTGGGGTTCGGAGTAGGAGTCTACTCCGAGGGTGGGGGCTTAGGTTTCATCATCATCACCTTTCATCATTTCATTAATCATCAAGAAAAAAAATACGTCAGACATGGCTGTATGGGCATAGTTCCCTTTGCCTTACCCTTCGGGGAAAACCAAAACAAAAAAAAAATCTCTTTGACTACGGCCTTTTTGGCGGGAACGGGAACGGGACGGTTGCTTTCTTCATTGAATAATCTAAATAATTAATACGAAGTGGTGTTTCGTGGTTAATGATCGCATTAAGTTAGTCGGAAAACATTCGCGATAGTGTTATTATATCAGAATATTCAATAAACAAAGTGTACCTATCTATTTTCGCTTCGTGCCAACAAGCCACTTTATTTGAGTTAATTATTCGTTTAGGGTTCGGAGTAGGAGTCTGCTCCAATGGCGGGGGCTTAGATTTCATAATTCATGTCATCACCTTTCATCACTTCATTAAAAAAAAAATATGACATGGCTGTATGAGTTCCCTTTGCCTTGCCCTTCGGGGAAAACCAAAACAAAAAAAAAATGTCTTTGACTACAGCTGTTGTTTATTCACTTGGCTTTTTCGGCGGGAAACGGGAACGGGACAGTTGCTTTCTTCATTGAGTAATCTAAATAATTAATACGAAGTGGTGTTTTGTGGTTAATGATCGCATTAAGTTAGTCGGAAGACATTCGCGAGTGTTATTATATTGGAGTATTCAATGAACAAAGTGTATCTGCCTATTTTCGCTTCGTGCCGGGAAGCCGCTTCATAACTCAAAAGTTTATGCGGACTTTTGAGTTAATTCGTTTGGGGTTCGGAGTATGAGTCTACTCCGAGGGTGGGGGCTTAGGTTTCATCATCATCACCTTTCATCATTTCATTAATCATCAAGAAAAAAAATACGTCAGACATGGCTGTATGGGCATAGTTCCCTTTGCCTTACCCTTCGGGGAAAACCAAGACAAAAAAAATGTTTATTCACTTTTTTATGTAATCTTATTTATTAACGACAGTTTATAATAGTTCTACAATGTGAGTTCCCAGGTTCGAATCCCAATGCGGGTCTAAACCATTCACTTCCGAATTTGTTTTCAAATTTACGTTTGGATCATAATGATTATCACGTGCTCAGCGGTGAAGGAAAACATCGTGAGGAAACCCAAATACGAGAAATGAGTGTTGGAACTATGTGCTCTAAGCTGTAATAGGCTGGTTTTTCGTGTCTTCTTCTCTTCTCTCGTGTGGGTTGTTAGATCGATGACCTACTTCATCAACCCTGGTGTCCGTGTTACTATTGAGCCACCAAAGGCCTGTCCAATATGGATTGTAAACAAACTGCCGACATTTACTATAGATATTTCCATCATTGTGTAAATAGACGATAGGCCGAGCCAATTCGCTAATCCGTCTTTTGTCTACGCTTTAGTCTGCGCTGCGTCAGTCGCCATATTGGCTCGGTTTTATTCAGTTTGTTTTCTATTGATGTAGCGTTCTCTATTAGGGTTAAGCATTAGTGTATAATAAATATGTCACTATAGTTAAGAGCAAAATATTCATTGGTCCATGGAGAGAGTGTTTGGCTTTTTGCGAGAAGATTTTAATGGTTTACTGTTTTGTTTCTTCCATTATTATTTTATTTTTTGTGATAGTTTACCTTTTAATTTTGAAATTGTATTTTTTATTTAATGTTTTTCATGTTATTCATAGTTTTATTTTTCTTTTTGTTTCTTTTTTCATTCATTGTTTATTTTTGTGGTATTAGTTTTTATATTGTAGTTCTCGTCATTCAGCGCATTGGGTTACACTGTAATGTTGTATGTACGGTCACGAGCATTAATATGTATACACTTTGGTATCATGTCACATTAACTTTTTTGACAAATTGAACTGTAAGTCTCACTAAATGTCAAATATGTTAGTGCGACAGAGTCCTAAAGTGGGTACATTATATTGCTCATGACTGTACCTTAAATAATAAATTTCTGAACGTGCCTTATTTTGATTTATTTATGGAAAAACAAACAGCTTTTAACACGTATAATTTTATTGTAGGTTTGCCCCCGATGGCATCAACTACTTCCCTAAGAAGAGAAAACATAAATGACTTTCAAATGTTGATTTTTTCGATAACTGCCATAAATGTAAGTCTATGTACTCGTATGACAGGAACGAAACACCATTTTTCGTAAATAAGTATGACATAACATAAGATCTCGGTATGTTCCCAGTGGGGACATATCACAAAAAATACTTTGTGGTCCCTAGTTTGGGTAGGACGTTACTGGCTGATCACCAGATTGTCCGAAAGTAAGATAATCCGTGCTTCGGAAGGCACGTCAAGCCGTTGGTCCCGGTTACTACTTACATGAACCATGTCAGGGGCCTTTGGCGGCTCAATAGTAACCCTGACACCACGGTTGATGAGGCTGGTATTCCACCTCACAATCCACACGATAAGAAGAGAAGAGATAACATAAGATCATAAACATATCCCAATTGAGGTAGTCAGAGGTAATGAGTTGATGAAGATGAACTGTGTACCCATACCTCACCGAGCTTTTCGTGCTCACGCGTTTTTTACTAAGACGACGATTTGTAACATTTGTAACAATTAATAATAATATAATAGATAATAATAATAGAACAATAATAATAATAAGAATAATAATAATAGAACATGATGTATATGAAGCATCGAGGAAGCGACAAACTGGTTTTAATGGGAATCTCGTATACGAGGTACGCCGCATTGATTGGCATTTATGCCTACTCGGTACGACAGTGCACTGTGTGTGTTTTTGAGTTCATTTCTTTTAATGTTTTCTATTTTTATATTATTGTTTTTATTTTATTTTTTATTTTTCTGTTTTAATGCGACGAATGGGTGCCGAGACAACTGTGGCTTAACGGCATCATTCAAACCATGTATTTAGATTAAGGATATAATGAAAATAAATAAAAAAAAAAACAAAAAAAAACACGGTAAATTAACCTCTTGCGGCTGAGATTTCCAGACACAATAGTGAAACAATGGAGTTTGGATTTTAAAAGGACTTTCGGTCTTACGACTTTAAGTCTTCTTCTTATATCGTGTGGATTGTGAGGTGGATGGGTGGTGGTGGGGATGGGGTTAATAAATTAATTAGTGATCTGAAGTTTATTTTTTTTAAAGTATTATTTGGCAGTACAGAACCGTTGAACACCGAATTCGACTCGCACTTTGCCAAGTTTTTACTAAAGACAGATCCAGATAGAGCACACAGCACAATATTTCTGATTCGGCTATAACAAATTGAGTCACGAACATTTCTATCAATCAATTTCGCTCTAGCGCTGGCTGAATTTATGTGCAATTCACTTATCTTCGAAATATCGAAAAAAATCAGATAAAAAAAATGTGATATATAAGTATTCGATACACTTTTACAGTCGGGAAAATCCCTGATAGCTCTGTTCGGAGAACGGGTGATTACATCACAGTGTCACGGGTTCGAATTTTTGCTCGAACTCTAAACCACAGAATTAGACATTAAAAAAAAAAAAACAAAAAAAAAATTGAGTTTGAATTCACGTTTGGATCAAAGATAATTGAATATAGAGAAGCGGTGATATCACGCTCATTGCGAATAAAAAAAGATTCGTAAAAACCTTTTTTTAAATAATATGTTTAGTCACCTGTCCATACGTATCATCAAATCCAGCTTAGGATACTGTTTCTAAAGCGACTGCAAGTAGTCGTCTGATTACTTGCAGCTATACCTACCCCATTCGGGATCACGGGTGTGAGTATTATGTATGTATACCCTACCGACTACAAAAAGGCGAGACGAATGGAAAGAGTCACAAAGCTGATGTCATACCTACAGGGTGTTAATGACACCGTAACGAAAACTTTGGGAAATAATTCAGGCCATGATTCTGAGTTGATATCTAGTGGAATTTCTTGTCGGAAAAAAATATGAAAACTTAAGTTTTTTTTTTATTATTTTCAGCCCCATGCTTTAAACTCCTAAGGCCGAGAGCTTCAGACACAATAGTTAAAGAATAAGGTTCGTATTTTAAAAGGACATTCGGCTTTACGACTTCAAAATAAAATTGAAAAATTATGAACAAAAATACCATCAATATTATATCGAACTATTCAGCAATTGGTTCGATTTCCATTCTGGTGCAGCAAAAAATCAAAATCTTAAGCAAAAATTTCCCACAAGAAAACCATCTACCTACCATCGTTTTTAGTACAATCAAGCAGATGTTCTAGTTTATCCGAAATAATATACGAAGTAATATACGATCCCGACGACCCGATTACTCTAGCCATAAAGGCGGCCAACCAGATCGCGACACCAATTACTTCAGAACCCCGATACCGACCCCGGCGGCGTGGTCGACGATTTCCTTCATTCAGCGCTTATCGCTATCGACCCTTTAGGGTCGATTAATTCTTTTAAATATTCTTCTTCAAAGACGACACCCTGAGCCGAGGTTCGCGCCCAACTGGGCACCCTCAGGCCTATTGTCTTAAATTTTGTACCGGGTGAGAGCCCTCAGCGCTCCCCATTTGTCCGGCCAAGTTAATGACATCTGCGGCAAATCTACAATAAGTCACGTCAGAAAAAAAATAAAACTAGTTTATTTTCGTTACGGTGTAACTAACACCCTGTATAGAGGTATAACACATTGGTATCTGAGAGTGCGCGCGGGGGGATAACAAATGAAAGATCGTTCGTCACAGCCGCGGGCGCCAGTATTTTCCAACTGAAGGTAGGCATAGGACACACTGCCGAAGTACTTCATAAAAAATACTATTCTTCTTCTATTGTATGGGTTGTCAGTTCGACTGGAGCGTTGCCGAACTATCTGGTCATCATCAACCCATAAACGTCCCCACTGCTGGGGCATGGGCCTTCCCTATGGATGGATAGGGAGATCGGGCCTTAAACAATCACGCGGGCCCAGTGCGGATTGATGGTTATTAACGACTGCTAATGCAGCCGGGACCAACAGCTTAACGTGCCTTCCAAAGCACGGAGGAGCTCGAGATGAAAACTTTTTTTTTGTGGTCACCCATCCTATGACCGGCCTTTGCGAAAGTTGCTTAACTTCAACAATCGCAGACCGAGCGCGTTTACCGCTGCGCCACCGAGCTACGCCGAACTATCTATGAATAGTTTAATTTTCCTGTTTTGTTTTGGGGTTATGCACACAATGCATATAAATAAGTTCAGTAAAAGAAAGAAAATGCCCGTCCCTTTCCTTTTCGGCGTATAAGAAAATGACACATATAACTTAAAATTGCCCTTGGTCTTGGTTCCATACAAGACCATTAACCCGGCCCCAGGGGGAACAGAGTCATCTTCTCTGCCCTCCACTGGGGCAATTCCTGTTCGGCGCGTCCTTGCCGCGGGGGTGGGCGCCTCTTACTTCAGTAGGCCGGAGTGAGATGGTGGCTGAGTTCGAATAGGGACCCAGACCTACGGGGTATAACGTAGAACCCTTGCCCAGGGATACGGGTGAAGACCTCAACGGCTGCAGAGGCGGAGATGGGAGCCATCGGTACGGTAATGCAGGACGGAAGGGGCATGTCACAGGGACTGTAACCTGGAACCTGACAGAGGGCAGCAGTAACTGTCAGTACTATTCAGAGGCAGAGGACAGGAGTCCTAGTATGGCTTTGTAATAGACTACTCTGGGCGCCATCCCACTCGCGTCAGACAGAGTACTGCGGGGCGGAAGGCAAGAGGGAAACCACTGCCCTATTTTTCCCTAAAAAGTAGCATGGAGAGTATTCGGAAAATGCTACACCGACAAGAGCGTGGCTCTTAAATTGATGATGATGATGAACTTAAAATTAAATTTTGTTTACAGGAATTAGCACCAGTGACGGGTTAATCTTAGTAGCATAAACAGCATATACTTCCTTCCTTCAATCAATCGGAGAGGGTACGGAGCATACCCAAGCGTTCAATATTGAATATTGCACTCGCAATGCCGCGAAACTATGAATGGATTGACATCAAGCGATGCACATGATATTTGGTGCGAACCAAAGCAGGGTCAGTCCCTGTGTGACTGACATGTTTCCACTGGGAATCGAACCCAGCACCTCCAGATAATGATTCCAACCACTAGACTAGACAGTGAGGTTGTTAAACAGTTGCGTGTTGGGCCTATCTAGGCCAACCGCTAAACCACGTTCTGAAACTAGCCTAAAGGTGCTGATAAACTTAAGCATTCAGTTGTAATGAGCAATTGTGCGAATGTTACAATACGAGAAAAATACGATGACATTTTAGTTCTTGCTCATGAAAACGTTCATAGCAAAGTTTGGCTCTATGCTTGGCTAAGCTCGTTGTTACATACATACATAAACTCACGCCTATTTACCACCGGGGTAAGCAGAGACTATAGAATTCCATTTGCTTCGATCCTGACACACTTCTCTTGCTTCCTCCACATTCATCAATCGCTTCATAAACGCACGCCGGTTCAGAGTAGATCGTATTGAACCTTTTCTAAGGACATCTCCAATAAGCAATAAGCTTTGTTCAGTTCGACAAATATAAAAACGGCGAATGCTCGATGTTCTGTTACAAGTTCTTTTCTCGTGTGGGTTGTGAGGAGGATTACCAACCTCATCAACCCTGGTGTCAGGGTTACTATTGAGCCACCAATGGCCCCTGACATGACTCATGTAACGACTACTTACTTACATCAGTAAATAGTAATCGGGACCAACGGCTTAACGTGCCTTCCGAAGCACGGATCGTCTTACTTTCGGACAATCAGATGATCAGCCTGTAATGTCCTAACCAAACTAGGGATCAAAAAGTATTTTTTTTTATGTTTCCCCACCGGGATTCAAACCCGGGACCCTAACGCTCAAGCACTGGATCACGGAGGCCATTTTACAAGTGAATGCTCAAGTCTATCAGCACCTTAAGACTATCCAAGTACCATTTCAAACTATCGGTGTCAATGTCACCTCGCCTATCGATCAGCTATCGCGCCAATATTCTGGGTTTGATATTTCCAAATGAAATATCGTTTGTTGACGTGATGCGGTTTCGATGTGCTTTCCAATTTATGGAGACACACTGTCTCATAATCCATAGAGCATCTCAAGCTTGAAGGACGAATGATTTATTCGGTTCGAAAGGAATTATACAGCGTGTAGGTAATCAAACTGAAGTATGACAGGAATTCAACGGTGTTATAAAATAGAGACCACGAATTTATTAAAAAAATCAAGAAGGGGACCAAGAAATGTTCAAATGGAACAAATTAAAGAGAAGGCGAACGGCGTGTCTTGTAAGGAAATCAAAGAATTGGCCTGTGATAATATTAGAAAAAATAGTGGCTCTTAAATTAATGATGATTATAGAATAAAGAACGTAATTACTTAAATAAAAACAACTCAAATAGGAGAACATCTTCTTATTTAAAATAAACTCATCATCATGTTCTTTATTAATTAAATTATTCTTCTTATCCTTTTGCCCCCTATTGGGATTGAGTTTGAATAACAAATTTCCACTTCTAGTGATCTCTGTAGCTGTCCCATGACATTTCGAGAGTTTTATTTTTCTGTCACCAGGTGCCATTAGGGCGCCCCCTTTTGAGTTTTCCGCGCGCACACCACAGCTTGTCGGGACGGGTGTTCCACAGGAAAAAATCTATAGATTCATTTCCAAAAAAGTCGAACTCCGCTTAGAGCGCTTACAGACCAACGACACTCAGTCAACAACATTGCAGTATTCTTACTGACGGTCATCAGCAATATGTGAGCGAAGACGTGCTCTGTGCTTACAGAGCATCGTATTTATTGGCATATCCTGATGTCAGGGATAAGGCTGTTGTATGGTCCATATAATGATTACTTGCTAAATGTTTTCTTTTTTGTTTTTCTTTTCTTAGAAATTAAGACAATTATATTATGTAAGTTATGTACGCCGTAACTGTGATTTTCATCAGATTTATATACTGGGTGTTAGTGACATCGTAACGAATACCGAGGGGGTTGATTCAGACCATGATTCTGAGTTAAAATCAAGTGGAATTTTCCGTCGCAAAATTCATGATTTTTTTAGTTTTTTTAAATTATTTATTTACAATTCTATACTTTTGCGATGGAAAATTCCACTTGATATTAACTCAGAATAATTAGATGAATCATCCCTCTCAGTATTCGTTACGATGACACTTACACCCCGTACAAGTACATACGGTAGCCATATAAGTAGGTATGGGTGTTAGTGACACTGTAACGAATACTGAGGGGGATGGTTCAGACCATGATTCTGAGTTGATATCAAGTGGAATTTCGTGTCAAAAAATTCATGAAAATTTTTCTTTTCTTTTTAATTATTTTCCAATCCATACTTTTGCGACGGAAATTTCTACTTGATATCAACTCAGAATCATGGCCTGAACCACCCCTCAAAGTTTTCGTTACGATGTCACTAACACCCTGTATATAATAATAAAACCATAAGGCAGTACTAATTAAATAAATAAAGAGCACTCAACCCTCATTCGAGTTTCGACACAGCCGAATGTCGGCGATTATATCACAGATTACTAAACAGTTGAATCGCTAATACAACTTATGCATTTTAATTTGCTTACCTTACCTGACAAAGCTTTAAAGTAAACCGAAACTTGGCATCTTTTCTAGCCGTCCTTTACTTTGGGAACATTTAACTAGGGGGGCTATTTGTTCATCGTTTAAATGGCCCGTATGTCCCCATGAAGGGTAGATCCATTAACTTTATTTGCCGACATTTCCCCCAAACTAAAAGAGGGCGGATATCGGTAGATTGGAATGATGTATTGTTCCTAGATTTCATTTACCATCGGTCCAATGTGGGTCTACCATATTGATTCGTTATGTGCCTTTTGTTATGGTCTTAATACGATATGTGAAGGTCGAGATACAACTTACTGCTACTTTTATCATTGTCATCTACTTAACAACGGCCTCCATGGTCCAGTGGTTGAGCGTTGTGCTCACGATCCGGAGGTCCTGGGTTCGAATCCCGGAGGGGACAAATCACAAAAAAAAACACTTTATGATCCCTAGTTTGGTTAGGACATTACAGGCTGATCACCTGATTGTCCAAAAGTAAGATGATCCGTGCTTCGGAAGGCACGTTAAGCCGTTGGTCCCGGTAACTACTTACAGATGTAAGTACGTAGTCGTTACATGAGTCATGTCAGGGGCCTATGGCGGCTCAATAATAACCCTGACATCAGGGTTGATGGGGTTGGTAATCCACTTCACAACCCACAGGATAGAAGAAGAATCTCCTTAACGTTATCCCGATTCTCACAAGGTTCGCTTACCTAACCTGAAGATTTTACAGGTCCGGTTTTTACGGATTACCGGGTGAGAGCCTTCAGCGCTCCCCATTTGTCAGATAATCTACAATACTGGACGTCAAAAAAAAGTTTTTACGGAAGCGACTGCCTGTCTAAGCTTGCTTCCAACCAGTCCAAACATGGTATCTTCATGATGTTTTCCTTCAGTGCTGGGCCCGTGATAATAATTTATGATCCAAACATGAATTCCAGAACAAATTCGAAAATCATTGTCTCTTACTGTTACTTTTGTCATACCTATCTTATTGCATGCCGTTGTGATTAAAACCCTTAAAGATAAGATAAAGATACGAAGAAAAGAAGAAGAAGAAGATGAGAAGAGAGACGGAAGCGCACAACCACAGAATAGAAGAAAGAGTTCTCAACGCTCAACCACTGGACCACAGAGGCCGTTAATAATATGTCTATACTGATTCCACTATATACCTTCACCCTTACATCTCCTATCCATTCCTGATTGAGAAAATCCCAAACACCGTAACAAAGCGGGGTATAATCATCCTTACAATGACGAACCGACACTAATTCAGGAGTAATTATCCGCCACCATTCAGAATCGGATCAACGGACGACACGACAATCGGATACAGCCAGGGTTGTCAAATGCGTAAAATGCTCAAAATACTGTAATATAAAATGTTTTCCAAAACCTATATTATTTATTTAAGTAAATGACATTCCGTGCTTATGAAGGCACGTTAACCCTTTGATCCCGGTTACTACTTACAGATGTAAGTAAGTAGTCGTTACATGAGCCATGTCAGAAGCCTTTGGCGGTTCAATAGTAACCCTGACAATCAGGTGACCAGCCTGTAATATCCTAACCATACTAGGGATCACTAAGTGATTTTCGTGATATGTCCCCACGGATTTGAACCCGGAACTTCCGGATCGTGAGCCGAACGCTAATACCACTAGACTACGGAGGCCACGGAGGCTAATTGGTCAAAGCCGTCAAGTCATGTCATTTTCGATTTGAATTTCCGTCAAATAGTAAGGCTGGATTGGCTGAAAATAAATATTTTTTTCCAAAAAAACCCTCATCGTTCTTGTTTGCTCAAAACTTCCCCTACAAGTAATTTTTCCCCGAATTGACAACCCTGGACAAAGGTCCGATAACGGCCGATTCCAGTGAGTGTGTATCTTTGTTAATGCCAATATAAGTGGGATTAAATCGAATGTGTGTACTAAGCGGATTATGTGAAAACCACACTGATACTTATTTCGTTTTTGATATTTTTGTTCTGTTTTCATTGTTGTGCTCGGAAAATAAATAAATACAAAAAATAGTTGTTGTGCTGGCGAAGCCAATCGCATAACGCCGCCTTATAGTGAAAACTACGCAAGCGCCTTTTTATAAAAGATTAAAAAAATATATATATATCATTCCAGATAAAAATAGGCTAGTTTCCAACTACTTAAATCAGTTACTTTTTACTAAACGTCAAAACTCGAAATGACTATGGAATTTGTATGAAAAAGCACACTGTGACGTCATAGAAAAACTTGTCAAAATGTCGGACTTATTATTGCGTGTGTCTTAATCATAATCATAAATAAGTTAAATAGAAAAAATAAAATGTTTTTGGTTAGTTTTAGATCTGTCTTTATTTAGTAATCAGAATTTCATAATTTATCTTGAACCTAGTACACGACCCAAATGAGACCACAAAGGATTGCTGATTGAATAATACCCTTGACACTACCGGTGGTGCCATGGGCACGGAATAATACCCTTGACACTACCGGTGGTGCCATGGGCACGAAATAATACCTTTGACACTACCGGTGGTGCCATCGGGTAGTGTCAAGGGTCCGCGGGGCAAATTTTGACCCGTATTGACTAGCTTGTCTATTTCCATAACAAAAATTACATTTGCATGTGATTATTCTAGAAGGTGCTTACGTGCATTTCACTGTAAGGCGTCGATAAACTATGAAAGATGGTAATTTTATGTAAAAAAAGCTTGTTATAAGATTATTGATTACCCTTTCTTTCTTAGTCCCTATTCCCAAGATATCTAGCCCATCTTCTTTATCCCATTACCGTCCCATCTCCATACTTCCTTTCCTATCGAAGGTGCTTGAACGTGTGGTTCATCACCAGTTGTTTTCCTTCCTCTCCAAAGGTCATCTAATGAACGCATTGCAGTCTGGCTTTCGTCCGGGGCATAGCACAGTTACTTCTCTGGTCAAGGTATCCGATGATATCCGCATGGGTATGGAGCGTCAGGAAGTGACACTGCTTACTCTCCTTGACTTTAGCAATGCGTTCAATAGTGTTGATTTTGACGTCCTACTGTCCTTTTTAAAATTATTAAACGTCTCCTCATCCGTCACAGATTGGTTCCGTAGCTACCTTGAGGGTCGTCGGCAGCGCGTCAAGGTTGACGGCATGTTGTCTGACTGGTGCAGCATCACGGCTGGAGTCCCACAAGGTGGCGTCCTTTCTCCACTCCTATTTTCCATCTTTATTAACTCCATTTCCCAGAGTCTTACCTGTTCCTACCACTTGTATGCGGATGATTTGCAGATTTACACCCATGTACCTGTGGAAAGTATTCAGCAGGCTGTTTGTGTCATGAATTGTGATTTAGTGGCTATTGCGGCTTGGGCGTCTGAACATGGTATTTCAGTCAATCCCGGTAAGTCGCAATCCATAATCATTGGTGGTCGCAGGCAGCTTGCTCAAATTGATTTTCCTTGTCTCTCCCCTGTTTCCTTCATGGGTACTGTTATACCTTATTGCGAGACCGTCAAAAACTTGGGCGTCTTTTTTGACAGGACGTTATCCTGGACACGCCAAGTTAACGAGGTCAGTAGGAAGATTTTTGCCTCCTTGAGGTCCCTTGGGCGCTTGCGTAGCTTCCTGCCCGTTAAGACGAAAATTGCTCTCTCCCAGTCCCTTCTTCTTCCTATCCTTGACTACGCCGATGTTTGTTATTTGGATCTCACTGAAGAGCTGCTCAACAAACTCGAGAGGTTGCAGAACGCAGCCATCCGCTTCGCGTTTGGCTTGCGTAAGTTCGACCATGTGTCGGTGTACCGTGCGCAGCTCAAGTGGCTCCCTATACGACTTCGGCGAAATTCCCATATCCTCTCACTCCTTTTCAATATCCTCCATAATCCCAATACTCCCCCTTACCTCAAAGAGCGTTTTAGTTTGAGGACGGAAGTTCACGAACGGCTGCCTCGATCGTGCACTAGGATGCTATTGGTAGCTCCCACCCACCGAACTGATTACTACGGCCAGTCTTTTACTGTGCAAGCTGTGCGCTTATGGAACTCCTTACCTGCTTCCATCAGAGTCGCTAACTCTCTTCAGAGCTTCAAAAACCAGTTGCGAGCTCATTTTGAATCCTTATGTGGATATTCTTAGGATATTACTATTATGTATGATGTATTTTATTTATTTCAATACCTGTATGTGTGTGTATAGTCTATTATTTATTATTATAGTTTTCTTTAGATTATGGTTAGGTATATTTTTAGTATATATGGATTATATTAAATTGAGTATTTATTAATATATGTACGTATAGTATAGAGTATTTATTATATTAACTTTAGTTTTACTTTTAGGTATTTATTTATTTATTTTTTGTTGCACCATCCCGCATCCAAGTTGTAAATGTTTGTTTCCTTTTGTTGGTTGCCTGGAAGAAATTGCTCTAGAGCAATAAGGCCGCCCAAATTGTACTGTATTCATGTGTTATGTCTGATTGTTGAAGTAGTTCTGTGCAATAAAGTATATTTGATTTGATTTGATTTGATTACCTAAATGATACAAATGGTTGCTTTAAAATGTGTTCCTCTATAACTGCATAGAGGTATTACATGTAATGTAATGTAGGTATACATTACAAGTTATTTAATAACATAACTAAACTTGTAATGTATACCTACATTGATTCAAAAGACGTGTTGCTGTTGCAGTTTCTTGTCATTTCTTCTCAGCCGTAACAACTTGCAAAATGACGTAGATTCAAAAATGATAAATTGACTTTCAAAAAGTTTGTAATTAAATAACGTTGAATAAATTATCCTGATTTCTGAAATGTTACTGAAATACTTTGAAATACTTTTTTATTCTTTGTTGAGCATACGTGAAAAATACTTAGATTATCATATTACTTAAATAAATTGATGTATTATTTAATTGAAATATAGGTATTATTTTATAATAATATTTTTTTTTATATACACTTCGGTTATATTTTATTGCTTCTGTGTGAGGTGGAAAAAAACAGAATACCTTCAGCTGTTTACCTGGCATGTCGTAAAAACCGACAGGAGGTCTGCTTATTCAATATTCAAATATGAATAATATAACAAATTGAATTTGAACATAAAAACATTTACTTTTATTACAAATTAATATTAATTATTATTATTTTTGACTTATTATTATCTTGCATAATAAAATTGCCGATATATTGGAGCAGTTGAATGGTATTTTTTTATAAATATTTTCAACTCCATACTTTTGCAATGTAAAATGCTACGTCAAAACGAAACTTCATAGTAACTCAGAATGAATGAATGACTGTAGAATGAGCTGAGTCATCCCCGATTTCGATGTCACTAAAACCCTGTATTATGTAGGCAATGTCTTTATTCCATTTCGTTAGTAATACCAGTATCTGAAACTTACATTTTTAAACTGGGCACATTGCCAGCAGGTTTCCGACGAAATTGAATTCTTCATAGTTTTTGAAAGTATTTCGGATTTGTATTAAGAATTTCATAGTTTCGGAGTTGGCAGAGGAATATGAAGTATTGAACTGAATGTATCGGGTATGAAATAGTGTTTACGTACATCTGAAGGTGATAAATGATTCTATAACCCGATTTTACTCGTACCCGCGAGCCCTTTCAACCCCGCAATTTATGTTTGGAACCCAGTTATGGTTGGTGACTTTTTGCTCTTCTTTTTCTATCATGTGGGTTGTGAGGTTGATTACCAACCCGAAGGCCGTTTATTTACTTTTAATGGATTTGACTAGTTCGAAACTACCCTACATTTTCTTTCACACCACAACACTCCCTTACCACATTCATGATTATTGACGTATTTTGTCTATTTGTACTTATGTGTATTTTTCTACCGAAATTATTTTCATAAATTCTTCTGTTAGTATAACAAAACAACGTCTCGCATAATAACACAAATTGAATGACACTTCAGATGTCATCACGAAATACGAAGACACGAAAACAGAATAAAAACAAATTTTAAAAGCATAAGAATGAAACTGATACCGTCGGACATTGACATGGAAACAAAAGACAAAAGATATATTTTTTATTAAATAAAAACTTCAGAAACACATTTTCATTTTTGTGTTATAACTTAAATAAATATCTTTTACGTTGTAATTATAACGTTGGAATGGAACAGAGGGACTGAAACAAATATCATATTACTTGGCCGTTCTAAGGTTTCAAGTAGGTACCCATAACATGGGTATTATCAACATAATATATAAGAGTAATAAGTATAAAAATTCAAGTCAAGATCCGTGAGCTCAAATTTAAATATGCATCCACAGTAAAAGGAATGGTGAATTAGAAATTGTTCGATAACTTCAAAATACATAATAGTGTTTCCAATTTGTTTCCTTACCTTCAGTGGAGTCAGCCAAACAAGCGACGATCAACGCGCACAGCGCCACACATCGCGACACTCCGCGCATCTGTTGGCAAACACAAATAAAAATTAAAAAAAAATGTACGGTCGAATTGAGAAGCTCCTCCTTTTTTGAAGTCGGTAAAAATAGACATATTACATCATAGTAGTTGTAAAACTATCGTGCTAGTGTTGACTAGCACGATAGTTTTGGTGCAAAAAATTAAAAAAGAACGATTTTTTTTAACAAATAACAAGATTTAAAAACAGGAAGAGAGATATAAAGCGCAAACGTAATTATACGCCCGTTACACTTAATTAAAGATAATTACAAATTTTATTTGTACAGATTATGTAACATCGAAACTTGTTGGTTTTTTTTTTTGATGTGACTTATTGTAGATTTGCCGCAGAGAGCGCTGAAGGTTCTCACCCGGTACAACGTTTAAGACAACAGGCCTGAGGGTGCCCAGTTGGGCGCGAACCTCGGCTCAGGGCGTCGTCTGAGAGGAAAAATATTTGAAAGAATTAATCGACCCTAGTGGGTCGATAGCGATAAGCGCTGAATGAGGGAAATCGTCGACCACGCCGGAGGGGTCGGTATCGGGGTCCTGAGGATTTTCTAACAAATAACAAGATTTAAAAACAGGATCAGAGGACATAAAGCGCAAACGTAATTATACGCCCGTTACACTTAATTAAAGATAATTACAAATTTTATTTATACAGATTATAAAACATCCAAACTTGTTGGTGATACTTATAAGTAAATATATTTTGTTAATAAAATTATACAATTAAGTTGTTTTGTAAATTAAGTTGTAAATTAAATTGTTGTTGTTGTAAATTAAGTTGTTATAAAATTATCACGTAAAAAAGGCAAAAAATACAAAAAATAATTATTTAATGTTCATTCTCATTTATACCTATACAATAACTTTCAGTATTTGAACCTAAGAATTATACTAGAAGTGAAAACTGCTAACTACGTAGCGGCGGAGCGGTGCTACGCGAATGCTACGCGCTACGAGTATATAATTGCTACGACTGCCTTGATTGCGCAGTTCTATAATTACCTCGCGGTTATTCCGACGGTGTTACCCCAGTCAAAAATTGGCGTTGAATAGGTTTCAAAGTTTTTTTTTTTGTTTTTTAAACGTTCTAAATTCATTTTACTGTCGACAAAGGTATGTTCCAATTAAAAGTAGGTTTTTACCTCCATGATTCGTTAGTTACTTACAAGATTTTTATGCATATGGTATTATTTACTTTGACCACCTGGTCACTGGTGATCCCATCGCTCGCGCAAAGTTTCCGGGGTCACCAGTGTAGGTGTAATGGGGTCTTACACCTAGCAAATAAAAGACACAATTCATTTCACTACGCGAATGGAGTCTTTTATTTGCTAGGTGTAAGACCCCATTACACCTACACTCGCATGCGCGGCGCAATCGTTCCTCTGCGCCCGCGCGTCGCTTTCCACCCCGGAAACTTTGCGCGAGCGATAAATACGACCGGCCTGACCGCGTCTCGGTTTTGCTCGTCGCGGCGTCGAAGAGTGCGGACGTGCGCGGAGCGCGCCGCTACAGTTGCATAAATGGAGAGCGCTGATGGGTGTCACCCGCGTATTTTCATCAGCTTACCAGCTTCGTTACAAGTAAAGCTATTATAAGCCTTTGCTGAACCAAGTTGGATGAATATTGGCACATGGATAGATCAAACATACGTAGAATGGCTTTTCGTCCATGCCGATGACGTCGCAGACGACAAGCTGGTTTCCAAAAAAAAAAGAAAAAAAAAACTTTTTTTTTCAAACTAAGTAAACTGTACGCGACAGAATAACCCGGTTTTATTAATCGACTTCTTTGTTTTATTTCAAGGCAGTCACGGGAATAACCGAGTTTACAGCGGACGATTAAATCTTGATGGTTGGTCCCCAGTCTGTGTTTAACAATCCAACTTTTGTAGATCATTGCGTTTTGATACCTTTCGAGGATTTAGTTCAACAATTATTACAGTTTTATACCCGTTTAAAACCCGTTTTACATTCAAATCTCAGTTTAAAAAGGTACTTTTACATTCCGCTTCAATTATTGTGAGTCTCCAGCGAAATTAATTTCAACTGTTGAAATATGAAAAGTTTCGCTTAGATTCAGTTTCAACGTTATATTTTTATCAATGCAAATGCTTGAGGGAGTTTTTCAATTCCATTCAATTCAAAACAATTTATTTCGGATAATACGTATACATCCATAATTTGTTAGTAACAATGCACTTACTTACTAGGTTAGTTAACAATCAAATTAATTTTGTTTTTTTTTTTTTTTGTAGAATACAGTCACAGTAAATATAAGCTGTGCTACATTGTTACTTGTCATTTCTTGCATATTGTATATACAGGGTGTTAGTGACATAAAAATAACAAAAAAAAAACTAAAAAAGAACATTAATTTTGCGATGAAAAATTCCACTTGATATTAACTCAGAATCACGGTCTGAATCATCCCCCTCATTCGTTACAGTGTCACTAACACCTGTATATTATGTAAAAAACATACTGTCTTACCAATTAAATATAAACAAGTACTTAGCGCGTGGTTAAGGAAGTAGGTATTTGTCAGCAAAGCAAAATTGAAACCAATCGTTAAATATTTAGATTGAAATTTGCGTGACTGTCAAATACCCACACCCAAGTTCACCGCTTGTTTATTTTTTATTGGTAAGGCGGTTAGAATTTTTAAGCAGTGTTTCTCTTTACTATAAACATGATGAGAGAAATGTGGTCTTCCGGATACATCCCGCTTAGGGACGGTACTGAAAAGTATCGGCGTCTGAAAGACGTAATATACGATCCCGACGACCGGATTACTCTAGCCATAGAGGCAGCTAATCAGCTCGCGACACCAAACACTTCAGGACCCCGATACACTAAAACCGACCCCGCCGGCGTGGTCGACGATTTCCCTCAATCAGCGCTTATCGCTATCGACCCGCTAGGGTCGATTAATTCTTTCAAATATTTTTCTTCTCAGACGACGCCCTGAGCCGAGGTTCGCGCCCAACTAGGCACCCTCAGGCCTGTTGTCTTTAACGTTGTACCGCGTCAGAGCCTTCAGCGCTCCCCATTTGTCCGGCCAAGTAGTTAATGCTATCTGCGGCAAATCTACAATAAGTCACGTCAAAAAAAAAGAGATGTGGTGTAAAAGACGATATGGTGACTAAGATTGAGAAGGGAATGTTGTATGGGACATACTTAATAGTCTACCATTTATGGTCAGTCACATCTCTAGCGCGAGCAAGCCAACGCGTCTCAATGTTTAGATCTTGTAATTTAATATAATATCTTAAGTAATACAGTTCATTCATTTATTTGTGTGGGGTTTTATTACAATTACCAGCGCTCCCTACAAATGTTAAGTTGGTTTGGACATTTAAATCAGATGAAGGATAATAGGATTACGAAAGCAGTGTATAAACTACACAAAGCGAAGGTTAGTGGCAGGGCCGGCAGAGAAAGACCTAGAAGGACGTACATTGACCATATTGGAGATGTCCTTAGAAAACGTTCAGTACGATCGAGAAACGATTGATAAATGTGGAGGAAGCAAGATAACTGTGTTAGGATCGAAGCAAATGGAATTCCATAGTCTCAGATTACCCCGGTGTGAAATAGGCGTGAGTTCATGTATGTATGTTTATGTTTTCTAAGCACGAAAAAAAGAAACTCCAAACAAAAAAACATCCGCAGATAAAGTAAACAGAAACACTCAAAACGCCACAAATCGACACAATTGCGACCCCAAAAAAAATCACATCAGAAATAAATCACCCTCGAATAGATACGCAACATATCTGGGACCCCAAATGAGGTCCAGAAATAGAACCTCACAGATAACGGAATTTATTTCCATCACGAGTATAAATAATTCAGAAGCTCGTATGTGGTGAAATATGGTGGCCACGATTGGTGGGTGAATAAATAGATTTTCCCGATAGATTTTTCTTCTACAATATATATTTCATGTTCAAGTGCGTGATGAATTTATCGTTTTATTTTTCTGTTTTCGTATTTCGCGCACGCGGCCCAGCCGTGACGAGCATGCTAACTTGCGGTGACGCTACGATGTCTGCTAATGGCTCCAATTTATGGTTATAATATTCCGGTGTTTTTATTTAACAAACAGAAATACACACATTCATGCCCTTAATCGCTATCGAAGGCTAACAAAGCCATAGTCTTTTTTTAATCTTACTTAACCTTCTAAAAAAGCGCCTGATAAATATATTTCGTTATTACAAACAAATGAATTTGCTATTAAGAAATGAAAAGGCGTTTTGCTGTAAGGGAAGGAAGTAGTTAAACATGATATTTTACCTTTGGTGTCAGGGTTCTGGACCCTCTAGAAGTTGTCAGCTAGCTTACTAGGTTCATACGAGACCTGCAATAAAAAAAAATGCGTTAAAAATCACTGCGATCACTGTGATGCGATGTTTAAGTAATTTAAAAATTGAGCGCGCCGAAGTTTTTGCCTTCTATAATGAATATATTTAAAAAAGAAGGAACTCAATGTGTTCGTAGATTTGAAAAAGAGATTAGGGTAGAATGAGATTCTGTTCTTATTTTGTCTTATCATTAAACTACATATTATTAAACTCTTTTATTGGCCCCGATTCATGCAGGTCCTTCGTAATTTTATTTTAATTTATACCCGTCATTTTTCTATCCGCCGAAAAGGAAAGGGACAGATGATTGATAATTGTTAATTTTAAAATTAATGAATAACCCGGGTGAATATAATAGAGATCTCGCTGATATGCAACCCGTTTGATTTGTGCTGTCAACTTAATTATGCCGGCTTATTAGCCAATTTACAATTTTGGGAGGGTTTTTAAATGTCTGCCGTGTATTCCATAAACGTTATGCCTGTCGATTGCCCGTCCCTTTCCTTTACGGCGGATAAGAAACTGACAGGTATAATATAAAATTAAAAAAACAAAAACGGTAAAGGGAAAGGGTAGTCTAAAGGTAGGTGGTAGGTAAGTCTTAGACTCTTAGTACCTAATAAAAAGAAAAATCTTTAGCGTTTTTGGGCACCCTACAAAACAAATGTCAAAAGAAAAAAAAATTAAAAAAAAAATGAATGAAAAAGAGAGGAATGGCGATTACTCCACTGACAAGAGCGCAGCTCTTAAATAGAGAGAGAGAGAGACAAAACAAATGTATACTTAGATAAAAAAAAACTAAATCTTGTTTTGGCGCTGACGGGATTTGTACCCACAGCTTTTGTCTACTCGGGACGTGCGACCAATACACCACCGGGTCCTCATCCTGTCGATACGAATTATACATACAGGGTGTTAGTGACATCGTAACAAATACTGAGGGGGAGGATTCAGGCCATGACTCTGAGTTGATATCAAGAGGAATTTTCCGTCGCAAAAGTATGGAACGGAAAAATAATTAAAAAAAAACACTAAAATTTTCATAAATCCGACAAGAAAATCCACTTGATATCAACTCAGAATTATGGTCTGAATCATCCCCCTCAGTATTTGTTACGATGTCACTAACACCCTATCTACTTGTATGTACTTGTACAGGGTATAAGTGACATAGTAACAAAAACTGAGGGGGATGATTCAGCTCATTATTCTGACTGAATTTCAAGTGGAATTTTCCATTGCAAAAAATGTAATTAAAAATAATTTAAAAAACTAAAAAAACCGTGTATATTGCGACGGAAAATTCCACTTCATATTAACTCAGAATCATGGTTTGAATCATCCCCCTAAGTAATCGTTACGATGTCACTAACAAACTGTATATTAAGACAGTAAAATATTATAAACTGTATACTGAATTATATTATATACAATATATACTGAATATGTGGATTTTTTATTGGTTACTTTTATTTATAAATTTTAATTTAAAAATGATACACTAGAAATAATACAATCTGTCACATAATCAGAAACATACGTAACTTCGTCACGTCCAACTACGCGTTTAAGTGTTCTGATTCTGACCTGGTCCAAACGAACCCATTACACTAGCGGCATTGCCCCGTTGCACAGCCACTGACAGGCGTTGGACCAGGTAAGACGCAGACCTAGGGTCACCCCCTCTGACTTTGAGTCTCCGGCCGATCTCTGAATTATATACTGAATTATTTTACTGTATACTGACTAAATACCACAATCCTCAGGCATCAAGCTTGTTAGCAGTGCGGTTTCCCTGCGCGACTGGCTACTAACCCAAAATCAATTATTGACAGCCTAATACAGACAGACCGTATGAACTATATGCTCTACTAGCTCTTGCCCGCGGCTTCGCTCGCGTTAAATTCGGGGTAACACGGTTCCCTTTTCCTATCCTAATATACCAATTTTTAGCTTCCCACCCTGAAAACTTTGAAAAGACCCATATATTTCACCCCTTCTTGGCAGGGGTTGAGGGAAGATTTAAAAAAAATTATACACATAATCCGCCAATTTTTATTTTTTTGCCGTGACTTATTGTAGATTGTCGCCAATGGCATTATTAGATATCTAGTTGGCCGGACAAATGGGAGCGCAGTGGGCTCTCATGCGGTGCAAAATTTAAGACCATATATGGAATATACCTACGTCAATTTTAGGCAGTAATTTTAAAAAGGCCTCTTAAAATTTTATATTTACTATAAACCCGACAGAACTAAGTTGACAGCACACATCAAACGGGTTGCATGTCAACGAGATACCTAGTTTGTTCGCCGGTGTTATTCATTCATTTTAAAATTAACAGTTGTCGTTGTCAATCATCCGTCCCTTTCCTTTTCGGCGGAATAGAAAATGACGGGTATAGCTTAAAATAAAATTAGGATATGTCTGCAGGAATCGGGGCCAGTAACTTATAATAAAACAAAACCACAATAATTAAAGCACATTATAACGGGTTCTTACCGCGTTTAAATGGGGATATGAGACTCCCGATATTTCGACACTGTTGCAAGTGCCATGATCACGGGATGTCTGATGAGATTGGAGTGGAGTAGGTTCCATAATTTTCATATCCCCATTTAAACGCGGTAAGAACCCGTTATTATGTGCTTTAATTATGATAATAACCGCGTAAACTTAAAACAATGTATAAACAAAACCACCACTCATCCAGATTAAATTTTAACAGAAACACTCTTAAATCACAATAAAGGATGTAATAAACGTAAATCCAAATAATCAACGGGGCGAAAAAAAGAACCACAATTGTTGTCAATGGCTCCAAGGGGATAGCCTCTAAGGGAATCCTCTCACGAGTAAGGGAGTGCCTACCTAAGAAACCCAATCGTCATATCTTGACCGTGAAACCAATCTCCTATATGTCCGGTTTAGGATAGGGGTACAATGAGATTCAGTTCCTATTTTGAAAAAAATATTTTTTGCGTGATAATTGGACCACATTATGTATACAGGGTGGCCCAGAAGTTCAGGTTCAAAATGAAAAATTAGATAGAGGGGCTCATTAGCTACCAGAAACACCCCGATGTATGTTCAGCAATTATTTACGGTTTAGGAGATATGACCCATTTTGTACCTTTTTGTAGATTTTCTACCTTACTTCAGAAATAATCATTTTGACGCTATCCCTTTCTTAATAATTATTTTATTTTACTTAACAACTATGCCTAAGTCTGTGTACCGCTCAATCAAAGATAAATCAAAGTGAAATCAAAGATAAAAAAATGTTATCGGAAGTCAAAGTGAGAATTCGACTAAAATTGTTACAGTTGTTAAAACTTCGCCGAAGAATAATAAACACATGAGATTGTCATTTTCTTCTTCTTTCGTGTGGGTTGAGAGGTGCATTACCAACCCCATCAACCCTGTTGTCAGGGTTACTGTTGAGCCGCCGAAGACCCCTAACATAGCTCATTTAACGACTGCTAACTTACTTCAGTAAGTAGTAACCGGGACGAACGGCTTAACGTGCCTTCCGAAGCACGGATCATCTTATTTACGGACAATCAGGTGATCAGCCTATAATGTCCTAACCAAACTAGGGATCACAAAGCGATTTTCGTGATGTGTCCCCGCTGGGATTTGAACCCGGGACCTCCGGATCGTGAGCCCAATGCTCAAACCACTGGACCACGGAGGCCGTTTCATGGGCCCCGGAGCATGTCATGGGAGCAAGCTAAAGAGGAAATATATTCGTATTTTATCTTTACTTTATTCATTGTATTGATTTTTAACAACTGTATTTTGCTCACTGCAATTTTATCGGAGATAGGTTGTCTGCGACCGGCCCCTAGCTCCTTTGTCATAAAAGCTGGACCCTGCTCTCGGTACCCCACATTATCGCCCTCTGGTCAGCGGGCAATAGAAATAAATCGCGGAACCCTCACATGTTACTGTTGCTCCAAATTGCAACGCATTCCCCGAATTGGATCCAATCGCCTCGGCTGATCAGACCTGGTCTTATTGGAGGCTCGTTCTTGTTTTGGAAACGTAAGCATTTGCTTACTTCAAGTTAAGTTTAGAAAAGTAAGGAAAAGGAACGCACCCCTACCCCAGTGGGATGTGAACAATCACTATATTATTGTAACGGCATTTTTTTTTACAATATAAAAACAACTCGGTCTCATCGAAGAGATTTCTACTAGAAATAATCTCAATCGCTTGTCAGTCCTATGTTAGTCGCCTCCGTGACATCATCACCATCATCACCAGCCCATTAACGTCCCCACTGCTGGGGCACGGGCCTTCCCTATGGATGGATAGGCAGATCGGGCCTTAAACCACCACACGGGCCTAGTGCGGATTGGTGGTTATTAACGACTGCTAATGCAGCCGGGACCAACGGCTTAACGCCTACCGAAGCACGGAGGAGCTCGAGATGAAAACTTTTTTTTTGTGGTCACCCATCCTATGACCGGCCTTTACGAAAGTTGCTTTACTTCAACAATCGCAGACCGAGCGCGTTAACCGCTGCGCCACCGAGCTCCTCCCTCCTCCTCCGTGACAATTAGAAGCATTCATGATGATGAATGCATTCATGATGAATGTTAGGAAAGCGGCTCTGTAAAAAAACGGGGTAATGCTGGGGGCATCCCCCGAAGATTTGACAGGACCTATTTTTATTTACAGAAGCGACTGTCTGTCCGACCTTCCAACCCGCGAAGGGAAAACCAGCCCAATACAAGTTAAGTCACATACCTGACAGTGAGAATGTGGGTGATTTTCTTCACCGCTGATAATCATTTTACGATCCAAATATGAAAAACAATTTCGCAAATGATTGGTTTCGGCCTGTGTTTGGCTTCGAACCAAATCAAATCAAACCGACTGAAGTAGTAAGTATGTATTTATATAAATAGAAATGAATCTTATCAGAAAAACACATTTATCGAAAACGACATGTCACAGACGTTCGCTTGAAGATTTCTGACTTCAACAAAAAGTGTCTAGTGAAGATTGCCGACGACAAAAACAGGACGGGCCCAAGTTACCCCGCAAAAAGTTTGAAAATGTATCGCGCGAACTTCAGCACACTTTCTTTGCGGATATTGTGGGCGGATGCGATAAAAAAAGACCTTTTCTTATTTCTTTGTTACGTAATTGCATGCCACAATTCTTACTGAATAAATATAATACAAATACTTATTTACTTGTGTTTGTAATTTTCAAAAGAATGCTTCGGGCCGCTGGCATGAACAATTTACAGACTGGTCACTTCGTACAGATATTAACGATATGCCACTGACATAATGTAGTGAACAATTAATACTAAAAATAAATCATAAAATCATGACATAAAATATAAAAAATGTTGATATTTTATGATCTCCCACACACAACACAGCCTCCGTGGTCTAGTGGTAAGAGCGTTAGGCTCACGATCTGGAGGTCCGGGTTCGATTCCCGATGGGGACATTGTCGAAATCACTTTGTGAGACTGTCCTTTGTTTGGTAAGGACTTTTCAGGCTTGAATCACCTGATTGTCCGAAAAAGTAAGTTGATTCCGTGCTTCGGAGGGCACGTTAAGCCGTTGGTCCCGGCTATTAGCCGTAAAAACACCTCCACCAACCCGCAGTGGAGCAGCGTGGTGGAGTATGCTCCATACCCTCTCCGGTTGATTGAGAGGAGGCCTGTGCCCAGCAGTGGGACGTATATAGGCTGTGTATGTTGTATGTTGTAGTTATGATCTGTGCTTTTTTACACATAAGGTAGACATTTTAAATATGCCCGCCTATGAAAATATCAAACAGGGGAGTAAAACGGCCAAAAAAGCAATATTGCTATTTGTGCACTTATTTTCATATGTGAAAATCTAACAGCATTTGCAATATTGCTTTTCAGATGAATTGCTTCGATGTGGCCTTTTTGACCTCCCAGTAAGTACAAATATTTTCTTTCTGTCCTAATTGTAACATTTGCACGCTTTTGTTTATAAGTAGAGCAAGCTGGAGACTGTTCAATGTATACGCATTTATCTACTATGTTTCAAGCAAATAAATATATAGGGTGTAAGTGACATCATAACTCATGTCACTTAGAAATAAAAGAAATTAATATTTTAACTTTGGCATCACAATATATCTTTGAAAATTTAATATATGTAAAAAAACATATAGGATTATTTGCAAAAAATAGCGATCGGCACATTGTTAATACCCGGAATAAAAATAAACTTGCTTTACAAGTCAGTCGATTACATAAGATTACTAAATCTTTTAAGGGGCAATGTATACGTTTTTACAATAAGATTCCCATTGACATTCAGAATTTGCCTTTCAACTGCTTTAAGACAGTAGTTAAACAAAAACTTTACAAAAAAGGTTATTATAAAGTTAGTGATTATTTAGAAGATATGAATGCATGGGATTAACTGTCTGAGAACAGATATTAGGCAGCTAAATTACTCAATTGTATATCAATATTTTATGTTTATTTTTTTATTTTTAAAGAACGCTAGGGCCCTGTGCCGAGGTTTTTCTTGCAGCTTCTTTTCCCCGGCTACACAGGTTGTGAGAAGCTGCAGTAGTTTTAGGCGGATGAGACGTTCATTATGTAAAAATTGACGATTCAAAGTGTAACTATGTTACCTACTGAATAAAGATATTTTTGAATTTGAATTTGAATAACGAATACTAAGGGGGATGATTTAGGCCATGATTCTGACTTAATATCAAGTAAAATATTCCGTCGCAAAGTGCATGTTTTTGTTTAGTTTTTTCGTGTTTTAATTCTATACTTTAATTAATTATCTCAGAATAATGAGCTGAATCATCCCTCTCAGTATTTGTTACGATGTCACTAACACTTCGTATTTTAGTGTCTATTTTATTTTTTTCAGTTCAGGAAAATTCGACTTGATATCAACTCAGAATCATGGTCTGAATCATCCCTCAAAGTTTTCGTTACGATGTTACTAACACCATATATTCAATGTTCTATTCTACCTATTCAGGATTGCACCATTTCTATCAGTACGGACTCCGTTGAGGTTAAAAATAAATCCTAATCTATCTAGATACCTATTCAATATGAGAGCCCAATCTTAGTAATGGAACTTTAGGACGGTAGTGGATTTTCAAGAGAGGAGACTCGCCAGAAGCCGTCACGTGAAAGGCAAACTGTTATAAATTGACCCCAAAGGAATTCGATTCTGTTTCAGTGATATGCCCAACTATGTAATTCTCTAAAGGCCCTTTTCAACAGCGCGCGTTCCGATATTTCGATCCGACTGTGCTGTCATGAAGTGACCTTTTCAAAGCACACCATCCTGACTTACGCGTTTTTAGAAACGTTAATTTCTATCGTGTGGGTTGTGAGGCGGATGACCAACCTCATCAACCCTGGTGTCAGGGTTACTATTGAGGCGCCAAAGGACCCTGACAACGCTCATGTAACGACTACTTACTTACATCAGTAAGTAGTAACCGGCACCAACGGCTTAACGTGCCTTCAGCATGTAATGTCCTACTGGGATTGGGGCCCTTACGTGTTCTGCGGTTATTGCGTATGGCAGACAAAAATAAAATATCCTGCGTGGATCATATATCCAGATTAAGCTCCCCTAACCAAGTCTCTGCCGCATCCGTCACACAATGCAGCCCGGCTATGCCACCTGGGAACCTGTGCAGAGGGCACTCGTTCACTTTGTGAGATATGGTTTGATCCGGGTGACCACATTCACAGGGTGGCGACTCCTTTAAGCCCCATGTAGGTGATGGTTTGACCTTCCATGGTGTGTCCTACACCGGTTCAGTCGGGTCCAGATTTTTCGTGTTCTGCGGTTACGAGTGACAACTATTTGTATTTCTCATTTATTTGTTTTTTTAACTGACACAACCATTTTGATTTCGTTGTTCTATTACAACGTCACTCAGCCAGGAAAAGCAATTAACTTAAAAAAAAACTTGACTGACAATTTATAAACCCTTTAGAACAAAGAATATTTTTCAAGGCCTAGCACTGAAAATTAATTGAGATTCCGCGGTATTTCAAATTCTATTGAAAGATTTAGTTATAAAAGGAATTTTTTGTTAGAAAATTCATGATTTTTTTTTTGTTTTTTTTTTAGTTATTTCCAGTCTGGTATTGTGCTTTACACTGCATAGAACCTAATTTTAAAAAAAGACTTAAATCTGCCGGACACTTCATACAAACAACCTCGTTTTACACAGAGAACACACATTGACGTTATCGTACACGCGCATTTGCGTGTGTGATGTCTGACGCCATACGATTCAAGTCTAAAGTACTCGTATGTTCGAGGAGGGGTGAGATCAACCTAGCTCGAAAGCTGGTTGGGAGTGTAGAGTTGCCGTTCTTTACGTGGTATTATTTCTTATTCTGTGCTTAAGTATTAAAAAAACATAAATGTAATTGCGTTGCAGCAAAAAGTCAAAGAAAAACACCTACCACTGTTTAGGTATCAGTATAGGTAATAGTATTTTAGTATCAACCATTACTGGCTGCAACATTGGTCCGCCTCGAAGGACCAATGTTCGAGGCGCAGTTAGTTCCGATGTACGTATATACCTAATATATATACCTAAGTACGTATTTTTGTTCAAATAACCCACACCCATGTATCCCATTTCAATTCCAGTTTTTCATAACACAAACCGAACTTAATAATTGGATTTTGGTAGTGTTTACTTTAACTTTATTTGTGACGTGACGAGGGTGCTGTCTACAGCAGACGTTTGTTAAACAAGATCAGTGATTTAATTATCGCACTCTGGAATGTAATGGAGGTTAACACGTTAACAGTCCCCATACAAAATGTTTTGTCTTCCTTGTAAGTCCCGTATATTACTCTTTTATTTTCCCGTATAATACCCGTATATTATTACTCAAACCACTGGACCACGGAGACCGTTATCTGGAGGTAATAACAATTTATGATTAAAAAAAAAACTGTTGTTTATCATTAAAAACTCCATCTTTTTATTCGCCCCCTCGTCTAGCAGAGAAGTAAGTAAGTACCTACAATTTTGTACGGTAAAAACTGTATATTTTCCCGGACACCCAAATAACTGCATCGTCAAAACCAGACCTTTATGTCGTTAACGACTTCCCAACGAAATTACTCCGTGTTTTCGGCCATGAGTATTTTACCACCAACCGCGATAGAGATTGCTCGCACACCACTGGATTAACTGAGCTTCTCTCTTTATATTTGTTGACCTATATTTTATACTGCGACCTGGGATTTTTCCAGAAGTGGTCGCGTTGGGTTAGGTTTGAATAAGCATATTATAAAATGTCAATCATATTCCTTTTACAAACTGACTCATTTCCCTAGCGCTATCCTATTTTGCTCTGGGTCCGCTTACTTTCCCTAAGGATTTGACAGGTTCCGTTTCTTACAGAGAAGCTGCTTCTTTGACCTTCCAATTCGTGAAGGGAAAACCAGTCAAATCCAGGTTAGGTCACATACCTCCGTAAGGCATTTTTCGGTAATGAGAGTTTTCTTACGAAGTTTTCCTTCACCGCTTTCATATTATTGTCACTGTCGATTGTCATAATCGTTTGCTTGCTAAGGCCCCAGATGTCAAATGCCATACATTTTGTTAGTTGCACCACCATGATATCTAAGAGATATGGTCCTTGGGGATTTTGATTTACGTCAAAACTCATGAACCTTTTTAAACCCTGATGGGCAATGTGCATCTCCACCTTTGGACATCATCATCACATCCAAGATCACCGATCTTGGACAGCATCAGCGCTATTCTTTATTTTGAAGACTGTAGCTCCTAAAAGCGTGATGCTGCAGTCGAACCAATCTTACAAGTTCTTGAATCAGGTGCCGCTTCCAGCCGACACTTCTTTTACCCGACAAATTCCTCTGGAAATGAGCTGGAGTAGTTTGTACTTGTCATTTCTCAAGACGTGACAGAATTACGATAACTTGCGAAAGTCCAATCAGTTTCTTGCAAAGTAATTTTACTGGTGTCACTTAAGACCTCCTGGTTACTATTATAGCTTGTTTCTATTATAGACCAAAAAACTTATAAAAACATAAATTTTATAATTATGACAAATAATGGTCCATAATTTTACCACTATTTACAAATAATTCGCTGAGCTCAGTGACTGAACTTTTGTTCTTTGATTGTACATGACATGAAACTGTTAGACAACATCAAGGAGTGGACAAAGGTGGTGACGGTCGAAGAGCTGTTCCGTATGGCCAGGGACATGCGCAGATAACATGAGCTGATCGCCAGTGACAAAATCGGAACAACAAGAATACCAAGAAGTCCGAAGAACAACAATTTTCTGTACTTGATGATGTTGACGAGTTCTACCTCATCCGCCCATTTTTCCAGAAACATAATTCCTATAATCCTGCAACTGCAAACAAAGTTGCATGCAGTTAGCCCCTGAATAGCATTATGCAGTCTACTTGCACTGCGAATGAAAGTTTGCTGCAGCTTTAAAACATCGACGAATAATGCAAACGATTGGATTTTATTTTCAGAGTCCGAATCTAAATGCATCAGCTGAACCCCTGACGCGGTGTAAACGTTGAATTTTAAAATTTTACCTTTGCTATTCTGTTTTTAAAGGCACTTGAATATTACTCGTCGAGTTATACAGATAATATGTCTATTAATCGAATAAAGAGCTCAAGCCCAAGCGGGTTAAAACGCCACATGAAAGCAATTTATCTAAAAAGCATAAACTTGCACATTGTATTAAAAAAGTGAGCAATGTCAACAAAAAAATATCCAATAGCAATGTTGCTTTTTCACGTGAATTGGCCCTCATTCTGGAACACTTTTTGTATAATTTTATCTACAAATCGCCGAATGTAGTTTTACTATAACTCCTAACAAAGAACTAAGAGGATTTAGACACGACAATAGCATAGAAATATCATAAAGAGGGCTTACAATTCCAATCACGGACAGTCCGTCTGGTCGAAAATGGGAGAATGGCGGATTGATATGGAAACAAAAGGAGATGCACTGTGTGTGTGTCGTCTTTTCATAGTATGGATGTATTAAACAGAACGACCAGGGCGGTTAAAATGGCCACATCGAAGCAATTCATCTAAGAAAGCAATATTGCAATTCGACATTTGCACATATAAAAGTAAGTGCGCAATGCAAACAAATATCAAATTGCAATATTGCTTTCTTAGATGAATTGTTTCGATGTGGCCATTTTAACCCCCCAGTTCTATCTATCTATCTACTCAGCCTGTATCCACCCACTGCTGAGTATAGGCCTCCTCTCTTTCACACCATCCTTTCCGGTCCTGTGCAAGTCTCATCCATTGCTTTCCGGCATACCTCACAAGTTATCTCACCACCGGGCTGGTGGTCTGCCTCGATATCGCATATGTGGGATGGCCCACAGTACAGTACAGTACTGTTAGTTATTAAATGTATGAAGGAATAAAGTTTTACGCATGAAATATGAACCATTATAGGAAATGGATGAAACCCGAGAAGTAGATGAAAGGACGCTGAAGCCGTACAAATACAAAATATTTTTTTATTCATAGTTTCATACGCGGATTGGCATTAGGGCTGCCAATGAAGATATTTCCAGGCCACGTTCCTAAAAAAAATATAAATGGCGCTATATTATAACGTACGGCGCCTTCTAATTTTGTGGATAACAGACATAATGCATTATGCATTTTATTAGGCATTATCCCGTTTTTCACAGGTTCCGCTTACCCAACCTGAAGACTTGACAGGTCCGGTTTATAAACAGAAGCGTTTTTTGTAAAGTAAGTGCTCCACTACCCTATTTTTTTCCTAAAAAAGTAGCATGGAGAGTATTTTAAATGCTACACCGACAAGAGCGTTGGCTCCTAAATTGATGATGATGAAGTGCTCCTATCTAAATGAAAAACGCTATAGTACATTATATATGTATATTTTTATGGTCAAAATACATTATTTTCACTGGAAAGGCAAAATCACGTAAGTGCCAAAAACCCTTTCGAGAAAAAGCAGTTTAAAGTTTTTTTTCTTAATTTATCATCAGTTTTACCGATTTCTGTAAAAAACCGGACCTGTCAAAATCTTCCGGTTAGGTAAGCAGACCCTGTGAATAATGGGATAATGCTATGGAGATGGTGAAATTTTTACCCATTTATCCAAAGATGACGTACATTACTTTTTTATTTTCTATGTCTAGGAATGCATACCATGAAATAGCGTGCAATTTTAGTAGTTTTTAACGGTTACGTAGTTTTGCCTTTCTAGTGACGATAATATATTTTGGCCTTTATTATGGCCTAAATATCTCTCTTTCTCTTTATTTAAGATCTGCGCTCTTGTCGGTGGAGTAATCGCCTCCATTTTCATTACTCCATAGCCTAAATAAATATTACGGCCTAAATATAGTTTTTACATTTTTCATAAAGAATGTAACAACCCTATACATCATATTGATATTACGTTTCTCGTTAAAAGCAGAAACCATTATTTTGTGTGGGATTAACATCAGAGATTAACAACAACTTTATCTCTTATTATTAAAAACACTTTTTTATTTTATTACACAACGAACATTGAAATGGAAATTGTACTTTACGTAAAAATTGTATCCGTCAGAATTGCCGGTCACTCGTATTTCGTCGACGTATTTTAGGTTGAATATGAAATAGTGCTCAATAAGTGCTGCCCATTTAGCACCGCCTAGTGCCTATCACTAGAACGTATTTTAGAAATAAAATAAAAAAAAATCATTAAAAAAAAAACGAAAATCCCAAGCGTATACCAGAAAGAGGAAAACAAGCCTCACAAGAATATTGTTTTAAATGGCTAAAAACGTTTAACTATTATTTAAAAAGAATAACATTTTTTTATTAACATATTTTTTTTTGTTTACATATGTCGCAATAGGCATGTATCTGTAATTACTATGTGTATTGAATAGTTTAGATAATAATATGTTATAAGAATATTGTTTATAACAGTATAAAATTCACTTGATACGAAATGTATTCGTAATCGATAGTTAAACAAATAAATACTTCTAAATAATAATTTATAAACGTTGATGGAATTTACTTATTTATACCCTTTTTTTAACTGCGTGGCTTCTCCTTAAACATAAACATTCCGAAACTATGGTAAAATTGAAGAACAAGCCATTCAAGAAAAAGTATTTGAAGAACAGAATATTGACTGTCATTAGTCATTAAGTCCTCTCACTATCCTTTAATGAAAATAAACTAATATTAATTGGTTTTTTTTATTAAAAATCTCCTCTTTTTGCTTAAATGTGTTTTTTGTATATTTTTGCGTAAGTAATAAAAAGAACAACAAAAGAAAAAACAAAACAACAAGAGACAAACAACAAAAAAAAACAAGAAACAAGAAGAGGAAAAAAGCTGGACATCTTCCGGCACACTTGGCAGAATGATGCGTAAGACCCAGGGTTGGAAAGAGAAGGGGGAAGCCTTTTACCCAGCAGTGGGACATTACTTAGGCTACAGAAAAAAAAATGTTAGCCTAAGATTGCGCAGTAGGTAACATTCCTTACCTTGCCATGTCTGAGTGTTTAGTAATGTTTGGTTTGGCCGTTCGTGTTTAACCAACATACATAATTGTTTGTTTATGTGTTTGGTGACAGGCAAACAGTCGTAACTTGTTTGACGACTTATGTGAGCCGTGCAAATTGGCGCTGGGCCTGGGGGGTTAAAAAGGCCACATCGAAGCAATTCATCTAAAAAAAGCAACAGCCTCTGTGGTCCAGTGGTTGAGCGTTGGACTCACGATCCGGAGGCCCCGGGTTCGGATCCCGGTGGGACATATCACAAAAATCACTTTGTGATCCCTAGTTTAGTTAGGACATTACAGGTTGATCACCTGATTGTCCGAAAGTAAGATCCGAGCTTCGGAAGGCACGTTAAGCCGTTGGTTCCGTTTACTATTTTTACTGATGTAAGTGAGTAACCGTTTCATAAGCCATGTCAGGGGCCTTTGGTGGCTAAATCATAACACACCAGGCTTGATGAGGCTGGTATTCCACCTCAAAACCGACACGATAAGAAGAAGAATCTAAAAAAGCAATATTACAATTTGACATTTCCGCATATAAAAGTAAGTGCGTGCTCCTTTTTGCCGCACTCGGGTAATAAAACAAAAAAGTGTAGGATATCAAAAATCAAAAGCCACGTAGACCGCAAAGAATACAGCCTGATTGAGCTCCCTGTACTGGTACTGGTCCTTGTACTGGTTGGAGGCCGAGGAAATGGATTCTAGTAGGGCTCTAGCTAGAACATCACCGATTGAGAAATTGGTCAGTGTACTGCGGAACGGAATGCGATTGGGGCAACCACCGTTCTACACGCCCTATCTATGGAGTACTGGCGATTACTCCACCGACAAGAGCGCAGCTCTTAAATAAAGAGAGAGAGAAAGAGGTCCCTGCCGCTACAACGCCTAACCTAACCTGTTAGAGTTACGAATAGCATTTCAAAACGAAACAACATGCCACAGTCAATCAAAACGTAGACGAATCAGTGCCCTGCCAATCATACTGCTGCCTAACAGTAAGGCCCAAATTCCTTTTTTTCGACTGTTGAAATACACCCAATACGCTCTACAAATCTGAACCCTGCAGCGGCACGTAGCCTAGAGCCACAATTGTTTTAAAACGTTTTTAAACTTATTGTTTTAAATTATGAAATGACGCAAACGTAATTTGTCTTTACTTACTCAAGTGGGAAATCAGGGTGAGTTTATGTTTACATAAACTGCCTATATACGTCCCACTGCTGGGCACAGGCCTCCCTTCAATCACAACCGGAGGGGGTATGGAGCATACACCACCACGCTGCTCCAATGCGGGTTGGTGGAGGTGTTTTTACGGCTAATAGCCGGGACCAACGGCTTAACGTGCCCTCCGAAGCACGGAATCATCTTACTTTTTCGGACAATCAGGTGATTCAAGCCTGAAAAGTCCTTACCAAACAAAGGACAGTGTCACAAAGTGATTTCGACAAGTCCCCATCGGGAATCGAACCCGGACTTCCAGATCGTGAGCCTAACGCTCTAACCACTAGACCACGGAGGCTGTTGAGTTTATGTTTGTATGTAAGTACTTACGTAATTTTAACAGTTTTAAAACTTTTTAAAATAATCCTAGCAAAAGCTTCGATCATAAAGAGTAAAAGACAAACCTACTTGTGTTTCCTATGCAGTGTGGTGCCCTTACAAGGTTCCTGTTTGTACTTTCACACTACCTCTGTAACAAGACCTCTGTAATAACATCATCATCATCATCATTGGCCTTTTACGTTTGTTTCAGACGATTTATGACGTCATTGCCGCGAAGAAATGCAATAACATCAGGAATGCAATAAATATTTTATCTTATCAATAGTAGTAGAAATCACTTTGTGAGACTGTCCTTTGTTTGGCTAGGACTTTGCAGGCGTGAATCACCACATCACATATCGAAAAAGTAAGATGATACCGTGCTTTGGAGGACACGTTAAGCCGTTGGTACTATAGCCGTAAAACACTTCCGGAAACCCGCAGCGAAGCAGCATAGTAGAGTATGCTTTATAAGCTTAGTTCATACGGATTACCGTTGCTTGAGGGGAGGCCTGTGCACGGAAGTGGGACGTGTAAGTCTGTTTTGTAAGAGAAAATGTTGCAGATTCCAGTAAATTTTATGCCTGTAGATTGCCCGTCGTGACGACGTGACTTATTGTAGATTTGCCGCAGATGGCATTAACTACTTAGCCGGACCAATGGGGAGCGCTGAAGGCTCTCACCCAGTACAACGTTTAAGACAACAGGCCTGAGGGTGCCCAGTTGGGCGCGAACCTCGGCTCAGGGCGTCGTCTGAAAGGAAAAATATTTGAAAGAATTAATCGACCCTAGTGGGTCGATAGCGATAAGCGCTGAATGAGGGAAATCGTCGACCACGCCGGCGGGGTCGGTATCGGGGCCCTGAAGTGTTTGGTGTCGCGAGCTGATTGGCTGCCTCTATGGCTAGATCGTCCTTTTCCTTTTCGGCGAATAAGAAAATGACAGGTATAACTTAGAATACAATTAGGTGGTGTGTACTGAAATCTGTGTACTGGACATGACTGTCGCATGCACCCTGAGCGGTGAGCACGGATCGACGCATTGGCTGCATTATGGCGGGTACAGGCGTCGTGGTAGACTTCGAAAGTGTGACGACTTGGACGCTTGCCGGAGGGACTGGCTGGAGTAGGTACGCACAGGACCGCAAGAAAATGGAAAGAGGAAGGGGAGGCCTTTGCCCAGCAGTGGGATGGTGATTTGGATTAGTCCTGAAATCAGCACCATTATCATGATAAAAGCTTTCTAAAACCAACTATAATATAGTACCTATTCGTCATCTTTCAATACATTCAAGTAACAAGGAATATTTACAAACATACAACAGTACTAATTACAAGTACGTGCGACGCAATGCGGTCGACCTTGCCGCGACGATCATAGAATACCGATGAGAAGGCCTGCGCGTGCGCCGCGTCGATAGTGAAGCGCTATTTATTGTTTCGATAAACCATCGATGATATTTGAAGGCTTTGAAAATACCAGGAGACTGGTATATACGGAAGATAAAATTATGTTTGTGTTATATCAAGAATTATTTTAGATGATCACCTGATTGTCCGAAAGTAAGATGATCCGTGTTTCAGAAGGCACATTAAGCCGTTGGTCGCGGTTACTACTTACTGATGTAAGGGGCCCTTGGCGGGTCAATATCAACCCTGACGCCAGGGTTGACGAGGTTGGTAATACACCTCACAACCCACACGATAGAAAAAGAAGAGTTCGAAAAGACAAATGATAAGGACCCACAGTGCAATCTAAACTAGGCAAACATAATAATGGCAGCATTTAAAGTCAAATAAAAATAATCTTATTAGTAGTAATAGGTAAGAAGCAATAAAAAAAAACTATGCTCAATATTTTTAAATGAAAAACCGGATCTTAACAAATTCCTCATTTTGTTTTCACTTTATTTAAACATATCGTCGTTGACGTCGCTAACTATCGTATCTGAAATGGGTCCGAAACCGTAATACGAAAGATACTTAGTCGACGAACGCAATATCGAATGAATTCGTAAACGACAGTCTGTAGTTCGAATGGTTGCTTAATCGACGAACGTATTATCGAATGAACATTTCAACGACACATTGCAGTGCGAATGGTTGCTAAGTCGACTAACTGAATATCGAATGAACTACAAATCGAACTACTATCGGCCGATATCACGCTTTTTCGATTTCATGCGATTTTTAACATTAAATAAAGATTTTTCCCAACCAGTTGATATGTTCATTCGATATTCCGTTCGTCGATTAAGCAACCATTCGAACTACAGACTGTCGTTTAAGAATTCATTCGATATTGCGTTCGTCGACTAAGTGTCTTTCGTATTACGGATTTTTGGCGAATCTGATTTACACCTTTTGCTATTATCAATAAGAAACAGATTATTTTAGCAAAAAATTGCAGATACGACATTTTGCAAAGTCAGATACGATATTTTACTTTTCACTGCTTCCCGTAAAAGGTAATCCTGATTTACAATGGCTTTGTGCGTTAATCCTTTTATCAATAGTCCTTGCACAAAGCCTCCGTGGTCTAATACACAGTTAGAGCGATCGGTTCATGATTTGCAGATCAAGGTTCGATCCCGGATGGCTTCCCTTCGGGTGCGAAGGTCAGATTGGCAGTCACTCCTGTAAAACCAAATCTATCAGTTATTTTAAGTTAGATAAACGGACCCTGATATAAGGAAAGATTAAGTACGATCTACTCTGCACTGGCGTGCGTGTATGAAACGATTGATGAATGTGGAGGAAGCAAGAGAAGTGTGTCAGGATCGTAGCAAATGGAATTCCATAGTCTTCCTTAGCGTAAGTTTATGTTCGTATGTGAGTGAGGAGCTCGGTGGCGCAGCGGTAAACGCGCTCGGTCTGCGATTGTTGAAGTTAAGCAACTTTCGCAAAGGCCGGTCATAGGATGGGTGACCACAAAAAAAAAGTTTTCATCTCGAACTCCTCCGTGCTTCGGAAGGCACGTTAAGCCGTTGGTCCCGGTTGCATTAGCAGTCATTAATAACCAATCCGCACTGGACCCGCGTGGTGGTTTAGGGCCCGATCTCCCTATCCATCCATAGGGAAGGCCCGTGCCCCAGCAGTGGGGACGTTAATGGGCTGGTGATGATGATGATGTATGTATGTATGTGAGTAAGCGGACTCTAGATTAAAAATGTGATAACCGTGGATATAATTATCGATAGTTTTTACACATTATTAATAGTCCTTAGGTGCAGCACTAGTACCCTTATAGGGCTGCGCAAGGATCCACGCTTAGCGAAGCGCATTTGTCGCTAAGGGTTATTGCTGATTGTGTCAAGAGCAATAAATATTTAAATAAGTGTGTCGTGTCGACGTTTTCGTAGTGCTATTATTACTAAATTATTTTACGTCATCAGTCACTGTCGTTAGTGATCCAAAAAACCGATTGTTAAAACGATTAGCGCGTTGGAGATTGACATTCACAGCCCATTTTTCCCAGTATGTGTCAATCTACAACTGATATTAGGCAGTCATTTTTGCCGAGGTTTTTCTTGCAGCTTCTTTTCCCCGGCTATACAGGTTGTGAGGACTTGCAGTCGTTTTAGGCGGAAGACGTTCGTTATGTAAAAAATATGATTCAAAATGTAACTATATTTGAATTTTAACGACATAAATAATTACTTGTAAAATCTCTCTAACATGATGAAGGAAAGAAAACTCATTAGCAATCAGGCACCCATAAACGGGAAGCTCCAAAACCTCGAACATTGCCGAAAGGTTGCGTGTCTTCGTGTTATGTACAGGTAACATTTCGGTGAAGCTAATAGGGTAGTTTCCAACTAGTCAAATCAGTTACTTTTTACTAAACGTCAAAACACGAAATGCCTATGGAATTTGTATCAAAAAGCAACCTTTGATGTCATAGAAAAACGCGACAAAATGTCGTAACATTTTTGTATATTAAAATTCATAAACAAGTTAAATAGAAAAAAGAAAACGTTTTTCGTCACCTTTAGATGTGTCTTTATTTATTAATCATAATTTCATACTTTATTTTTACCTAGGAAGCAAACTACCTAATTGCATGAACTGGTTCAACCTACACCCTCCACTGAAATGTCGATTATATGTGGGATTCCATCCACATATCATCGTTTCTGTTTTTTTATCTGCAGTCGGACTGTTTGGTTTTTTAGTTTATTTTTTTGTAGTACGGTTTTGAAATAGACTACTCTGGGCGCCATCCCATTCGCGTCAGACAGAGTACTGCGGGCTGGAAGGCAAGAGGGAAACCACTGCCCTGTTTTTCCCTAAAAAGTAGCATGGAAAATGCTACACCGACAAGAGCGTGGCTCTTAAATTAGTGATGAATCATTTTATCATTCTAAAATATTATTTATTATCTATTTGTGTTTTATCCTCACGTTTTGTTTGCATCTATAACATGTTCCTGTAGTTAATAATAAAGTCAAATAACAATAAGGTCAAAGCACCCAAAAGGATATTAGCATTGCAAAATATGTTTTTGTCTATTTTTACAATTGATTCGTTAAAGAAGGTTATATATAATTATTATTTTTTACTCTTCAAAATTTAAATTCAAAATAAGAACTAGGTATATGCACTCGCAGCCTCCGTGGTCTAGTGGTTAGAGCGTTAGGCTCACGATCTGGAGGTCCGGGTTCGATTCCCGATGGGGACATTGTCGAAATCACTTTGTGACACTGTCCTTTGTTTGGTAAGGACTTTTCAGGCTTGAATCACCTGATTGTCCGAAAAAGTAAGATGATTCTGTGCTTCGGAGGGCACGTTAAGCCGTTGGTCCCGGCTATTAGCCGTAAAAACACCTCCACCAACCCGCATTGGAGCAGCGTGGTGGAGTATGCTCCATACCCCCTCCGGTTGATTGAGGGGAGGCCTGTGCCCAGCAGTGGGACGTATATAGGCTGTTTATGTATATGCACTCGTGCAAAAGGGCACTTGAAACATTTCATCTAAAAGTTAGGCTATTTTGTTTTTTTTTTAATATTTTTTATATTAATTTAGCTTCAAAAATAGAAGTGTCGGATTTTCATATTGTCGAAGTAAAATCTTGTCGGATAACAGTTTGTCGGACTTCAAATTTAAACCCATGTCGCACAGAAAAGGAATTGCGTTATGTCACTTATCAAATGTCACTGTCACAATATCAATTGTTTTTACATAGAATAAGGAATAATATGGGTTTTAGGTAGAAAATGCTCTATGTGGTCTACGAACTATGAAAAATAGAGCCTATTCTTTACCCCCAGTCTATTTTTTTTTTTTGACACAACTTGTTGTGTATTTGCCATAGATGGTATTAACTACTTGGCCGGTCAAATGGGGAGCGCTGCCAGACCAGCAGAGAAGTATGTACACTATCAATTTAAAAAGTCACAAATATTGAAGGTAAATATTACCTTCAATGCCGCAAACCCATTCCGTGTCAGCGTGTGAATATCGACCTTTTGTACTTAACAATTCAATTGAATTTACAATGAATTCACACGGCTACTAGAAGAATTGTTGGTGGTTTACAACTTCCTTGTTGTTAAATCATTTCACGCGAGTTTAGCACTTTCCTTCCGATACAATCGGAAAATTCATTGGTTACTTCAGTGTAATGTGTCTTCATCGCCTGATGTTTTTGGGGAAGTTGAAACTCGACAAATTTAAAATCAAATTCGAATTAAAAAATATCGTTATTCGGTAGGTAACATAGATTACACTTTGAATCGTAATTTTTTACATAAGGAACGACTCATGAGTCATACCCATCAAGGTACAAAACGTGTATTATCCGACATTGAAATTCAACGTATTGAAAGATGGTTCCTGATTCCGCAGAATGCATTGTACCCACGAGATGGACCGTTGCCATGATACTGTAGAATATGAATTATCTTCCGCCTTCGAAATGAAGGTCTTAGATATTTGTTCACACATATTTTAATTCAAAACATAATTACTTACTCGTAATTGTATTTCGACTTTACATACACACACATGCATAAGTGTCTAAATAAAGCTTGGCGAGGTGTTTTTTTTAATCTTTATTTAATGAGCTTTGTCTCAAAAGTGACAATGCCGCTCAATACAGCCTCATAGAAAAAAATAAAAATAAAACAAGGCTTGAAACCCAGACGCAAGTATTCACTCACATCTCAATTTCAAACCCCGCTTGACCAAATTGTTTAGCATCTTGGCCTCCTTAGATAACGGAAAAGCCAAAATGCTGTTACATGCACCGATCTGATAAAATTCAGGACACATAATCTGCATTGTAGATCTAAGGGATTCATTACGCACACATTCCATTATAATATGGTATACATCCTCAATTCGGTCACATTCCACACAATTAGGTGAATCAGATGTCTTCATCAAATGAGCGAATTTATTAAGTGCAATGTGTCCGGATCGTAGTCTTAAAGCCGGCGAGGTGGTTGCTTAGTTCATCTTGCGATGGATATGTCGTGGCCAGATCTTAGAATTGATCATTTCATGATGTGTCGGACCATTTCATGAAATGGTAAAATTTCATGAAATAGCCAACTTAAGTTGACCATATCGTTGAAATGTCAACGTTTAATGATATTTCAATCAACGTTTCTCCATATCGTTAATGCAGGCAGTGTCTATGTTGTGTGGTGTAATAAAAATGCGAATAGTCGATTAATTTTTTAGGTTCAAAATTATTTACCTAATCGATATGGAAAAATTTTACAATTACATCAATTCATCGATTATAATATCAATCTAGTTTTAAATATAATCGACACCAGTGCTACCGGTGGATAATGTTACTAATTTTACGATATGATTGCCAACGTTTGGCAATATCATGAAGTAATCATGCATTTAGTTGCTCATATCGTTAAACGTTTTGTGTTCATTGATCTGGCCAAACCACATCATGATGTGGCCAACGAATGTTGTTCTATTTCATGAAATACGACCATTTCATGAAATGATCGAGTAAATCATGAAATGATCAATTCTAAGATCTGGCCTCGACAGATTTACCTCTGACTGTTGGGATATAGTTGTAAGCTGAGAGCATGGAATTCCCCTTACTATGACCCAGACACACAGCCCATCTTCCACTGAACCATGGTGCGTGTATAAAACGACTGATGAATCTGGAGGAAGCAAGAGAAGTGTGTCAGGATCGAAACAAATGGAATTCCATTCTCTGCTTACCCCGGTGGAAATTAGGCGTGAGTTTATGTATGTATGCATGTTTATCCTTAAACCCATTAGTATACGTGACTAGCAAAACAAAACCATCTTTGCCGATGTAACTACCCTCACCTTCCGTGTTCACAAACAAACTTATTTTGCTGTTCTGAAACTCATATTTCTATAAAATCTACTCCTAATATGCTGTTACCTAACAGCAAATACAACGTTGCAACTCGACCAAAGCGTATTTGCATCTGAGGAATTCATAATCATTAAGGTTTGCCAAGAAAATTACGTTCCGTGAATCGCAAATTTACGTTGGTAAACTGACCGGTAGTAAGGTTTCCGTGGTTGGAACATTAATAATCATTAACTCATTAGTTTTGGACGTCTCATATTAGGAATGACGTCACAACTGGCATTTCTGATACTCCCACTCTTCTTTAGGCCGGGACTCCACCAAAGCGAAGAGGTGTGCGGTGTGTTGTGTACTGTGTAAGAAGATATGTCTTTCAGCTCGGGTGAATCCACCGAATACATTATATACACGCATAAACTCACTCCTATTTCCCACCGGGGAAAGCAGAGACTAGGGATTTCCATTTTCTTTGATCCTGAAACTTTTGCTTCCTCGACATTCATCAATCGCTTCATACACGCACGCCGGTTCGGAATAGATCGTACTAAACCTTTTCTAAGGAGATCTCCAAAATCTCCGATTGAGTTCTGTAATATCACCGTAATCGTTCTTTTTCTTTTCTGACCCATAGCATCGTCCTTGTTTTTCTTTACTAGAAGGTTCCACCCGAGATTATTCGAGAAAATAATCTACTATTCTGGTGACTGAGGCCATAGGGCGGTAATAAAGAGCGGGAAGAGCAAGGAGAGCCAGTTAAAGTGAAAAAAGTGGAAGTGAAATACAGTGTTTAAAGCAGTGTAAGTGCAGTGTCAAGTGCAGTGTTAAGCGCAGTGTTAGTGTAGTGATAGTATTGTGTTTCGTGATGTGTTCGAGTGTCGCGAAATAAAGTGAAGTGACGCGGGTGACGGAGTTATTGCGAAGCCCTACTGTACCCTGTGTATAGTGAGTAAATTCGTTTCTCCTTGGACTCAGTGAGTATCCTTCCAATCCCGAACCCCCCCCCCCCCTCCCCCCTAACAATATGAGTAAGGATTTACTCGCTCCTCCGCTTCGCGTTTCCCTCCCCTACGCATTTGTGTTAACACACCTTTATAGGGAAAATGGGGGTTGTTTTAATAACAATGTTTAATTACAAAAGGGATTAAAATTTGGCAACGTCTGCGCCTAAAAGCACTTTGTAAGGGTGGGATGCGATATTTCTTACCTACTTGGTTGAAAGCGTAGCTCATATTAAAAAATGACTTGTATTTTTTAAAGGTTAAAAGAAAAAGTCATGGTGTATTAATTTTATTTCTTTTTACAAGTAGTATATTGTTTTCCTTTATTTATTTTTTAATTGTTTTGTTTTGTCTATTAATAGAGTAGTTTAGTAGAAGTTTTTATTAGTAGAATAGAGAGTAGAAAACTCTCGGCATGTCATGGGAACAAGAAAAAAGACCGCGAGGAGTAGAAATCTGTTATTCGAGCCTTACATTCCAGCAGGGGATAAAAGAATCAGAAGAAGAAGAGAAGAAGATTATTTTTTGTAAAATTGTTATTTTAGTGGTTCCGTGGTCCAGTGGTTAAGTGTTGGGCTCACGATCCGGAGACCCCGGGTTCGATTCCCGGTGGGGACTTATCACAAAAATCACTTCGTGATCCCTAGTTTGGTTAGGACATTACAGGCTGATCACCTGATTGTCCGAAAGTAAGATAAGTTAAGCCGTTGGTCCCGGTTACTACTTACTGATGTAAGTATGTAGTCGTTACATGAACCATATCAGGGGCCTTTGGCGGCTTAATAATAACCCTGACACCAGGGTTGATGAGGTTGGTAATTAAACTCACAACCCACACGATAGAAGAAGATTTATGTTTTGATTAGTTATAGACCTAGAAGGACGTACATTGACTAAATTGGAGATGTCCTTAGAAAAGGCTCAGTAAGATCTCTGAACCGGCGTGCGCGTATGAAACGATTGATGAATGTGGAGGAAGCAATAGAAGTATGTGAGGATCGAAGCAAATGGATCTCCATAGTCTCTGCTTACCCCGGTGGGAAATAGGCGTGTATCCACTCATGGCCCTACCGACCCCATTAGGGCTACGGACATGAGTTTTTAATATGCGCAATGTTACAACACGACATACTTATACTATGTTATGCTTGTTATGTTTCAAGCGTAAACTTTGCATAAGTGGTTCAAACAACATTACCCTTGACATTGTTTCTAAAATGTTTTCAAGACTTTATGTTTAGTTTTCTTTTGTTTTACATTTAACAGAAAGGTCAACATTTTAGTAAAAAGGTCACTATTTGAATTTCAAAATAAACAAATGAGTTTTGTTACTTTTATTTACATACTACTCCTAGTTCGTCCCTGACCTTACCTCTCTTGTGGACCTGTTTTATTTTGAGAATCATTACCATACTAACCTACCTCTAACCATCCCCAAGAGCATTAAGGGCGTGCATTTTTTGTCATAAAACAACGTGATAAAACTTCGGAGTTATTATTACGTTTTTCTTGATTAAAATTCATAAGTAAATTAAATAGAAAAAAAGAAAATGTTGTTAGTTTTAAATCGCCTTCTTCTTCTATCGTGTGGGTTGTGAGGTGAATTACCTAGCTCATCAACCCTGGTGTCAGGGTTCCAGTTTCCGGTCCGGTTTTATACAGAAAGCCTGTCTGACCTTCCAACCCGCGAAGGGATAACCATCCCAATACAGGTTAGGTCACATACCTCCTAAAATGCATTTCTCGGGAATGTGGGTTTCCTCACGATGTTATCCACAAACTCGACAAACAATTTCCACTATCATTGGTGTAGGCATCTGCTGGTTTTGAACCTGCGACCTCAAAGTGAGAGGCAAGCGTTCTACCATCTGGGCCACCACGGCTCCTACCACTCCACCGACAAGAGCGCAGCTCTTAAATAATAAGAAAGAGTTGTCTAAATCAATTAGATATAATAACATCAATTCTACTCACAATAATGACTTAGCAGATTACAGCCTTACGTTGCTTTATCTGAAAAGAAAATTAACACATATATTAAAAAAACATTAAGTTAAAACTTTAAATATTTAAGTAACGTGCTAGGTTCTACCAACTAGGCTACCAGGGCTTTCATAGTTGGCTGTTGGTCCTCGATAAGCTGTTGGTCCCGGTTACTACTTACTGATGTAAATATGTAGTCGTTACATGAGCCATGGGAGGAGCTCGGTGGCGCAGCGGTAAACGCGCTCGGTCTGCGATTGTTGAAGTTAAGCAACTTTCGCAAAGGCCGGTCACAGGATGGGTGACCATAGGATGGGTCAAAAGATGATCCGTGCTTCGGAAGGCACGTTAAGTCGTTGGTCCCGGCTGGATTAGCAGTCGTTAATAACCACCAATCCGCACTGGGCCCGCGTGGTGGTTTAAGGCCCGATCTCCCTATCCATACATAGGGAAGGCCCGTGCCCCAGCAGTGGGGACTTTAATGGGCTGGTGATGATGATGACATGAGCCATGTCAGGGGGCCTTTGGCGGCTCAGTAATAACCCTGACACCAGGATTGATGAGGTTGGTAATCCACCTCAACATCACCCACACGATAAGTAGCTCTTTGTATAGGGTCCCCTGCTACCCTGACCTGGTCCATCCATCTGATCGGCGTTCTTCCTCAAGCTTACCCTCAATCTGGCCCAGGATAATGTGCATCTCTAGAAAGTGCAATGGGGATCGCATTATGTGCCCAAAGAAACTCAAGACTCTCCCCTGGCATGTGGTAAGCAGTGTAGGTCAAAAAAAGTCCATTTTATCATTTTTTAATAAAAGGCTAATTCATATAACAGTCTACGACCTTAGTGAAGTATAATCTGCCTTGAATAATAAGCTTAAAAGCTAAATAAAAGCAATTTAACTTTAAAGCTCGTAAAGTTGCTTTTAGACCTACTTAATACATAAACAAAGTAGTTTTTGGGATTTACTGTGTTCGCTGTAGACTAATTTTTAGGCAGTAAATATAGCTTTTCAAATAACGTTTAGGTTGAAAGCAATTGTAAAGTTTATACTTTCATTATTAATTCAGATTTATTGTAATACTGGATAGATGCTTTCATTTATTGTCACAGCAATAAATCAAAATCAATTATCATTAAATTAATCATTTTACTGAGGGTACTTTACCCCCAAACAGGGGGGGGGGGGGGTAACAGCTAAGACGAAGCTGATTCAGATTGGAGCAAATCGATCGTCGATTTGATTCTGTCGTACCGCGTAAGCAACCAAGATGGCGATCCCCGATTCGTGACGTCACATGAAGTTCGGCAAGCCGATTGAACGAATGATTTCAGTACTTCTGACACTTCATCGATACCGGTTAGGAAGTCGATTCCCATTGGAAATGTCAGTGGATGCCCGGCACTTTTCAGTACCCGTGATCAATTTTAATTTCTTATTATCACTGTTTTTCAACAATATTAGGAGCTAGACTTATTAGAACAAAAAAATCCATAATGCATTTAGGGTATTTCTTACTTAGATCTCTATAATTGTTGACTTATATCAACATAACGTGTTGTAAGTGAAATTGCGTGGTTTCTGCCTACCCCAACTTGAAATAGGCGTGGTCTTATGTATCAAAATAAAAATAAAAAATATCAAAACAAAAAAATATTAAATAAATAATAATATCAAAATATTATTACTTTAGAATTTAAACAGCTTACAGCTGCTGCTTGCGGCTGTTTTAAACAGCTTGTAGACCATAATCCTAAAGTAATAATAAGTTTTTTTTCTCCTAACGTTGGTTAAGTTGAAGTTGATTGTCGAGCTACGAACGGGTTGTCCACGAAACACTCGCTAAGAATTACAGACCTATCTATAAAGGGTGTTAGTGAAATTTGAGGAGTGATTCAGACCATGATTCTGAATTTTCAGTCAAAAATAGATTCGGCCTAAGATGGAGCGAGCTCGCCCAGAAGGTACCTGTTAATTTTGGCCTTACTAAAATTTTCATGAATAATTTCAGAAATTCCACTTGTCAGACTGAACTCAGAATCATAATCTGAATCATCCCCCTCAGTATTTGTTACGGTGTCACTAACATTCTGTATAGTTCGTCCATGCCATAAAGAGAGCACACCACTCTCCTCGGATCGTGTCGCCAAAGCAATTATTACACAATTCAAATGCTGGCGGGATCCATTTAAGTGGAGTCACTAACCTGTCAGCGATAGTGACTGTAAGGTGTAATTTCCGCAGGTAGATCAGACGGTGACGACGGTATGGCAGACCAATCGCCTTCAATGGCGCAGCACAGATAACCTAGGGCTGTAGACATAAGTAAACGACCAAAAATTGATATATTTTTTTAAGTGACTTTTTTGTATTTTTGTATTTTCCGCAAATGGTATTACTTAAATACCATTACCATAAATAAATACCATACTTTTTCAAAGGCCGGTCATAGGATGGGTGACCACAAAAAAAAAGTTTTCATCTCTAGCTCCTCCGTGCTTCGGAAGGCACGTTAAGCCGTTGGTCCCGGCTGCATTAGCAGTCGTTAATAACCACCAATCCGCACTGGGCCCGCGTGGTGGTTTAAGGCCCGATCTCCCTATCCATCCATAGGGAAGGCCCGTGCCCCAGCAGTGGGGACGTTAATGGGCTGGTGATGATGGTATTACTTAAAAACTTGACCGGAATTAACTACTTAACCACTGCAAAAGGCTAGTTGACAATCTAGTCCAATGTGATACTTGTTCGCAGCTATCTATGGAATCCCAACCATTGCCTAATGACTCAAATTAGCTTCTCGTCTTTTCGAGTCTGCTCCGCACTACTCAAATCTCCTTTTTTTTAGAAGAAGATCTTCCTTGTTGTATGATCATCAACCCTGGTGATGGGACTGATGGGGTTGATAATCCACCTCACAACCCACACGATAAATTGAAATTGATTCGCTATCGGCCCCACTAGGGTCGAATAATTCTATCAAATATTATCTTCTCAGCCGACACCCTGACCCGAGTAAGGAAAAAAACAATCTAGGTTATAAATATGACTAATTAATGAAATACAAAGTTATTATGAATTCTGCAATAAACATGGCAAAAACACGAGTACATCATTCCGTCTTTTTTATTTTTTAAACTTCGACAAAGTATTTAATTTAATCTGTGAAAACAGAAGTCAATAAAAACGGCGACAGGTTTAAGCGCCTTTTCTCTTTATTTATTCTGTAGTTTTAGCGAAAAAGCTCGGTAAAAACCCAACAATCTATTTTTATCGTATTTTGTTAGCAAAAACTATTCGGTGTCTACTAAACTTAGTTATTCGTGGACAATTCAGTCTGGGAACGACATTTGTACAAACAATTATTGGACGTTAAAGGGAAATGTTTAAGTGCTCGTGAAAATAGGACAGCCATTTCAAGTAAGTAATTTATTATTTTTTATTTTCTTTTATTTTTATTATGACATGGTAGTGACGCGTTTACTGGTTACTCCCCACCAACTCGCTCGAGATCGTGGTTACCATGGTTACGCCGATTTTCTATTACACGATTTGATCGGCAAACCCGTGACTAGGGTCGATTAATTCTTTCAAATATTTTTCGTCTCAGACGACGCCCTGAGCCGAGGTTCGCGCCCAACTGGGCACCCTCAGACCTGTTGTCTTAAACGTTGTTCTTTTTTTTATTTGTCCGGCCAAGTAGTTAATGCCATCTGCGGCAAATCTACAATAAGTCACGTCAAAAAAAGTATCCGGGGTGTTGACACCTTAATCCAAGGCCAAAAAAACTTAACCAATCTCAACCGTGGCAGCATCATAAAAAACCTACTTAAAATGACTTAAACACCCACTTGACTTCAATAAAGGCATAAACAATGCTTGGCAATTATGCCATTGCCAGTTACTGGCATTAAGCCAGGTTGATCGTGCTCAATGCCACGCCAGTCGCCATAACTATGAGATGCCATCCTGACATATTTGTTGCGGTCTATGCGCAGGGTCTATGTCAAGAGAGACTGGATCAAAACATTTGCAACGTTTTCATGGTCATCATCATTGCCACGTTTTTTCACAGCGTCCGCTTACCTAACCTGAAGATTTGACAGGAACGGTTTTTTACAGAAGCGACTGCCTGTCTGACCTTCCAACCGCGAAGGGATAACCAGCCCAATACAGGTTAGGTCACGTACCTCCGAAAGTGAATTTCTCGGGAATGTGGGCTTCCTCACGATATTTTCCTTCACCGCTGAGCACGTGATAATAATTCATGATCCAAACATGAACTCGAAAATAAATTCGACATACATTGGTTTGTGATGGGATTTGAACCTGCAACCTCAACGTAAGAACAACGACGCAGCGTTTTGATGATATTAATTTTATAGTTTAGTGTAAGTTTTCTTTACAAGATTAAAGAGTGAGTGAGAGCGTCGTATAGGTTGAAAATAATAAGTGCGAGAAAGAGATAGAGCTAGTTATAGTCCTGTCAATAATAACTCTGACACCAGGGTTGAGGGGGATGGTAATCCTCTTCACAACCCACATGGTAGAAGAAGAACAACACACATATACAAATATATATGATTTGTGATGGTATATAATTATAATAATAATTAGCACATGTTGTTAATGTAATTAGTATATATTATATAAAATTGTTTTAATAAAAACCTACATATCATACAACTATTATTTATTTACGAGTATGTACAGAATACTATTATTCTATACTGATTATTTTATACAACTTTTTCAGTATCGAATTTTATTGGCGAGCATCATCGGTTGGTTCGGTTGCCGTACCTGCGGATTTCTCCAGCCGTGTTGTAGCTGAAAATCAGCGTTTTGTTCGTGAGAGCAAAAACTTGCGCTGAGCTATGACCGATTTGCGCTGCTGCAGCACACGTACATACCTGGCGTGTGTAATACAGAGCTTCGTCCTGTTGATTGGTTGTCTGTATCTAATCTTTTTCTTTTTGTATGCATGTGTGTCTGTAGACCAAATAAATGTTTTTATCTATCTAACAACACACCGCTAGTAACACAACACTTGGGCCGCGGATAATCATTAATATTATGTCATCATATCATTCAACGTCTTTGTTACTTCTGCTCTTTGTGGACTTGTCTATCGCAGACAGATCTTCACTTGTCTGCCACGTAGGACGAATATAAGAATTATTATTGTTAAGACCAGGGGGTTAACCCTTAAGCAGGCCGCGGACATATGTGTCCCACATTGATTTTTCGATGCTGTAGCCAGGTTTTGGCAATAAAGAGTCCACAATCTGTCAAAATTTAATCGTAAATATATACTCTATGGTTCCGAATTTTCAAACTTTGTGTATCCGAACGTAAGTGACACTGACAGCCATTCGAGTTTCGTCTGTCCGTTAGAGACGTGTTTTTGAGTGACTGTGGTGGTTTTATACAGATTATGGCGAAACAAAGAAAGGAAAGTCGTGCAATTTTTTGATATGTTAGAGATTTTGAATTTTCCTAACAGGATTTGCATTATTTCTAGTTGATTTCTTGCTAAATTGTCTAAAACAAGGCAAATAATAATGTGGGGAACATGTGACCAAAGCCTGTTGAGTCGAACTTATTTGTGGGAGCTATATATCCTTTGCCTGTTCAAATCACCAATTTTTTTATACATACTAGCCTTTGCACCCGACGTTACTTGTGTTTTTTTTAAACATATTTGTTTTACTAAAAACTACGCATCATTTCGATTACACACAAATTTATTATGATTATGTTATACACAAATTATACTAAATTCGGGATTCATGATAAAATGTGAAATAAATGGGATTTATAATAAAAAGTATTTGATTTACTTACCACATAATAACCTCTATAAATATAAAAAATTAATACAATTATTTTTAAATTAAATTATTTATAAATAAATAATTAAATAAGTAATAGCAATTACAATTTAAAATAATAATGATCTAGTAATCAAACACTAGAATTATGAACAGACAAACATTCGACATTTATATATAGCTATCACATAAAGGATAGTCTCTATCCAGGCAATGGGATTATGTTTTCCCACATTTTTTTTCAGGACTTTCAGTGTTTTTTTTCTGAATGTGTTGATAAGGAATCATACAGGCCGCTATTCAAAGCCTAAATCCATATATAACACTTTATTTCTTACAGCAGTTCTTCGGGGCCTGTTTAAGGGTTAAGGTCCACGCATTCTTATCTTCTACAAAATCACTAACCTTATAGTAAATATTAGTAGTCCTAATAGGAAGTAAACACAATACATGATTAAAGCACATAATAACGGGTTCTTACCGCGTTTAAATGGGGATATGAGACTCCCGATATTTCGACACTGTTGCAAATGCCATGATCCACTCCAATCTCATCAGTCATCCCGTGATCATGGCACTTGCAACAGTGTCGAAATATCGGGAGAGAGAGAGAAAATGTTTATTCAACAAATTGTGATACATTACGGGAGTCTCATATCCCCATTTAAACGCGGTAAGAACCCGTTATTATGTGCTTTAATTATGATAATAACCGTGTAAACTTAAAACAATGTATAGTAAACACATAATAATATGTAAACGTGGACATTGTAACATGGGGGGGTTAAAAAGGCCTCATCGAAGCATTTCATCTAAAAAAGCAATATTGCTATTTGACAAGTGCGCAATACACACAAATGTCAAATAGCAATATTGCTTTTTTGATTTGCTTTGATGTGGCCATTTTAATCCGCCAGGTCTTCCAACTAAACGCCCAACTTGAATATATTTATTGGTAATGTGTAAGTATGATGCTTGTCACGCAGAGCGAGAGAAAAAGACAGAATAAAAATTAACTCACTAAAAAAAGTATTTTAGTTGGTGTTGCCAACACTTACGATTTATGATTATTTACTGATGTACGTTGCTTTGCAATGCATTATCATTTGGGTGAATCTCAAAATTTCAAGTTTGGTGGCGAAATTTTATATCATTTTTACGTGAAAAATTGGGTTCCGACATGAAAAAGATCCAAAAGGATCCTCGGTTCCGACATGAAAAAGGAATTTTTCAATTCCCAATTTTCCCAAGTTCCCCAATTTTTCACGAAAAAACCATATGACAGTCGCCACCAAACTTGACACATTTTGATATTCACCCATTTATTTACAACTGCGCATATCAAAGCGAGCATATCCAATACATCTAGCAATTTATTGTCTTCATTATGTGCATAATGTAACACGTGTTACTGACGCAACTCCAGCGACGCAACTTGGATCTTTTTTTTTCTAATAACAGGTGTGATGCACAGGTAGATACGAGCAATCTTGCCCATCATTATCATCATCATCAAATTAAGAGCCACGCTCTTGTCGCTGCAGCATTTTCCATGCTAATTTTTTAGGGAAAAATAGGGCAGTGGTTTCCCTCTTGCCTTCCGCCCCGCAGTACTCTGTCTGACGCAAGTGGGATGGCGCCCAGAGTAGTCTATTACAGAGCCATACTAGGACTCCTGTTCTCCGCCTCTGAATAGTACTGACAGTTACTGCTGCCCTCTGTCAAGTTCCAGTTTACAGTCCCTGTGACTTGCCCCTTCCGTCCATCATTGCCGTACCGATGGCTCCCATCTTCGCCTTTGCAACCATTGAAATCTTCACCCGTATCCCTGGGCCATGATCCATCATTATACCAAAGATAAATGTAGATTATTTAGATTTTTATACCTTAGATGTCTATTTACTTAATACGAGCACAATTATTTACTTCTTCTGGTCATTTCCTACTTTTTTTAGTATATGAATACGACAAGTTGAGTCATAAAGAAAACTAAAGAATTGTGCAAAAAAACTAAGAGTGAAATAACAAGAAAGCGTTCAGCTGCTAACTCAATTAAGTGTAAAGCCTATTCATTTATATTGTGAACCTTCCTTGTTCAAATTTCTTCTTTGTGGTTTGTGTGGTAAATGAACAAATAATTATTAACTGATCATTATAAAAACAGAAATCAGAATCATTTATTCAACGTAAATTATCGTGGATAAACTTGTTGAAGGTCAATGTAACATTTTTGAATTTACGTCACTTCGCATGGTGTTATGGCTGAGGAGAAGAAATGACAAGAAACTGCAACAGCAACACATCTTTTAAAAACCAATGAAATTCAATACCAGACATTTTTATCATTTAGGTAGTCATTAATCTTATAATAATCTTTTTTACATATTTCGTACGTAGTACTACCTACCTAAGTAAGTTATGACGGTTAAATTAGGTATTGTAATTGGCAGCCCTCAGACGTCACATACACAGTTGCGCGTGTTGATAATGTCAATGTGTAGTGTCTGTGTAAAACGAGGTTGTTTTTCATCAGTAAGTAGTAACCGGGACCAACGGGTTAACGTGCCTTTCGAAGCACGGATCATCTCACTTGCGGACAATCTGGTGATCAGCCAGTAATGTCCTAACCAAACTAGGGACCTCAAAGTAATTTTTGGGATATGTCCCCACCGGGAATCGAACCCGGGATCTCCGGATCGTGAATCCAGCGCGTAACCATTGGACCACGGAGGTCGTTATTTGACGTATTTACTTAATGTAAGAACAGGGTATAGGGCCGAATTATGTTTAGTTTATTTTGAAAATTTCGGCGCCTGATGCCAAACCGCACCGCGTTTAAATTGTGTCAAAAAGCATGGTAAAAACGAACAATGTAGCACCGTGCCCTTGACAAACACATGACGTAATAGCCAATTAGGTACTTACTTAAACAATCAGCGATCACTTTTTGCCGGACAAATCGTCACTGGCGTCGCGAATGTAAGTATGTGCAATTTTTGGCGAAACTGATTTTCACCTTTTACAATTGTCTTGTCAAATAACATACAAATCACTTTAGCAAAAAAACACAGATACGTCAGTTAGCAAAGTCAGCCACTAAATACATTTGGCTACGAACAACAATTAACCTGTCAAAATGGCGGACGCTCATTTCACGGTGCGTTTTGTTTGGATTGATGGTAAAATTGATTAACGGTTGAGCAGATGCTTACCGGGTAGATGCATCACTACATAGTATAAAACAAAGTCGCTTTTTCTGTCCCTATATCCCTGTGTACGCTTAAATCTTCAAAACTACGCAACGGATTTTGATGCGGTTTTTTTTAATAGATAGAGTGATTCAAGAGGAAGGTTTATATGTATATTAATATCCATTACGTAGTGGAAAAATACTGTTATCTTTGATGTTTTTAATGTGATGTCGTAAATAATTTAATTTTATTAGTATTCAGTATCGTATTCTTCAGTATTGCGCCCGAGCGAAGCCGAGGCGGGTCGCTAGTTGGATATATATAAAAATGTGCCAAATAACTTTACGATTTGACGAAGCAAAGTTCGCGTTCAACTAGGCAACTTCACGCCTATCGACTTTTTTGTACCTTGGGTAAGAGCCTTCAGCGCTTCCCATTTGTCCGGCCAAGAAGTTAATGCCATTTGCGGCAAATCTACAGTTTGACAAAGCCTACGACATCTATGTATTCCGATTTTCTCTTTTGTGAGTGTCTGTAAACACATTATGAGTGCTATAGAAAAGGTGTACGATCATGAGTATACTATGTATTCACTTTGAAACCATGTCACATTAACTTTTTTGGCAAATAAAACCGTAAGTCTCATTAAATGTCAAATATGATAGTGCGACAGGGTTCTACAGTGGGTAAAAGTGAAAATCTGACTGTAACTGTACACTTCAGTCCAAGAAATATTAATACTTAATGTTTCGGATAGATGGCGTTTAGTATAATGACGATATAGATCAAATAAAACCTGAGGACGTGGTGTAATGGTTAACAAGTTCGTCCCGACCTTCAGAGCAGAGCTGCGGGTACAAGTCCCGTGCAAGTCGTTTTAGAGGTAATTTTCTCTCCGTCATTTGACTGTTGTTGTTATTCAAGTGACTGCAAACAATCTGCCATTCAACAAAATAGGTAGCAGCAGGGCTCTCAAAAATAATAACTGTTATTTTTTACAGCACTATCATAAAACTCATTTTTGTAACTGATCCATTCGATATAACGATACTTTTACAACTTCAAACTGAAATACTCCATAAATATTGGAATATGGTTTCCATTTCAAAAATAATTTGAATTTGAATTCGCAACTTATACTATACGTATTGTTTTACGTAATCGATTATGACATTGATTTAACTAATGACAAACTTCATGCTACAGAGATTTTTAAACTCCGAATTTCGAACACAGATTGCATTCCGTGATTGATTATTGTAAATTTAAATGTAATGACATTATTTTTCTTTTTATTTCCAACCCGATATCCTAAACGGAAATCCATCAGTCGTCCATAAATAACAAAAATAGTCCCTCCACGTTACAACGCCGCCAATTTCTAGGGCAGTGGGTCGTAAAAGTATGGCGGTGATATAAAACATATTTTATGGAGGTATTGACCGCTACAGGCTTCGCAAACAAAACATGAATACAGCGATAAAATTGACATGACAATGACACCTCTTAATTTTACTTTAAGTTATACCTGTTATTTTCTTATCCGCCGAAAAGGAAAGCGACGGATGATTGAAACCTGTTAATTTTAGGAAGAATGAGTAAATGAATGAATAACCCGGCGAATGAAACAGGTATCTCGCTGGTATGCAAACCGTTTGACGTGTTAGTCAACTTAATTCTGTCGGGTTATAGTCCAATGTATTTTTATAGGGTTGTTTTAGATTTATGCTTAAAATTGACGTGTGAAAATGATTTGATTTTTTGTGTTCCATAAATTTTATGCTTGCCGATTACCCGTCCCTTTCGGCGGATAAGAAAATGACAGATATAACTTAAAATAAAATTAAATGCTGTTCTACACGAATTTGCACCAATATAATGACAATTTCCAAACATGAATTCGAAAACAAATTCGACAATCATTGGTTTAGGCCTGTGCTGGATTCGAACCTGAGATCTCGAAGTGAGAGGCAAACGTTCTACCAACTGGGCTACCCCGGCTTTAAGCCGCTTAGCTTAACGCGATCTATTTTTATTTACGTAAGTACCTACCTATCCAATATAAGCCTTCCATCAGTCTGCCGGACATGGTAGAAACAGTCACCACATCTCTTAACGGCTAGGCTGTATAGATCATTTGAACATCCACCACAGAACACAGATGTTCTTGATGCTTCTACGGGATCTGAAGGATTGTTTATGGTATGAGTATCAGTTTTGGGAGTATAGCAAGTAAGTTAACATAGTATATAATAGCATCACGCCTGTATCCCCGAAAGGAGTAGGCAGAGGTGTATAGTACAGTCAAGAACCCTGTCTCACTATCATATTTGACATTTAATGAGGCTTACGGTTTAAATTGTCATAAAGTTAATACTCGTGATCGTACATAAGTATATATACTCGTAGACCCACACCTTGCTGTATGTATGTTATTTAGTAAGTATAATATTCCCTTCAATATTTTTATTTATCTCGTATAACAAACAGGGCCTGTTTAATATACAGGGTATTAGAGACATCGTAACGAAAACTTTGACGGATGATTCAGCCCATGATTCTGAGTTGATATCAAGTGGAATTTTCAGTTGCAAAAGTATGGAACGGAAAATAATTTAATAAAGCACTAAAATTGTCATGACTTTTCCGACAAGAAATTCCACTTTATATAATATACTTAGAATCATGGTAGCAAATGGAATTCTATAGTCTCTGCTTACCCCGGTGGGAAATACGCGTGAGTTTATGTATGTATGTACAATCATGGTCTGATTCATCCCCTTCAGTATTCGTTACGGTGTCACTAACACCCATACGTACTTGTATGGCAACCTGTATTGTACCTGTATGGGGTGTAAGTGACATCGTAACGAATACGACTAGTTGACGATTTGACTAGTTGGAAACTATCCTATTGCTTTAATCTGGCCTTTCTAAGCCCCCTGATGGAAGAAATAGACAGGTTTATCCTCATTGCTTAACATCAAGCAATTTACCATCTGTTTTTACCCCTATATTATATAAAAAGTGTCGTGAAGTGACTGCGCCATCTAGTGTGCCAGCGAAGAACCGCGGCTGCGTTAAAACAACGCCATTTTGGGACCACTCTCGTTCAAAAAACACTACACCATATTGGACGCTAATCGCTATCAAGTCGGGTGAATCTCAAAATTTCAAGTTTGGTGGCGAAATTTCATATTATATTTCGTGAAAAATAGGGTTCCGACATGAAAAAGATCCAAAAGGATCCTCGGTTCCGACATGAAAAAGGATCCAAAGGGATTTTTTTTCATGTCGGAACCCAATTTTTCACGAAAAAATTATATGACAGTTCGCCACCAAACTTGGCACATTTTGATATTCACCCAATTACCACCTGAAAAACGTTATAACTAAGTATATTAAAATAAAATAAATAAATACATTGAAATATATACCTATTTGAAAATAAACGATTCCTTAACAAAAAGAGTAGGTAATCATAGCAAACGATAAAATTACACCAAGATTTAGCTCATAAATCTTGAATCTGGAGCAATCTAGAATGATCTGATGCACTTGATTTCCTTTATAGTGAAGTGACAGAGAGGATGTGTTAATTTAAGATAATATTCTCCAGTCGGTCGTGTAAGTACATATTCTACTTCACTAATACACTGTGACAACGTGGAATGAGTACACAACAGATTTAGCCCCTACTATCATACACTAGCAACCTGGCCCGGCTTCGCTGGGGTGCAATGCTGAGGAAATAATGAAATTATTTACGACATCACCTTAAAATCCTAAAAATAACAGTATTTTTCCATGATTTAATGGTTGTTATTACACATATAAACCTTCCTCTTGAATCACTCTATCTTTTAAAAAAAATCGCAAGAAAATTCGTTGCGTAGTTTTAAAGATTTAAGCGTACATAAGGATATAGGGACAGAAAAAGCGACTTTGTTTTATACTATGTAGTGATAGGTAGGAAATGTAATCCCGACTCGAGATCGCAAATTCGATCCCGCGGGATTGGAAATATAAAATTTTCGGGATCTCGTCTAGTTCATAAAAAAATGTAAAGTTATGCTGGCTGAAAACCGAAAGCAAAAGATAGTGAGGTTAATTAAAACAAAATATTTTTTGAAAAAAAAAAAAAAAACAAAAACCTTTATGCTTCAATATTACTAACTAAATAATTAAGTTTTCTTCGGAAATCAGCATATTCAAAACAAAAAGTATAACTCAAGGAGATAAACAGCCATCGCGGCATGTCAACCGTGCCGCGCGCGGCGCGAGTTATATCGATGGCGTCGACCAATAGCCGTACGACGCCTATCTACGTAAATAGCATTCTCTGTGTTTATTGGTCGAAGCCCTCAATATACAGGGTGGGGTGTGAGGACACACTTGATATCAACTCAGAATCATGGTATGAATCATCCCCATCAGTATTCGTTAGGGTGTCACTAACACCCATACCTACTTGTGTGGCTACCGTATTTACTTGTACCGGGAGTAAGTAACATCGTAAAAAATACTAAGAGGGATGATTCAGCTGATTATTCTGAGTTAATATCAAGTGGAATTTTCCATCGCAAAAGTATAGAATTAAAATATAAAAAAAAACATGAATATTGCGACGGAAAATTCCACTTGATATTAACTCGGAATCATGGTCTAAATCATCCCCCTGAGTATTCGTTACGATGTCACTGTAATTCGTGCGACGCGGTTGGCGTGCTAATCCTACTGGTGTCAACTGCATTCAAAACATAGGTTTTCATACTACACAGCTCTGCCTGCCTCTTCGGGAATACAGGCGCAATGCTATGTTAAGATAATGAAAGTTCTTTATAACCTTTCGTCCAATGCAGAAGTCTTCAATAATCAAAGAAAGTTGGCCCTCTTCCAACATAATTTCCTAGTTGATACTCGTTGAGTGACTTACTTGGTTCAACATTGGAAAGTGAACTCAACTCTTCAAACTTAAAAATTCGCCCGCAAAACCGTGCTTGGGACTGAAATATTGAATTCCATTTGCTTGGCGAGAACGAATTTAGCCAGTTCGTTGAATGATAAATGATATAAGTATAATTATATTATATTGAGTATATATTATTGGCGATAATCGAGTATATCGAGTATATATTAATGTTATGGGCGATAGGCTGATCCCTTATCACCATAAGGTTCATCATATCCATCTTTGGACTTCGTATCAACAGTGGCTGCAAGTTGTCTTTGATTGCTTGTGGCTCTGCCCACCCCATTGGGGATTGCGGGCGTGAGTTTATGTATGTATGTATGTATGTATATATTATTATGTGTAGCGTATTTGTATAAATATTAACTATAGCTTATACCCGTTGTAGTTGCACCGTTCCGCATCAAGTTTTATGGCTGATTCCTGGTAGTGGTTGCCTGGAAGAAATTGCTTCAGACCAACAAGGCCGCCCATTGGTACTGTTGCTAAATGTTTGTATGTTTTGTTTGTGGGCAATAAAGTGTATTTAATTTGATCTGATAAAAATATTGCTTTGGTTTACGTACCTATTAGATGTTTTTACGTTGCTCCTTGTATTGTAAATTTGCCTCAGATAGTATTAACTACTTGGCCTGATAAATGGTGCACACTGAGGGCAATCACCCTTTACAAAAAAAATAAGGCGAACAATAAACCTAAATAACCTCATATTTAAATAAATAAGTAAAAATAAATTTAAACTGTTTAATTGTTAATAGTATCTTAATGGCCGAATGAGGAAAATTGTCTGACTAGAGTAATCGGGTCGTCAGGGTCGTATATTATATCTTTCGGGCACAATAACATTACAAAAATGAATAACTCATTTGCATTATATGTTATTTTTGCCAAATTGTACTGTTTTCATGTGTTATGTCTGATTGTTGAAATTTTAGTTCTGTGCAATAAAGTATATTTGATTTGATTTGATTTGATTTAGCAGAATATAGTATACATAACAACTCGTATCAACAGTGGCTGCAAGTTGTCTTTGATTACTTGTGGCTCTGCCCACCCCATTAGGGATTACGGGCGTGAGTTTATGTATGTATGTAGTATACATAAAGCGAAAATCCATCGAGAACAAAAAGTAAGGACGAAAGCTATAAACAGAGTAGGAGTGTGCGAGTCATTTGGCCCGTGTTTAACAGCTGTTAAACTGTTATTGTCTGTACACTGTGGCTATGGCGATTTCCAGCACACGTCACTTTGTGTAGTGTGTTATGTAGTGTTAGATATATGCCGTGTTTATCAAAACTTACAAGTCTACACGTTCACAAACTACAAGTTACTCACAAGTACGTGTAAAGTAGAGAGATTGTAAAATATACTTGTGAAATAAATATTGATACTTGTAACGTGTAAATTACATGTGTAATTTTTGAGTGTTATATAAAACAAAAGAATAAAAATATTGTCACCTAATCACGTAAACGTTTAAATCACATTAGGATATATTTTTTGTTAACAAAACCACACAAGAAGCACCTAGTTTTAATCCAAGTAATTTGTACATTGTTTTAAGTTTACGCGGTTATTATCATAATAAAGTTAAAATACATAATAACGGGTTCTTACCAGGGTCATCCCGTGATCATGGCACTTGCAACAGTGTCGAAATATCGGGAGTCTCATATCCCTACTTTAAACGCGGTAAGAACCCGTTATTATGTGTATAAATCAAGTAATTTGTGTTCTTCTTTTTATCCGAAATGAAATGAATTGATATTCATATAATATATTGATTAATTAGTAATGTAAATATATATTTTCATATATACACTTTATATATATAAGTGTTGTTAACTGATTCTATGTTTTTTTATCTTAAATTTAAATTGTTATTGATGTGCGCGCCTATCTGCCCTCTCTTAGTTTAAGTTTATTTCTTTCTCTGTCTGCTGGAAGAGATTTCTACTACAAATAAGTTGAACCACTTGTCTGTGTTGTGTTGAACTAATTGATTATTATATTCCAATCTACACAGATTAGATTGGATTCGATTATTATTTATTTATTTAACAGTTTGTACACACAACATAAAGACATACATAAACTCACGCCTATTTCCCACCGGGGTATGCAGAGACTATAGAATTCCATTTGCTTCGATCCTGACACACTTCTCTTGCTTCCTCCACATTCATCAATCGCTTCATACACGCACGCCGGTTCAGGGTAGATCGTATTGAACCTACACACAAACTGTTAAATAAATAAATAATAATCGAAAGAAATCGAAGTTTTGTTGAGTAAAATCCCCGACCCCGACTCCAATATGTAGCAAGTTGATTCACCCTAAGGTTTCCTGGAAAAAATTGCTATTTAGCAATAAGGCTTCCGATTGTTACATTTGTAATTGCTTTTAGTGTTGTATTTATATGTGCGTTTTTGTGTTGTATTGTAAAATCCCATCAGAATGTGATTTTTCAAAATGGCGCCGACGTGGGCTTCTGTATAAGGCGATGCTTTCTAAGATAGGTATATAATATCATTGGCTACTGCGCTGGGAAATAACTGCCTTTTAAAAACACTGAATAAATACAACTGGTGCCATGAAAGTTATATTGCCTTCCAGAAGGAAGCATGAATAAAACATTCCAGCTCCCAACTCACGATACTTTATTGTTACTTCTGTATATTAAATTTTATACTTTATTATTTATCTATGTATACGTACAGGGTGTTAGTGACATCGTAACGAAAACTTTGAGATGATTCAGACCATGATTCTGAGTTGATATCAAGTGGAATTTTTCGTCGCAAAAGTATGGAACATATATATATATATTTGTAATAAAAATGAACATTATTTTAATGGGTGTCAGTATTTCCTACGGTATAAAATTTCATTTAATTAACTTGCTCGAATTGTAGTTGGTCTAATTGGGTCGAGACGGGACTAAGTTTTAATTTGTGTTTTAAAGCCCGTAAAAGGGTCCGGCGGATGAATTTGAATTGACGTAACTACTTTGGGTATAAAATTAGTTGGTGTATGACATGATCTTTATAATATGAGAGGTCATGTCCTGAGTGACTGAGTGATTTATTTTTGTTATTATTTTTGACGTGATTTATTGTAGGTTTAACGTAAATGATGTTAGCTCCCACAACGAAGCGTATATTTCTCAGGAATTTGAGTTTTTTTTATTTTTTTAGAGTTTTAGGACTTTTTTTATATAGTATGAAGTACGTTGCATCTCTGAGCGTCATCCATTGGCTTATTACGGGTAATGCTCTGAAGAACTGGGGGGTTAAAAAGGCCACATCGAAGCAATTCATTTAAGAATTTCTTAGATGAACTGAAATCAGAAATCAGAAATCAGAAATCAGAAATCAGAAATCAGAATCATTTATTCAACGTAATTATCATGGATAAACTTGTTGAAGGTCAATGTAACATTTTTGAATTTACGTCATTTCGCACGGTGTTATGGCTGAGGAGAAGTAATGACAAGAAACTGCAACAGCAACACATCTTTTAAAAACCAATGAGGATATACATTACAAGTTATTTAATAACTAGAGGAACACATTCAATACCAGACATTTTTATCAGTTAGGTAGTCATTAATCTTATAATAAGCTTTTTTACATAAAGTAAGCTTCACATGAGCTTTAAATTTATTTTCTGACAAATTTAAAATATTATCTGGTATTTTATTGTAAAAACGTATACATAACCCCAAAAAAGATGAATTTAATTTAGTTAATCTAGAATTTTGAATAGCAATTTTATGTTTATTTCTTGTATTGTAAGTATTGCTTCTATGTGGCCTTAAACAAACATGAACTCTAATACAAAATCGAAGATTATTGTTTTTTTTTTACCTTTGATGGGTTTGCTCTTGGCATCAGACTTGCCCGAAGGCATTGACGAGGCCTAAGATGGAGCGAGGGCCCGTGCTGGGATTTAGAACCGGCGACCTCACAGTGATGATTTAGCGTTCTGTCAACTGAGCTACCACGGCTTCGGAGATCAGAGCCTTGGACAGGAGGTGACAATCAATTTGCTTCTATAGCCAATATACATGAGCCAATATTAATTAAACCGTATCTCATATTTCCCGCCATCCGTGTTCATTTGGCACGGCAGCACAATGCACTAATTGTCCAGCAATGGATCGCCATTTGTCATGTAATTGTCCAAATTAGTGCATTCCTGTCTGTGTAGACCAAATTGGGCCAATTTGGTACGATCTTGCAGGAAGCCAGTCTTGTGTATCTATTAATGATATTGATGATGAAGTTGCCTCTGTTCGTGTTTGATTGTAGATTTGCCGCAGATGGCATTAACTACTTGGCCGGACAAATGGGGAGCGCTGAGGGTCCTATCACCCATATGTACTTGTATGGCTAAGTGAAATTGATTCAGCTCACTATTCTAAATTAGTATAATTAGTTTTTATCATCGCAAAAGTAAATAATTGAAAATAATTTTAAAAAACTTGAATTTTGCGACGGTTTTGCCACTTGATGTTAACTCAGAATCATGGTCTAGATCATCCCCATCAGTATTCGTTAGGGTGTCACTTAGCCATACTAACGGTGTCACTAACATATGGGTGTTAGTGACACCGTAATGAACACTGAGCAGGATGAATCAGACCATGACTCTGATATCAAGTATAAAATATATCAAATATAAAGATTAGACCATAAAGTAAGTATTACTGTAATCCAGGAAACAAACTTGGAAACAATAAATATTGACCTAAAATCGGAAACCAACTTCGCACGTAACAATTACGCGTTTGTTACATAGTTGTAATAAAATAGATCGGAGTTTTAACGTTTGTATCACGCACAAATTGCACGACTTGGCCATAGAAAAAAAATAACAGTAGCCACAAATCACTAGAAGATTTGCTTCCACACTTTCCGCCTTACCAATAAAAAAACAAGCGGTTAACGTGTGTGTGTGTGTGTGTGTGGCATGTCACAGAGACTGTAACCTGGAACCTGACAGTCAGTACTATTCAGAGGCGGAAGACAAGAGTCCTAGTACGTCTTTTGAAATAGACTACTCTAGGCGTCATCCCACTCGCGTCAGAGTAGTGCCGTGCGAGGCGGAAGGCAAGAGGGAAACCACTGCTCTATTTTTCTCTAGAAAAGTAGCATGGAGAATGCTACACCGACAAGAGCGTGGCTCATAACTTGGTGATGATGAAACGTATGCATAAGTATCTGACAGCCAAGTTAAGTTCAATCGAATTATTGTGATGATTAGATTCAATTTTGCTTGAGATTCAATCTAGGATGTTTTTATCACTGTCACTGTCGATTGTCATAATCGTTTGCTACTTGGCTAAGGCCCCAGATCATGTTTTGATGAATTACTCGAGTGTGTTGTGGACCTGGACCTGTCAAATCTTAAGGTAAGGTAAGCGACCTTTGTGGAAAACAGGGTAACGCTTGGGAGATGATAATGTAGACAACTCAACTCAGACAGATGTCTTAGAGGATAGCGCACAAACAGAGGGTCAGGGGGGTTAAATGGCCACATCAAAGCAATTTAATATTGCACTATTACAAATTTGCGCATATAAAAGTAAGTGCGCAATGCAAACAAATGTCAAATTGCAATATTGCTCTTAGATTAATTGCTTCGATGTGGCCATTTAACCCCCCAGGTTCTTGTACAAAGTGTACTTACTGTTATCAATATACTGTGACTTCGGTAATCGTTTGGAATAGTCATTTCTCATGTTTTGTGACGTAACACTGCGTAATAGTAATGCACGCAGCAGAGTGTAGTTATTCAATGAAGTTACATTTTCTATAGGAACGCGACTTGGTTTGGGTGATTTGTGTAATTTCGACTAGTGATTTGAAACCGTGACAGCCCTGTTAGGAGAACGCGTCGCTAACACCGTAGTGTCATGCGTTCCGATTTGGGCTTTAAACCACTGAATTCTAAATATCTATATATAAATAATAAACAATAGATATTTTAAATAATATTATTATATTAATATTATTATTATTTAAAATATCATACCAATAAAATATTAATACAATAATATTATTTAAAATATCTATTGTTATTTAATTATTTAAGACAGATTTATTGAAGATTATATTTAAAGATAATTTATAATTAAAGGAACATGTTTAATTATAAATTATTTAATATTAATATTTGCACGCTGTATGGTTGAGTGATGGACTTTTACAATATATATTTAAGATCTTTTGTACCACTCTAGAGCGAATAAATTTATTCCATTTAAGAGTATGAATTCATGTATCCGCGATTTGTGGGTGTTAACGACGGCCTCATTGGTCGTCCTAAGTTTTTTTTATATATATTATACTTGTCATTTTAATCATTATGAAATGATCGAGAAAGCAAAAAACATTAAGTATGTGCTGATTTTTATATTGAACAAAACTGACATTTAAAAAAATGAATGAATTGTAAGATTATGTTATGTTATGTTACACCCTACCACCCAACTGGGCACCCTCAGGCCTGTTGTCTTAAACTTTGTATTGGGTGAGAGCCTTCAGCGCTTCCCATTTGTCCGGCCAAGTAGATAATGCCATCTGCGGCAAATCTACAATAAGTCACGTCAAAAAAAACTGACTCACTCCATTACATCACTAGCCACATTTTGCGTAGGTAATATCCCGATTTCAGGCTCCATTTCTGAGAGTAATGTACAAACCATTCAGTCTGAAACGCCACTGTTTGATTCGGACCATTGGTTTAAACAGTCCTATTAAACATTAGCATTCTAAAGTATGGTGCACGTTACTTAAGCTGTAGCGGAGAACCGAAGCGAGGAAACGCTCACAACATAATAAACAGGATGTACATAATTACATTATTTTTTATTAAAATTCATAAATAAGTATTTGACCAAAAATAATCTCTTTATTTTATAAATTACAAAAAGTCAAATAATCCAACTTAAAATTACTTAACCTAGAACCCACTCCGTGTCAAACCTGGCCCAAAAGTGCCCATGACACTAGCAGCGTTACCGCGCTGGATTGCCACGGATAACCTCTGAGCCAAGTAAGACCCGGAGCGGGGGTCAAAGCCCTGCTCTCTAAGGCGACGGCCCACGTCCTTAACGAATTGCTTCGCCTCCTCCCCCCAGCAACCACACGTCTCCACCGCAAATGGCACAAAAATGTAGCCCCCCTGTAGCAAGGAGTACTCTACATGCTTTAGGACAGCTGCCGCTTCGGCTGCCGCCCCTGCGCGCTGACTGGTTTGCCGAAGATGACTGGCGGCAAAAGTATCGACACAAATTTATATGTACATAATTTATTTTATATTGAGTTTTGTTTATTTGTTTTAGATTTATTTAATTTTGTTTTTGTTTTGTTTCATATTTTTGTTCTGTTACTGTTTTGTTTGTGGTGTAAATAAAGTTTTAAATATTTTATAAACAGGGTGTAATTGACATCGTAACGAAAACTTCGAGGGATGATTCAGGCCATGATTCTGAGTTAATATCAAGTGGAATTTACCGTCGCAAAAGTATGGAACAGAAAATAATTTTAAAAAACACAAAAAATTTCATGAATTTTCCTGCAGAAAATTCCACTTGATGTGTCACTAACACCCCTGGATACCTGTATGGGGTGTAAGTGACATCGTAACGAATACCGAGAGAGATGATTCAGCTGATTATTCTGAGTTTATATCAAGTAGAACTTTTCATAGCAAAAGTATAGAATAGAAAATAATTAAAAACAAAACTAAAAAAAATCATGAATTTTGTGACGGAAAATTCCACTTGATATTAACTCAGAATCATGGCTGAATCATCCCCCTGTAAGTGCATAAATACAGAAACGCCCTTTTCTGAAAATTTTGTGACCGAAAAGAAATAGTACGACCCGCTGTGGCCTCACAGTGTGTACTTACCTTTACGTTGCCTTAGAATTGATATTCTACTGCGACTCTGTTTTAATTCGTAAAACCAAGTGGAAATAATGAATTACCCCTTATGACAGTAAAAGTTAAGATACTATTGATCGTTTGGAGCGTTTAGGAATTATTAAAATAAAGATATTGGCTAATATCTGAGAACTTTATATTATTATCTGTCATTTACTCATTCTTCCTAAAATTAAGGGCTGTAAATCATCTATCCCTTTCCTTTTCGGCGGATAAGAAAATGACAGGTATAATTTGAAGTAAACTTAGAGATGTCTGCAGGAATTGGGGCCATTTGCCTACTAAGCATTAGAAAGGTGTTACTAAGAGTAAGGGAAAAGAAATAAATAAGATGATTGGACACTTAATAAGACGCAACAAATTTATTAAATACGTCATAGAAAGGAAAAGAAAGACCAAGAACAGCTTACATGGAACAAACGAATGTCGTGTTTTATAAGAAAGTAAACGAATTGGCCCTTGATAGACGAGAATGGAGAATGCTACAGCTACAAGAGCGGGGCTTTTAAATTAATGATGATGGGATATTGGGTGAGCATTGGGTGCCTTATGACGGGTACAGGCGTCGTGGTAGACCTCGAGAGAGATGGCGTGACGACTTGGACGCTTGCCGGAGGGACTGGCCGGAGTACGCACGCGCAAAAGTGGAAAGAGAAAGGGGAGGCCTTTGCCCAGCAGTGGGATCTTGTAGGCTAAATTAGATTAGATTAGATGGGATAATTAAGTAAGTATAGGTATAATAGACTAGTTCCCAACTAGTCAAATCAGTTGCTTTTACGTATACTAAACGTCAAAACACGAAATTACTATGGAATAGGTAGAAAGAGTCAAACCTAAAGATAAACTTTAGAACCATATCTCATTAACTTATTTGACAAATAGAAAGAGAGTGTCACTAAATGTCAACTATGTTAATATGACAGAGTTCTCATACAAATTACAGGGTAGTTTCCAACAAATCATATCAGTTACTTTTTACTCAACGTCAAAACACGAAATTACTTACTATGGAATTCGTATGAAAAAGCAACCTGTGACGTCATAGAAAAACGTGA